>NW_012135892.1:7678-9540 GCF_000956105.1 Propithecus coquereli
TTTATGTCTCATACTCCACTCCTCTCACAGAGACCCATTTTGATAAGTTTTTAAATGTTTGATATTTTCTGTTTATATGTGTTCATGTGCATGCATGTTTTTAGTTTTCATAAATATCATTATGTTATATATCTCATTCTATTGCATACTGTTTTCTTTTGATATTATGTTTTTTAAATTCCTCATGTTGTTGTGTTTACAATTCTAACTATGCTTTCGACTGCTACGTAATACTCCCTGGTAGGCAGGTAAGGAGTGTTTTTGGTGTTTTGTTTTTGCTTTTGGTTTGTAAAAGGCCATTTAGTTATGATTCTTCATTGGTTGCAGCAATGATTGAGGATTTGGTTCTATGGTCTGATTATTTCATGGTCACTATAAGAGGTTTAATGGTTTCTAGATATCTTTTATCTCTTGGATAAGAGATGACAAAGAATTTCTTTTGTTACTGATTTGTTGCCTATTGTCTATGTGAACTCAATAGACTTCTTTCCCTGCTACTGTAGGCACTCTGATTATTGCAAGGGCAATTCCTTGCCAACACAAATCACACTTAAAGGAATATTCTTATGGATGCCCTTATATGAGCCTGGGTGAGGATTCCTTTTGTACATATATCCAGTTCTTGATTATAGGATAGGTAGATGTTCAATTTAAATAGATGGTGTCAGCTTGCACTCCAGAATGGTTACACTTTTCCAAATGGATTTGATAACCTCAAAAATGATATAGGTAAAATAGTAATTTTTATTGAAGTGAGGATAGAGAAGTAGAGATTGTCAAGTTTCAGTTCATCTAAGTTGGTAAATGGATGGAGTTTTGGTCATTTGTCACTATGACAATGCTTAAGTCCTAAAAATCAGTGGCTAACAAACACAAGCATTTATTTTTCTTACTCATACATTAGTCTGGGGCTATTCTTCTTGAGCCTGCAGATTTGCTGGGTTTGCCTCTAGACTTCGAGGTAGGCTCAGATATCTTCCACACATTTTTTCATTTCCCTTGGAGCCATGGTTACCTGAGTAAGTTTTCACTGGGATGACGGAGGGCAAGAATTTGAGTAGGAACACAGAAAGAACCATTAAGGACTTAGATTGGAACAAAAAAAAAAAAACATTAATTTGTCCATATCCTATTGGAACAAAGCTAATGCCATGGCCAAGTGCAACATCCATGTACAAGGAAATAGTTCTTCTGCTTAACTGAAAAAATAAAACATTGACATCAATAATTCCAGTCTGCCATAGAGGGCATTCAGGGTAACATCAAGGATGTCAGGAAACTTCTGAGTGTTTCAGTAACTTGTTCAATAGATACATCTGAAACTGATAGGGGAAGGGTATGGTAAGTTATAGGGGCTGAAAGGATCAGAAAAAGAATAGGTTGGGAATGAAATTAAAGGAGAAGATAGATGACCAGGGTGTTTCCACTAGGATGAATATTCTAGATCATTTGGAAGAAAAAGAAATATACTTTGGACAGTGTACAGGAACCAGTCAATTGAATGAAAGGATATCAATTTACCCAATTTCTCCTATTAAAAATGTAATAGATCAGCCAACATGAAACAAATTCAAGCTAGCAGAAGTAAATATCCTTTATTTCAAATTCCCTTCAAACAAAAATGCTTAACCGAGTTCTTTCTGCCTCTTTAAGCATCTCACAGTCCTTTGAGAGTAGGAAGGACTGAAGCCTAAATGCCTGGCCAGCCTCGGGAAGCTGCGGAGTTACAGAGTCTCAGCGGCAGTATGCAAATTATTCTAGCTTTACACCTTTACCTCTGGATCATGTTCCTATTAATAGAATTATGCTGAATAAAATATAAAACAGTTGAAATGAATGACTATGCCTTAATTAAAAAGAAA
>NW_012135892.1:11370-12565 GCF_000956105.1 Propithecus coquereli
TTAATTTTCTTAGGTATTCTGACAAAGAATACACACATGCATGTTATAGATAGATATGGTATATTCATAAATACATGATTTAATTCACATTTATTTGATTATTATTGATGTAGCACAAGTTATCCTGTTTGGGCTTCTGTATGCTTTCTCTTGTGAATTGCCTATTCATTTGCTGCCTCTAACAGTTTGTAATGATCTCTTAAAGTAGTCGTTCATTTCAATGGCAAACAGTATTGATTGAAGAGCTGCTGTATACTAAGAAATACGTGTCAGAAGCTGCAGATACCATGGTGAATATGCAACATGGTCCCTTCCTTCTGGAACCTAGAGTCTAGCAAAGAAGATTGACACTAACAATTACAGCTATAACAAGAGCAAGAAAATGATTCCCTTGTATAGAAAGTAGGTAGTAAGAGAGGCCACAGAGTCAGGCCAGCAGGCGATCAGTGAAGATCACCTGAAGAAGTAACACTCAAATTGAGATTGAAGAGTGAGAGTCAACCAGTTGAAGAAGACACAAGAACATTTCATGGAGAGGGAAAAGGTATAAGGAGAGGGAAAAAGTGCATCATGTCCGAATGTATTAACCCTTTGACGGTTGTGTGTGTGTGTGTGTGTGTTCAGCGTATAAAATAATTTTCTTAGGTTGTTGTTTGTGTTTAGCCATTTTGCCAAATGGAAGTTTTAAAAATTCTCATTGTTAAATACATAAATCTTTTTCCTTTTGATTTTAGTTTTGTGTGTCATGCCTAAATAAGTTCCTATTAAACAATCACTTACAGTTCCTTTCAGTACTTTTATCATTTTTTTCTTCTCTTTCAAATTTGTAAACCATCTAGAATGTATTTGATTGTAGGAAATGAAATGGGTATTCTTTTTTTTAGATGAATTTACAATCATTTTTCTCTCAAAACGTTACATTATACAGTGGATTCTCCTACTTACCCACGGTACTTTCTTAAAGCAAATATCTATCGCCTGTCACACACTGGTTCAGATGTCCACAGTAGTCACCTGCCTCCAAAACATTACCAAAATCTCCCTTCGCTGGCCTGACACATCTTTCCCATCTGCAGAGTCCTCTCTGCCCCTCACTCCTGATTTACTTCTCAACTTTTATTTTAAAATTCTTATATATTACTCTGTCCATGATGCTTTCCCAAGATTAAGTCAAATTGTCTGATGTTCCTTATTA
>NW_012135892.1:17787-18230 GCF_000956105.1 Propithecus coquereli
CATCGACTTGCTACACCATCAGTATTTGTAATCTTATAAGATGTGTTATCTAAGAAAAATGTATATGTTTTCTCCTAAATTAAATTCTGAGAATAACAGGCTAGCAAACTGTGTTACATGATAGAATACCATACTGGCATTTTATTATACTGTATTTATTAATGATATAAACTATATGACCTTTAAATGATATACTTTTTCTTCTTTAATTGAAGAAAATTTCACATTCAATGTGGATGCCAGGTTTAAAAAGTATGTATGAGTGTCTATTCAAACAAGCATAAAACAAGCATGTAAAATCTTTTACAGTCTATATAGGTTGCCTAATATGAGCAACTCAAAGATATACACATAATTTTGGTTGAAGCATAGATTTATTATGAATGATTTATAGCATTCTTCTGCTTAACCTGTGGAATAGAAAATAAAATAAAGGACATCTC
>NW_012135892.1:18280-19106 GCF_000956105.1 Propithecus coquereli
AATCTTTTTGTGTGGCCTTCATATCCAAGAAACTGAAAACATTAAATTAATATTTGTTTCCCTCCATGAGGTTGAAACTCGACACCAACCCCAGTGTATCCAGGATGTGGAACATGAAGTCAAAGGTCTACCTCCAGCCTTGATGTAATGTTGTTTCCTTTGTTGGGTTTTGGACTTGACTTTGGACCTGTTATTCCTTCATTCTTGCCTACTTCTACCTTTTGAAATGTTACTGTGTATGCTACTCCTGTCCCACCGTTATAATTTTGGAAGCACATAAGATATTTGATTTAACATGCTCACAGCTGGAGGAGAATTTGGCTCAGGATGAATTGTACCTTGAGTGTCACTCAAATTTCATCTAGATGAGATTCCAGACTAGACTTTTGAGTTGATGATGAGACAAGTTAAGATTTGGGGGACTAATGGGATAAATGAATGTATTTTGTATCTGAGAAGAGCATGAATTTGAGGGGGGAACAGGGACAGAATACTATGGTTTGAATGTGTCCCCTCCAAAATTCATGTGGAATCTTAGGTCCCATCATGGTGATATTAAGACTTAGAATCATCTGGGGAAGTGATTACATTATAAAGGCTTCACCTTTACGAGTGGATTAGTTCCTTATAAAAGAGGGAGAGGAGACTAGATTAAGCCCTTTTTGGTCTTTCACTCTTCTGTCATGTGAGGACACAGTGTTCATCCCCTGTGGAGGATGCATTAACAAGGCACCAACTTGGAAGCAGAGACTGTGCCCTCACCAGGCACCAAATGCTGACCCCTTGATCTTGGACTCAACAGCCTCCAGAACTGTGAAAAAATAAA
>NW_012135892.1:30261-31187 GCF_000956105.1 Propithecus coquereli
GAAATGTCTGCTCTAACAAAGGTAGTCCTAAATAACATATCTTAATTTCTTGCCCTGAGATTTTCCTTTTGTTCTGCTTGTTTTAGGGAATGACCCCTCAACTCTTCTCTACTAACCAAAATTCTACTCATTCTTTCTGCTTCTTTAATATAGTCTTCCCTTACAACTCAAGCCTACGGAAAGATCTCCATGCTTGGAATTCAGATAGAAAGACAGAATTTAAACTGTAGGGTTTTTCAAATTAGATTTTTTTGGAGACTAAGGATTAATCAGAGGTGTCTGAGGAGCTGAGGAAGGAATTATTGGAATTTCTTTGAAGAAACATTTGCTATAAAAATAAAGGCAAAGTTTTCAAACTACTGTGGTATACTGTGTTGACTCAATGTCTATGTTAACCATTTATAAGCTACAAAAACTATTTTACATTCAGTTATACACTAAATTGTTCCTATCTTGACTTGCTATTTTATATTTTAATTTGCTATAATTCTTTACCCCAATTATACTATAAGCAAAATAAGTGGAAAATGGATACTGTTTATCTTATAGAAGACATGATACTTAGCACAGATTTCAGTAAAAACTTTTTTGGCTGAATTAATGAGCCTAAAGAACCAATATTTTTTTAACTCTTTTTATTATCTACCTGAAATTAGCATGATCTTTTTCACTATAGCCATTAAAAAAAAATGGGAGACAATATCAATCCTTATTCTTAGGATTAAGTAATTTAAAAGATGTGAGTTCTTACACAAAACTTAGTAAAGCAAAAACATCACATAATTGTGTTTTTCTAAGTTATATAAAATACAGCTCAAGTACCCACTGGCCAAAGTTATCAAGTGTTCCAATGGCAATTCTTTCCAGGGATGGTTATAGGTCACTTCGTACTAGAACTTTGAGACCCAAAATTGAAGGAGGACTTT
>NW_012135892.1:33027-33390 GCF_000956105.1 Propithecus coquereli
TTTCCAAATATACGTTTAATGTGATATGAATTAAAGTGTCATTGATATTTTGAAAAGAAATTCTTTATTTTTGTCTGGAAACATGACTGGGGAAGAATAGATAAACATTTTGAAAAAGAGCAAATATGGTATGGCATTGAATACATCTGTTGCTAAATATTTCAGTTCTTTCCTAGGCACATAGTTGAACTCTACTTTCTAACTTTATTTTAATTACATGTAGCCTTATGTCAGGCTTTGTCCACTGAAATGTGAACAAAAATGACATGGGTTACTTACACATGGATGCTTGAGGGCCAGTGTGTGATGTGTCATGCTCACTTCACCCTACTGAGATGATGGTAGAAGTCCATTTAAAGATTG
>NW_012135892.1:33440-34125 GCF_000956105.1 Propithecus coquereli
AAAAGAAATTCTTTATTTTTGTCTGGAAACATGACTGGGGAAGAATAGATAAACATTTTGAAAAAGAGCAAATATGGTATGGCATTGAATATATCTGTTGATAAATATTTCAGTTCTTTCCTAGGCACATAGTTGAACTCTACTTTCTAACTTTATTTTAATTACATGTAGCCTTATGTCAGGCTTTCTCCACTGAAATGTGAACAAAAATGACACGGGTTACTTACACATGGATGCTTGAGGGCCAGTGTGTGATGTGTCATGCTCACTTCACCCTACTGAGATGATGGTAGAAGTCCATTTAAAGATTGAGCCACATTAACCTGTGTTCCTAAGTGACTACAGTGTTCAGAGCCCAGTGACAATCCGTATTTGGCACGGAGTATATATAAGAAATGAACTTTATATTGTGATAGATCATAGCTCACTGCAACCTCAAACTCCTGGGCTCAAGCGATCCTCCTGCCTCAGCCTCCTGAGTAGCTGGCACTACAGATGCATTAATTTTTAAAATAATTTTGTAGAGAAGGGGTTTCAGCATGTTGCCCAGGCTGGTCTCAAATCCCTGGGCTCATGAGATCCTCTTGCATGAGGCCAAGTTCACATTTTAAAATCAGGTCTATCTACTTTCCAAGTTCAAGGGCATTAACATAATGTCTCCATGACAAATCTTCAGTATGCTATC
>NW_012135892.1:35975-36320 GCF_000956105.1 Propithecus coquereli
ACTACTTAAGAGATTATATCATAAATTATCTGTCAGAAGGAGCAAACTAGAGACATGGAATATTAGAATTGGAAAGAATCTTAAGCAACTGCCTCATTTCACAGGAGAGCAAACCTAGTCCGCTGAGGCTAAGAGTGTCCTGTGTGGTTTCTAAGTATGCTCACGTTTCCCCAGGTAATTATTATCAAATGAAGGACCCAGGTCACCTGAGTCTTCGCTAGACCTTGTCAGTATTTAGCAAGTAAAAAACAAAATCTATTTCTATTCATTATAGATTAGGAAACCAAGTGTCAGATATATTAAAGGACTTACATAGAAACAGATGTAATGTATCATCTTGATTTC
>NW_012135892.1:36370-36934 GCF_000956105.1 Propithecus coquereli
AGAAAAAAAATTAGCCGGGCATGGTGGCGCATGCCTGTAGCCCCAGCTACTTGGGAGGCTGAGGCAGGAGGATTGCTTGAGCCCAGGAGTTTGAGGTTGCTGTGAGCTAGGCTGATGCCACGGCACTGTAGCCCGCGCAACAGAGCGAGACTCTGTTTCAAAAAAAAAAAAAAGATGTGTCGTGCTTTCACAGTGTTTTTATCCTGGAATATCAAAGAACTACTTAAGAGATTATATCATAAATTATCTGTCAGAAGGAGCAAACTAGAGACATGGAATATTAGAATTGGAAAGAATCTTAAGCAACTGCCTCGTTTCACAGGAGAGCAAACCTAGTCCGCTGAGGCTAAGAGTGTCCTATGAGGCTTCCAAGTATGCTCACGTTTCCCCAGGTAATTATTACCAAATGAAGGACCCAGGTCACCTTAGTCTTCGCTAGACCTTGTCAGTATTTAGCAAGTAAAAAACAAAAATCTATTTCTATTCATTATAGATTAGGAAACCAAGTGTCAGATATATTAAAGGACTTACATAGAAACAGATGTAATGTATCATCTTGATTTC
>NW_012135892.1:46119-48129 GCF_000956105.1 Propithecus coquereli
ATTGGAGAGTTTTGATTATGTGAATGGCATGAATGAACTCATTCATGATTTAAAACTATCACTCTACCTGTTTTGTGAAGAATGAACTGTATTAGATCAAAAATTCAGGCAGCCTGGGCATAGTGGCTCACTCCTGTAATCCCAGCATTTTGGGAGGCCAAGGTGGGAGGCACACTTTAGGTCATGTGTTTGAGACCAGCCTGGGCAACATAGCAAGACCATGCTTCTATAAGAACTTTAAAAATAAATTAGCCAAGTGTGGTGGTGCATGCCTGTCATCCCAGCTACTTGGGAGGCTGAGGCAGGAGGATCGTTTGAGCCCAGGAGATCAAGGTTGGAGTGAGCTTTGATTGGACCACTGTGCTCTAGCCTGGGTGACAGAGCAAGCTCAGAAAAAGCAAACAGTGGATGCAGGACTGCTCCAGTCAGTGAAAGATGCAGCCATTATCTGTGTGATAGATGAGAGTAGATTGGAATAATGTGATAGATGTCAAGCAGTTGGATTAGGAATATATTTTAAAGGTATAGCATATAGGGCTTCTTGATGGATTTGGAGGTGAGTACAGATAGAAAGAGAGCGATGAAGAATGACTCCTATGGGTAGGAAGACTTGGGTGTGCAAAGTAAAACTATATTTTAGATGGAATAAATTTGAAAGTGACATTAAATGGAAAGCTTGTATAGGCAATTGGATAAATGTGTCTTAAATTCAAATTAAAATCAGGGATGAATATTTAAATTTTAGCAGCTTCAACTTGTTACTGCTATAAATAATACAAATAGTGTAGTATGTTAAACATAACAGGTGATGATCAATTTATTAGTGTGCCCTCTGACCTGGAGGAAGCAAACTTTTTTCCAAGAGCAAATATATTAATACAACTGAAAGAGATTTTTGTGAGAACCAATTTATTTGTTTCAACCGCATTTTAATCATGCCTTGCAAGTATGTTGAAGACTGCAACATGATAAAATTCAAATAATGCAATAAAGGATGTCATTTTTACTTCACACTTTTTGACTAGGTTTTATTGAAAAACAAATTAATGAGATTCTACTCAGTATTAAATATTTCTCAATGGTTAATCTACCTAAAGCATCTTCCCTCCCAGGAGGACTAGAGTAATCCATGGACTTGCTTTCACAGAGATGGGGAAAAAAGAATCCTTCAACCGCCAATTCCTTACCCCTCAGGGAGATCCTCTATTTTTCTTTTCCTTTTAGCCAGACCTAAAGAAATGGGGCAAAAAAGATTGAATTTAATCAATTGCATGTCAAGCTGGCGAAGAGAGCGTATTTCTGTGGCATTGCTGCAAAATGACACAGGGAAGCTGCTCAGTTTCATTAACTTTACAAGCCAATCTGCTATTAGCATCTGGTGGTAAATTTGCCAATAATGAAAAAGGCTGGGATATACCTCCTGGAATCATAGCTTTACACATTTTGAATATTCAGCATGATCTTTCCTGTATTACTGATCATCTGCCAGCTTCCTAATTTTTTAGGAACAGCAAGGGATGTTGGGAGAAAGATTGATCGGAAATACAAGCCCAGGTGGCTTTATTGTGTTTTTCTTTCTTTCTTTCTTTCTTTTTTTTTTTTTGCAGATTTGATCTAGCATGTTGGAATAGTTACTTCAATTTCCTTACTTATACAAAAGATACCCAGTGACTAATGAGCCTGGCTAAGCCAAATCGTGTACTGGAAACTTAAGCTTTCCTACACAACAAAACCAGTCATGTGCTTACGCCTTCTCTTGCAAGATACATCATCATGGCCCTAGATTGACTTTTCTATCTCCCTCACCATGAAAGTTCACTGATCCTAAAATTTGAAGGTAGTTTTTCAATTCTAGGATTTGATCAGTGAAAGTTATATTTAAAATGTAATTCTTTACTTTTTACCAAGGTTGCAATGAGCTGGGACCAACTACAGGACCACAGAGGATACTGAGATGAATTCAGGCACAAGATTTAAGTCCCATATATAGACATTGATTGACTAATGTCA
>NW_012135893.1:0-486 GCF_000956105.1 Propithecus coquereli
AAGAAAATGATCCTTTCTAATTTAATGAAAAAAAATATTTTTTTTATTGTTTTCTGTGTGTGAGTCCTATGCAACTTGAAAAATAGTTCACACAGCTCCCAAGGTAAAGAGACGTGTGAGTTACATATGCTTCATGAGGCCTCTGGCTCAAAACCAGCATGAGTTAAATACAATTCACATGGCAGTTAATGTGTTAAAATAACTCTTAAACCCAATTCTAGTTTATATGCCACCAAGTGTAGTCTAAACCACTATTACATTTTATGTGTACAGGTGAAATGGTCTCCTAAACCAGTTTTGCTAATCTAATTTTATCTCCAAGTACTGTCTTTGCTTAATCCACACTAGCCTTCTTAAATTCCTTAAACATGACAAGCTCTTCCTTGCTTAGCCTTTGCACATGCTATTTCTTTGACTGGCAAATTCCTACTCATTCTTCAGTTTTTAGTTTAAAAGTCACATTTTCAAGTGTTACTTCTCTTCTTC
>NW_012135893.1:536-1934 GCF_000956105.1 Propithecus coquereli
CAGGGATGTGCTCTGCTACCCAGGCTGCAGTGCAGTAGTGCTATCATAGCTCATTGCAGCCCCAAACTCCTAGGCTCAAGCAATTCTTCCACCTCAGCCTCTTGAGTGGCCTGGACAACAGGTGTGCATCACCACACCCAGCTAATTCCTTTTTTTTTTTGTAGAGACGGAGTCTTGCTATGCTGCCCAGGCTGGTCTCAAATTCCTGGCCTCAAGCAATCCTCATGCCTCGGCCTCCCAAGTGCAGCGATTACAGGCATGAGCCACCATGCCTGGCCCCTCCCTTATATTTTAAATCCTCTCTAGATTACTTATAATACCTAATACAATGTAAATGCTATGTAAATAGTTGTTATACTATATTATTTAGAGAATGACAAGAAAAAAGTCTATACATGTTCAGTACACATGTAACTTTTTAAAAATATTTTTCAATCCACTGTTAATTGAATACATGGACGTGGAACCCATAGATGGCATAGATATGGAGGGCAAACTGCATATTTTTTTCCTTGAAAGATTCTATACCTGTAATTCTAATATAGTCCATTCTCCATGTTATATTGCTGGACTATTCCCAAACTTCTCTAGATGTGTAAAAGCTATTTAGCTTCTCAATTACAAAGACCAAGCTTGATTCATCTTTTGTAGTCCTAGTGCCTAGGATAATGTCTGACAAAAGTTGGTCCTCAATAATAACAATATTAAATTTCTTTCAGTAACTCTTTTTGGGATAAATGAATAAAAGTAAAACTTCTCTAAAATATCTCAATTTAAGTAATTGTCCTTAGAGAATCTGAATCATTCTCATGTAATTCTTATATGTTAACCCAAACATTCATCTCTTTAAGTCAATCAAAAACTAATTATCGGCCAGGTGCAGTGGCTCATGCCTGTAATTTCTGCACTTTAGGAGGCTCAGGCAAGAGGATCACTTGAGGCCAGGTGTTTGAGATCAGCCTGGGCAACACAGTGAGATCCTCTCTCTATAAAAATTTTAAAAATTAGTGGAGTACGGTGGTGCGCACCTGTGGTGTCAGCTACCAGGGAGACTGAAGCAGAAGGATCACTTGAGCCCAAGGTTCAGGGCTGCAGTGAGCTATGATCATGCCATTACACTCCAGTCTGGGTGACAAAGTGAGACCCTGTCTCAAACAAACAAACAAACAAACTAGTCATCAATAAATATTTATTATTTTCATAATGTAACTGAGTAATTTAAAAAATGGCCATGGGTAGGGAACCTGTAGCCTTAAGGCCACATGTGGCTATCTAGGTCCTTAAGTGTGGCCTTTTGACTGAATCCAAATTTACAGAACAAATCCTAGATTTGTTTTAAAAATAAAATAAAAATATAAAAGATGGGCCGGGCGTGATGGCTCACGCCTGTAATCCTAG
>NW_012135894.1:0-446 GCF_000956105.1 Propithecus coquereli
GGTGTGTAAGAAACTCCAGCATTTGGCACCAACCTCTGGAGACACTTGGGGAAGAAAGGAGGTTGGCCAAAGAGAGGCATTACATTATGTCTGACCCCACTAACTGCCAACCCATAGCTATTTCCCTCCTTCTTCCTTGCTAATCCTACCCTGGATTTATTGGGGAGGTGGGAGGTATTCTTTTCCAGGCTAGGAAAAGAATCGTTGGTCTACCTGGTTCTCAAGGGATAATGTCGCCCCCTAGAGGATATTTTGTAAATTATGGAGGGAAATTGATTTTTGGTTGTCAACTAGCTCTCAAGGGAACAGTATTGCTTCCTTGGGGGCATTTTGGAAATTTACCTTTTTTGGTCATCACAATGATAAGGGGTTTGTTATGGCACTAGAGGGCAGGGACCAGAAATGCTGAGATGTCCTGCAATATAATATTCATAATGATCACCTAA
>NW_012135894.1:496-1035 GCF_000956105.1 Propithecus coquereli
ATGGATTCTAGTTATGGGCAACGCCTCTGAGGAAGAACACAGACCACATCTTAGAGGACAGCACCTGCACTTTCAGGGTGTGGTCCCCAGCTGGCTCCATCTCTGAAGTTTCAACAGGCCGTCCTGCAATTCTAGAGGGCCATCTGCTTTTGGGTAAAGGGGAACATGAAAAGACCAAGGAATCCCATCAGGCAGGAAGATTGCTTCATACTTCATCAGTGTCACAATGGAACATTGTCTAATACCCTCTACCAAGCCCTTCTGCAATTCTAGTTGTTACTTCATCCAACCCACTATTTAACTGTTGATTAGGGACTAGACCCAGGAAAGTTAGATGATAATTTGTGGAAGAGTCTCGAGTTTCAAATGACTTTTGTCTGGCAGAACCGACAACCAGTCCTGAAAGACATTCACCAGTTTTGTATCCAATTTTCCAACCCTTCCATTGGCTATATGGGAAAGAAAAAAAAAACAAAAAACAAAACAAGGCCGGGCGCGGTGGCTCACACCTGTAATTCTAGCTCTCTGGGAGGCCGAGG
>NW_012135895.1:0-941 GCF_000956105.1 Propithecus coquereli
GTAATTCCTGTTACTGTAATCAAATACAGCAAGAGTGTAACTAAGACAGCATAGTGGAAAAGATGCCAAGGATGTGGCCACAAATTGACTAGGAGTTCCTCATGTAGTAAGGACCAAGAGGCTCCACAGAGGACAGTATGATCTGAATGTAATCTCTATTAATCCCTGCTATCACACTTCTAGAGCTTCTTCAGGATTTTTTTAAAATGCAAATACTCTCAGGAGTGGCATCGCTGTCATGAATACTTAGGCGGTACTTAGGTTACCAGTGTGTGTTTGCTAATACTAGACTTCCATGTGGAGACAGATAATAATTAGGCCCTCTGATAGCAGAATAGGCTGTCTGAGCAAATAATAAAATGCCCATTGCTGTGCATATTAAAGTAAAGCCGGATGTCTACTTATGAATGCAGTAAAAGGGATTATGATTACAGCACTTGGTGCAAAGATGGGAGGTGTGGCCCCCAAGATTCTTTCTGACTATAAGATGACATGAGCTTCTAGTGCTCTGTTTCTAAATTGGAAAGGAATGCCTTTCAAATACAGATGAAAGGCAGGAGGTGGGCTGGGAGACGCTAAATTCTGTCTGGGACAAGTCTGGAAAATGCCATTTACTATACTAGCTAAGTGATTTTGGCAAACATTTAACTTCTCTAACCTATTTCCATTTCTTTTTTTTCTTCTTTTTTTTTTTTATTTCAGCATATTATGGAGGTACAAATGATTAGGTTACGTATGATGCCCTTGCCCTCCCTCCCCCCCAAGTCCGAGCTTCAAGTGTGTCCATTCCCCTGGAGGTGCGCATCGCACTCATTGTTTGTGCATATGCCCGTGCCCTCCTCCCCCCTCCCCCTTTCCCCTGTCCAACATCTAATATACGTTATTCTTATATGTGCACTTAAATGTTGATCAGCTAATACCAATTTGATGGTGAGTACATG
>NW_012135895.1:2541-3122 GCF_000956105.1 Propithecus coquereli
TCAGACTCTTATCAGATCCTTATTCCTCCCCGCCCCTCCCTCACCCACTGCAAACAGGGGAGCAGTCAGTGTGAGCCAAGAATTTGGCCAGCGGCCGCCTCTCCACAGCTGGCTGAAATTCAAAACATGTCCATTCTCAAGCATGTCACAACACCTGTATTGTGTTTCAGGGCTTTAGGAGGTCTCACCAAACTCCAAAATTCATTAAGTAACTATTGAATGGGCAGCAATTCTAAAAACAGAAGTCTCAACTTCCAGGTTTACAAATTACTTAGTGTTTTTCGCTATTTTGTTTTTGCTTTTGTAAATTTAGCTCTTTTTTGCCATATATAGCTTCCTAGTGATTTCCTATCATTTCAAAGAAATTCAGGTCATAGTGAAGGGGAAGAAAGTGCAGGTGTGTGGGTTTTACTCTGTATTAGTCCAACGCTCTCACCTATGGCTTTTTAGCTCTTCGAAAGCTCCACCAAGACATAAAATCTTCATGTGCCAGAGAGTTCTTATTAACAGACATGGGAATGTCTAGAAGGCTCTAGTTGGTCATAAGGAGGTGGCAGGAGATTATTATCTATTAAATTGGC
>NW_012135896.1:0-3145 GCF_000956105.1 Propithecus coquereli
AAACAAACAAGCCTTTGGTGTTGTGAGTGGAATCTTTTTAAATCTCTATATTAATTAGGGGAAAATGGCATCATTAAGATATTGATTGTACCCATACATACACACAAAATATGTCTCCGATTATGTAGCTCTTTTTTATGTCTTCTATTAATAACGTGTTTCTTCTTATAATTCAACGAATGTAGATCTTGCATATCTTTTGTAAGGTTTTGTAATTTTATTCTGTCTAATAAAAAAGATAAAGTTTTTAAGCCTCAATGAAATTATAAATCGAGAAGAGTTAAGCTACTAACGGTGCAATTCTGTAAGCATAAGGCATAAAAATTGAGTGTTATAGCAGAGCCACACAATCAAAGAGGTATGGGTCCCTGCAAACATTGGTTGGAAGGAAGCTCTCTTCCAAACAGAAGCATCCATTTTTGTACTATTAAGGGAGTAGGATTTAAATTGCTTTTGCATTTAAGCCATTATAAAATCTAGTGTCTGTTTGCTATAGCAACTAAGCATTACTCTAATCCACCGCCCTTCGTTTATCAAGGCTGCAGTCATTCTTGAACATTCAACAACACAGAACTATTGTTCCCATAAGCCCTTCCTGAGGAATTAGAATTGAGAAAAGATCTAATGAAAGAGTGTCCGCCCAGAGACAGGTACCTGTGGCTAAAAACAATTAGCCCAAGGGACAGTTCCCACTTGACTTCTGATGACCTGTCTCTATTTGCAATAACTAGATAAAGAAATATGGAGCCACTATATCTCTGTTTAACCCTTCTGTTAAGTGATAGCTTTATCTTAGAACTTAGAAGTTTGTCCTTGAAAGTTTTTGCAACCAGAGTTAGTTAAGGGATCTACAGAAGCCTTTTGAAATACTTGTAACCTAAAACAAACTACCTGTTGTTATGTAAATCTGTTACCCCTGACAACTGATCTCTGTACCTATAAATACCCATGTAAAACTTCGCTCGTGGCCTTACGATTCACAGGGACCCCCGAGTACCCCACTTTTGTCTTTTATCTTTATAAATCTATAAAACTATACCTTTGTCTCTGTGTATTCTTTTATTTCTGTTATTTTCCATTTTCTGTTATTTTCTTATCCTTTGCGACAACCCCTACCTAAGGGACCCAATTTTTTGCTGGGAGCGTAGCTAACTCCCCGCAATGGATTACTCAATAATGATTTGTCACACACAAGCTTCTCTGCCAACCATAGTAGACTTCACAATCTGTGCTAAATTATTAGTCTTCCTTCTATGAGGAAGTCAGTACCCATTTCATAAATTATAAAGACTTTGGCTTCAGACCAGAAGATTTGAATTTTCACCCTAGAATTTATAATTTGTGATATCATGAGCTTGTTAACATTATCCTGGGAGGCATAAATTCCTAATCTATTGATAGGGATTACATATCTATCGGATGGACCTGTTGGAACTCCAATTAATTAATGTATATAAATTGGCTGGCTGTCAATAAATATTATTTTGCTTCCTTTACACCTTTGTGGAAAAATTCTATGTATAGAAAAATATGAAATAATTTGAGAAAACAGAATTTTTAAAATTCTATTTACCTACTAATTTCTATTCTCATTAGCACAAAGAACTCAAGGTTAGCAGCACTATATAGTAAATATCTTAAACTTTTTGATTTATTGTTTTTTACTTACATGTTGACTCATTCTATCATTCATTAATTCATTCAAGAAATCTTTATAGAGTGGCTATTTTGTATGAAATCTAGTAGGAATGATTTTCTCTGTGAGTCACATAGCTTGATTTGGTGAGCAAATTTGAGAATTAAAATCAATTTTTAAGTTCCCTGATTATGCTATTGACTGGTGTACAGTACCTTGCTGCCCAGGGCCTCTTTGTTTCACCTTCCAAAGAACTACTAAGATCGGCACACTGATCATATTTTAGTGGAGAGTGGTGTGCTAAAATCATAATCATCATCACAGCAGTCTTAAGCTCAGCCTCAGCTCTGTTGCTTAGGTCCTTGGCTGCAGCAGATAATTAACACTAACCTTTAGCTCACTTCCAACATTAAGAATAAAATCACATTCAGCATAATTCAGGTTTCATACTCCACATCTCATCGGCTCTAACAAATATTTCTAAATTGTTCCCTTGTGCCAACAACTGTAGTCTATGGCTCATTAAAAATGACAGCAAACTTCAGCAAGGCTGCCTCTGGAGATGTGTTTGTGGAAGAGTCCTTATCAGCACTTGTGATTTATACCTCTGGCTTGTATAGTCGTCAATTATCTTATATGTCTTTCTCCCTCAAGTGTACGTACAAAGAAACTAAGAAAACCTCATGGTCAAACATGAAAATTTCCTCTGTAATATTCATTCGTAAAGAAAAATAAAAATTTCAGGACCACCCTCCACCCCTTATGCAAAAGGGTAAGTCAAGCCTGGAGGCTGAGTAATGCAACATTCCCTTCCAAATGAATAGCTGTTACTCACATTATGCATTAGCCATGTCTCCTCCCAAAGGTAAAAGGTCCCCACAGATTATTCATAAGGAAATTCTTTGCTGGCCTCCCATAAGCAAGGACAGGCAAATTACAGCTTCAGGTCTGTAGGCTAAACTAGGTCTCCTAAAACTAAAGTCTGCTTGATTCTACACTAATAATGTTGATTACAAGTTTATCTTCCCAGATGCAGAATGGAGATAGCATAAGATCAAAAAGTCTTCCACCCTCCCAGGGACATCTGCATAACTTATTCTTCTTTTATTCACTTTTTCTCTTCAAACATTCACCTTATTTTATGCAAAAATGTAGATTTCCTAGGCCTCACTAGAATGGAACAATTCACCTCACTGCCCACCCTCTCCTAGTTTTTCTTTCTGTGTGCCCTATCCCCTTAAATACTGAAGTTCCCAGATTCCCCCTTTGGAAAAACAGTCACAGATGCATCTGTAGTTTGTGCTTTTCTTGGGCAAGGCCTCAACTTCAGCTGAATAAACCTCCATTGATTGAGATCTTTGCCCCAGTCACTTGTTTTGGGTTGTCACATTTTATAGTAAGCTATGATAAATTCTTTATGATCCATAAGTTAAGAATTGGGATGTTGTGCTTGATTTGATTTTCATGTTAACAAGGATTTAACCAATCATCAAGAATATAAAGGAGGCC
>NW_012135896.1:5150-5642 GCF_000956105.1 Propithecus coquereli
TAATAATAATATAAGATAGATTTCACCATGATTTGAGGGAAAAAACACTGCCTAGATTATACTATATAAAAAAGTATACCTATTTTTAAAATGCAACCTATTTTTGCCTAAAAGTGATTCTCATGTGAGGGAATGTGCAAATGGCCATACTGCCTCAGTGGCTTGCAAGTTGGTGTATGCATCAAGAGAACTGAGCAAGGTCCCAGGTGTGCTGTGAATTACTCACTTGTTGCGGCTGGACATGTGACTTTTCCTGGCCTTGGTGCCCTATCAAATAAGGATATTAGATTCAATGATTGTGAAACTATCTTCCAGGTCAAATATTCTGTTATTTGTGCATTTGGGTATTATAATTGCCATGTTTTTAAAGTGTCTCTGGGCCGGGCGTGGTGGCTCACACCTGTAATCCTGGCACTCTGGGAGGCCAAGGTGGGAGGATCGTTTGAGCTCAGGAGTTCGAGACCAGCTCAAGCAAGAGCGAGACCCTGTCTC
>NW_012135897.1:0-764 GCF_000956105.1 Propithecus coquereli
TCCCTCATCCCTAATGTCCCTTTGATGGTGACACTGAAACTCAACTGCCAGCAGGTATTGTCAGGCAGCCTTTTATCATGTAGAGTTACTGTGCTCATTTATGTAAACTCCTACAGTAGGCTCAGAGGAAGCTTGCAGGACATCTTCTTTCTAAAAAGCCCTAAATTAAAGCTTGGAGATGCTAAAAGCTATAATTCTGTTCCCTTCAACATGGCTATTCTCATGGCTTTGAGATTGGGCCAGCTGTTCCTTAATACTTGATACTATACTTGCAAATATACAATTTTCAGGATTCTAAGGATCGATTTAATACCAGACTGTTTCCATGCATATGTTTTAAAATAAGCACTTCCAATTTTTCTGATATTTCCAGGGAGCTGCTACATATAGTCTATGTATGAGGGAAGAGAGTAATATTCAGTAAATTTAATTAAATTTAACATAGAATGGTCCTGAGGCACATGCCTGTCTATAATATTGGGAAGTAAAGAGAAAGGGTTTAGAAATCAAATATAGCTGATTTCAACATGGAATCTACTAGGCTGACCAGCTGTTCTGATTTACCAGGTGCTATGGTATCAATGTTTATGTCCTGGTAAAATTCATATGTTAAAACCTAAGCCCCAATGTGATGGTATTAAGAGGCGCTACCTTTGGGGGGTAACTAGGTCATGAAGACTCCACCCTCATGAAGGGGATTACTACCCATGTGGGAGCTCATTTGCCCTTCTGCCAAGTAAGGACTCAGCAAGAAAGAGCCCTCT
>NW_012135897.1:2929-3571 GCF_000956105.1 Propithecus coquereli
ACTTTTGAGGGAGCAGAAAGAAATTGATTTTTTGTTTTTCTTTCTTAGAAATGTTTCTGGTTTTATAAATTATAAACTTTAGTGTCTCAGGCTTCACTTTTCCTGAAAAAGAATTCTATTAGTGTTCTCTCTTTGCTGGAAAAAAATAAAATTTCCAATGAAAAGAGAGCACTGTGATCTTTTTTATTATATAGATATATGTTCTTGAGGATAATATGAAACAATTTTCTCTCCTTTCAAAAATCTACACCAAGCAAATACAGTAGCAGCTACCATTCCACCATTAATTGCAATTAATTGCCTGAGGCTAACACTGGATTCTTTATAAAGATGCCGATAGTACTAGGTTGACAGTTAAAATCTATTTCCAGTTGTTATTTTAGTCAGGTAGTCCCTGATACAATATTCTAACTAATGGTAGGTTTGAAGAAGTTAAAAGAATGAGAAACATCTTAGGGATGGTTTTGATAAAAAGTGCATGAAACACGTTTCAGAAAACAAAGGTAGAGAGTGAGTCACATGAGCTTAAAATGAGGGCAGCAGATGGGAGATTAAAGGATATTTAGGGCTGATGGTTAACGTTTAATTATTTATGTGAAATCTTATATCAGCCAAAGCTTTTGTAAGGTTCCTGACAAATTT
>NW_012135898.1:0-1448 GCF_000956105.1 Propithecus coquereli
GACGCAGGACAGTGGCTTCCAAGGGCAGGAAACTGCGCAGGTAGCGGGGGCAGAAGTTTCCTTCCCAGGGCTGTGAGCTCTCTGGTTAGGGAGCCGTTGCTGTGTCTTGCCCCCAGCAGGAGGAGGGAAGGGTCGAGAGCTTTTTCCGCCTTTGCTGCCGCTTAATTGCCTTCAGCACAAGACAGTTTTTGAGGCGTATTTTGGAGCAACATATTCTGGTTTCCTTCCTTGTGTAAAGAGGGGCCTCAGAATTCACTCCTTAGTCGTCTCCTGAGCTCCTCCGATGCGCCAGGCCCCGACTAGAAAGGGGACCTGGACGGGCGGCAGAACACTCAGCCCAGTGCCCAGGGCGGGTGGTACAGAGGACACCGGGCAGCAGCCTAACTGGGTCCACGCAGCCACACAACAGGACAGAGGCATGAATGCTGGCTGGGGCTGAGGCCAGAGCCTTTGCTAAGAGAAGTTCCCTGGAGCAGGGGGCCAAGGCTGGCTCCAGGGTGGGGTGGGGGGGCACAGGGAGGGCTTTCTCCACTTTTCCTGCAGGGGGAGGGAGATAGGGGAGGGAGCTGGAAGGGGACACTCTCTAGGAAAATAGGTCACCTGCTTATACCCTCCCTGGGCAGCTCTCTAGTGCCTTTTAAACATTTTTAAACAATTTTTTAAAGTCTATTTTATTTCACTATTATTATTATTATTAGAGACAGGGCCTCCTCACTCTGTCACCCAGGCTGGAGTGCAGTGGCTCAATCATAGCTCATTGCAACCTCAATCTCCTGGGCTCAAGCGATCCTCCTGTGTAGCTGGAACTGCAGACTCACGGCACCACGCCTGGCTAAATTTTCCTATTTTTTGTAGAAGGGGTTTTGCTGTGTTGCCCAGGCTGGTCTCGAACTCCTGGCCTCAAGTGATCCTCCTACCTTGGCCTCCCAAAGGTCTGGGATTATAGGCATGAGCCACCTGTCCACATCAAAAAGTTTTTTAAAATTATTTATAAGAGGTCTCACTCTGTCACCCAGGCTGGAGTGCAGTGGCTATTCACAGGCACGATCACAGGCACTGTGGCCTTGAACTCCTGGCCTCAAGGAAGCCTCCTGGGCGGCTGGGACTACAGGTGCGGCCACCTCGCCCAGCTTCACCACTGTCTTAGGGGCTTGCTCATCTGAGGCGGGATGTCCCTTACATGAATGTCTGCCCAGATTGTGTGCATTTTTAAAAAAATTCAACTGTTGTTCTTTTATTTATTATATCGTAGGAGCTATTAAAGGAATGAGGGCCTTTAGTAGTATGAGTTGCAAGCATTTCTTTCCAGTTTGTTTCTTTTGATTTTGTTTGTGTTTTGTTCTGAAATCATGCACAAATGTTTCATCTTTATGGGGTCCTATTTATTTGTCTTTACTTAGGTCTATGTTTTTTTTAATCTTTTGTCAAATTTAGAATGCCATTCCCCC
>NW_012135898.1:3708-6083 GCF_000956105.1 Propithecus coquereli
TCTGACCTGGGTAGATACTACCTGGTCTCCTCACAGCGGTTCTGTTCTTCTCTGCTCCCCATAGCAGTGCTTCTCCGCCTTTTGTTTGCTTGCTTGCTTTTCATTATGACATTGTAAGGAGAAAAATTGAATTTAAATTCTCCCTAAAGAGAGAAATTAAATACCAAAGAATAAAATTTTGTCGGGTAAGGTTGAGCTTTGGAGGGCCACAAATCGTTTTTGTGCTTTTGCACTCCCGAGAACCACTGTTTACTTCCTGAGGGGTGACATTCCCCACCTCCTCCCCCTTGAGAATGGCCCACACCAAGGGGGAGCACCTGCTTGGCGCCCACCTGCGCGGGAGACTGTGCTGTGAGGCGCTCGGTGTTTGCGCCATCTGATGGTGAGAAATGGTATCTCACGTGTGTGTGTCTGTGCGTGTGTTAAACAGCTTGAGCAATAACTGACTTGCAATAGACTACATATGTTTACAGTGTGCAGTGAGATAAGACGTAGCAATTGTGTGCTTCCGTGACGCTGTCACCACGGTCAAGATAACGAGCGCATTCACCACTTCCTAAGGTGTTCTCGCGCCCTTTTGCAATCCGTCCCACCCCTCCCCAGCACTGCCACACGACGCAACCGCTGCTCTGCTTTTTGTCACTAGAGGTGGTTTGCATTTTCTAGAATGTTATGCAAAGGGACCGCACGCTACATCTCTCCTTTTCGTCGGGCTTCTTTCACTCCGCGTAATCAGTTCGAGGCTCCTGCCGCGGCTCAGCGCACCCCCACTTCGCTCCATTGCTGCTCCGCCGCAGGGCCGCCCCCGGCTCGGGCATCCACCGCTCAGCTGTGCACGTTGGGGTCATTTGCAGCCTCTGGCTCTTACAAACGAAGGTGCTGTGAACAGCTGCACGCACGTCTTCGTGCGGACACGCGCACGCCCACTCCTGGGGGCGGCGGGCGTCTGGGGAGAAGCGCCAGGTCTGCATTCCCGCCGGGTGCGCTGCGTCCTCGCCGACCTTCGGTGTAATCAGTCTTTCAGCTCTCATGTCGCGTACGTGTGTCGCACTGTGACTGGGACGCGCATTTCCCAAGCGGCCGGCGACGTTGATAGCGCCGGATGAACCTTGGGCCGCCCTCCCGTCTTCCTGGCGAAATGTGTGCACAAAGCTCTGCCCATTTTTTAGAGACCTTATTTTCTGGCGCAGATTCAGGTTCACGGCAAAACCGAGCAAAGGCGCAGGGATGTCCCACGTGCCCCCCACGCACGGCCTCCCGACTGCGAACGTCCCCCACCAGGGTGGGCGACCGCTACACCCCGGAGCCCGCACTGGCGCTTCGCGGCCCAGAGCCCCCCTCCGTGCGCGGCAGGGTTCGCGCTGGGCGTCGGGTGCTCTGCGGGTTTGGAGGAAGGCACAGTGACACGCTCCCACCGTCACGGTGTCACACGCGCATTTTTTATTGCCCTAAAAGTCCCCCGTGCCCTCGAAATCCCGCCCTGCCCCTCCTTAGCTCCACTGGCAGCCACCGACCCGCCCACCGTCCGCTCGGCGGCCTCTCTCCCAGAGTGTCGCGTAGTCGGAATCGCAGGGCGCGGCCTTTTCCCATCGCCTTCCGCGCTCACCAACGTGCTCTTACGTTTCCTTCGTGTCTCTTCGCGGCTCGGCAACTGCTTGCTTTTCAGCATCGCGTAACATTCCGTCCGCTGGACACACCGCGCTTCCTCCGTCCACCCGCCCGAAGGCATCTCGGCTGCTTCCAAGCTTGGGCACTGGGAACGAGGCTGCGGTAAACACTCACGTGCACGTTTTTGTGTGGACATAAGTTCCAGCTCCTTTGAGTAAATGCCCAGGCGCAGGGTGGCTGGATCACGTGGTGAGAGCGTGTTTGATTTTGCAAGAAACCGCCAGGCTGTCCTCCAAAGTGGCTGTGCCTTTTTGGATCCCAGCGGCAAGGAGCGAGGGTTCCTGTTGCTCCACATCCTCGTCAGCACGTGGTGTCGTCAGGGTTTTGGGTTTTGGCCATTCCAGTAGGTGCGCAGTGACATCGCGTTGTCATTTTAATGTTTCCTCAGTTTGTTATAAGGGGAAAAGTATACAGAAGCCTCTGGCACGTGCCAGCCCGGGCCAGAGTGGGCTCTGGTCGTCCTCGCTGCCCCGTCAGCATGTTCCTTCTGCATCCGGCCAGCTGCACCCATGTCCTTCTCAGGGCAGGGACACGGTGTCCTCTGCGGCGGCTTCGGGCAGGGGCCTAGCGGGGCAGCACAGGACAGGTAGGCGGATCGGAGTCCGCGGGCCCGCGAGGGGCAGGGGCGTAGGGCTCTGCGGGGCGCGGACCTGCGCGGGGCTGCGGAGGGGGCAGGGGTGCGACTGTCGCGGGCGGGGCCGTCGGGG
>NW_012135899.1:0-1451 GCF_000956105.1 Propithecus coquereli
CTCAACATGGCTTTTCTTTTCTTTTCTTTTTTATTTCACTTAGCATCACGTTATGTGTAATGGTTGGTTCTTCTCCTTATAGGAATGTAAGTTGATTAGACAGTTTTCTTAAATTTATTTCCCTCTTCTGTCTTCCCTGAACCTGGAATAGTGCCTGTATAGTAATATCTCAATAAATATTTATTAAACAAAGAGACATATTTTCTGGTTTGCCAAGTAAAAATAATATGTCTTCAAATTAACATAATCTATTACTATAAAATAGAAGTTTTGATCATGAAAACTGTCAATGAAGGATTCTGAAAGGGCATGAGGAAACTTTTTGGGGTGATGGAAATGTTCACTCTTGCTTGTGGTAATGGTTTCATGAGTATAAACATATGTCATAACTTACCATGTAGATTTAAAATGTGTGTTATTTTTTTGGGTCAATATAACCTCAACAAAGCTGTAATAAGGGCAGACAATATCATGGAGCAAAGGATAAAATGAATTAAATTTACTTTAGGAAAATATCACCAAATGTTTCTTATTTTATGTTTCCCCTATTTACTAATCAAATTATTCCAGTAGACAGACTTTTGGAACCCAGTGGATTAAACAATAGAGGTGCTGTTATAGTGATTCCAATCCAGGGACACTTGCTTCAAAGCCAGTGAGCTCAACTATTAAATGGCAAAATACCTCACCTCTATTTGCCTCAATTTCATTTTATATAAAAAGAGGTTATGCTAAAGAATTTGAAGCATATTGAAATTGTTCTAAATATTAGCTCTCATCCATTCTCTGAATTAAGAATTCATATGCATTATGACACTAATGCTTTAATATATGTATCTTAAAACAAAGAGCAGTGCTTTGTAGTAAAAGTGTAAATAAAATCTTATATATGAATTTGCACTTGTTACACCCTGCTAGGTTTAAACATCAAATTTACAACTCATCATTATCATTGTTATTCATTATTATAATTGTAGTTATGCATGGAACAGATCATCCCAAACTGAATAGTGAAAAAAAAAAACCACTCATATTTGATTTTACACTGTTGTGGAAAAAGGGAAATAAGTTTGGATTAAAAATGGAATTCCACATGTGCACAATCACAATGAGCTGTATATCTGAGCTAACACAGAATTCCTGACCTAACATTGGGCTTATTTAGTTAACTAATGAAGCTGCAATGAGGGAATCTTAGACATCGAAACCACATTTAAGTCTTTATTAAATAGACCAAGACCAACAAATCTTGCAGAATTTTCTATATTTCCAGGTTCTCTCAATATAATGTTGATATGCTTAATGAAAACCACTTCCACAGTCAAATAATTCAGCAGGCTGAAATAAAGAATAAATGATAGTTTTATTTTGTGTTAACTGTTTAATTATTTCACAAACTGTGGTAGATCCTAAAAATACAAATTTGACCCATATGTACTTCCTGCCATGAT
>NW_012135899.1:3676-4387 GCF_000956105.1 Propithecus coquereli
TTATGTTACAGGTTTTTCTTAGATTCTACTTTCCTACATACTCTTAAAGCATACCATCATAATTATTTTTGTTGAGAAATATGCATGTATTTTTTGTCAAGACAATTGATTGCTCAGAAATACCATACTGAAAACCTTCCAAGAAAATTTCATCTATCTCAGTTGTCATTCTTGGAGCTAAGTGATAATATTGAACATTTGACTGAAGGTGGGCTTTAGTGCTTTCAATATTTTGGGGGATCATATCTTCATTTGCCCTTTGCAGTGTGACCATTCATTGTGGCCCGATTACAGGCTTTTTATTTACTATGAAGTCAGAGTCTCATTAATTTGTTAATGAACCCATATTGACTTCATTTTTCTGCAAGCTGGTGATGCTTTAGAAGTCATTGTTACTTCATTTTCAAAATGAGCTCCAATGAATTTCCTCTGCTGCAGAATTGCAAAAACAAAAAAATCAATTAAAAAATCTAAGTGGTTTAAAAATGCCTGATTTTCAATTACTAGTCTGGCTCAATGCCGGGTGCTCCTGATCTCCTAGAGACCTGACTGTGTGCTTCCTGCTAGATAGAACCCCTTCCCAGTCCATGTATGCGAGAGACCCATGAAGAGGTAGGGACTCCTTGTCCTTGAGGAGCAGTTAGCAGAGGATCCCCCACTCTGCATCTCCCAGCAACATCCATGTTATTGGGTTTTGACTCTATAGGACAA
>NW_012135900.1:0-288 GCF_000956105.1 Propithecus coquereli
CTCCTACTTCAATATTCTTTTAAAAATATGAAAATTCTCACCGATGAGGAACTTTTGGTTTTTCTCTGATCATTAGATTTTGCCATGCAATCGTAGGCAAACAAAGCTGAGTCTTATCAGGTCTTAGGAAGGTGGGTTTTTCTTTCCTTCCTGTCATCACTACCACTGCGGTCACTGCCCCCCACAGGAACATATTCATAGGGAGATGACCTACCTTGGGGATCACCTAATCCTGAAATCTTGGCTTAGTCCCTTACCTCCTCTAATCCCACCATAACGACATACACC
>NW_012135900.1:1903-2890 GCF_000956105.1 Propithecus coquereli
GGATTGTAGCTTGAAAGTATTTGACTATATTAATGAGTTATATAAGAGGTTTAGTTTTGAATCCAAATCAATGAACCTGTCTTAACAAAAACAAATATTCCTGAAAAACTGGACATACCACAATTTCCCTAGTGATCATTACAAAAGCATACCTATGTTACTTATGGGAAAAAATAATTTCCTATCTCAAGGCAAAAAATCTTACTTAAGAACACAGTACATCTTTAAAACACAAATTATTGTAAGGAAATTAAAAAAATTGCCTAGCTATTAATTGTAATCCATGGCTCCATTCCTCTGCAGAAGTAAATGTTACTTTTTGGACATTATTTTGTCACTGTTACAAAATGGATATGGTGTCATAATTGTATAGTTAACTATCCTGGTTAAACTATAAATTATCTATAGTAGGCAAAACAGAAATAAAATTTCTTTAGCATTTTCCTGATTCAACAAGATTTTTGAACTTTGGTGAAGAATCCCTTTTGATCCAGGCACTGAAGGCCTAGGTCTCTGTCTTTATCCCTAACAACTCAGGCTTTAGTAAAGGATCTAAAATTTTTGTAAATTTTCAAATGCGAATGCTAGAGAAAAGGCTTAATGAGTTAAATCAATCCCCTTTCCCACCTTCTAGTAACACTGGAACATTCTGAACTTTCAAAAGAGACAATGCCTTATAGTTTACAGATTTTCAGTCATCAACACGTAGAAGAGGCTCGAGGTGATCTTCCTAGAGCTGTCTGAAATACCACAGACCTGGCTTTAAGGCTTATTACGCTCAAGGCTATCTTTCAATGTATTTTGGTCAAGGTTATAATTTTAATACCTCAGTTCCATAAGTATTCACCCCCGCCCCCCCCCACAGCATGCAACACAGAAACAGTAAGTATGACAGAAAAGCAAAATCCAAAACCAAGAACTAAATTTATTGATTTCATAAAAGTCTGGTGTGATGTGCTAGTGTTAACACAACACTTTATTTCTAGT
>NW_012135901.1:0-1029 GCF_000956105.1 Propithecus coquereli
AAAAAATTACTTTATTCTAGGTACTCCAGGGTACACACAAATATATTTCTTAATCTCCAATAGTTCAGAGTAATGTATAGCCTTTAAAATGACTATTTAAATAATTAAATATGAAAACTAGAACGTGATACAATGGCTTCAAGTGGATATTTTTTAAAAGTATAATGCAAAAAACTTCCGAAGTTAAAGTCTTTGTGGTTATTAACAGTCAAAAAAAAAAAACAAACAGCTTTACAGAGGAAGTGACTTTTGAAGAGAATTGGTAATGACAGGGACTTAACAAGCAAAGAAAGAGGGTCAAGAACGCTGTAGACAGTAGGAAAAGTTTGTCCAAGAGAAGGGAGTGATTAAGAGCAGGGCAATTTCCTAGAACTGCAAATACAGTATGTTACGTCTATAGCACAGTGTGGATGGTAGGGAATAGATGTGCGGGTGGACAGTGATCAGATTTGGTATAATGTCATGCTGGTGAGTTTGAATTTTAACCTTAAGGCAATCGAACAGCCAATGGAGCATTTAAAGTAGGAAACTGGTATGACTGGATATGGAGTGTTAAAAGACCACTTTGATAGCTTTGTGGGGGATCACTTAGAGGGGTAATAAAATTATAGGCATAATGCGATTGAGAGGCTTTGAAGTGATCCAGACAAACGTTGGTGGAGACCTGATATAAAGCAGTAGCAGTGAGCATAGGAAGCTGTGGGCTAACTTGAGTGATACAGGAGGAGGAAATGTCAAAGTCTGGAAATTATATGCAGGAAGTGAAAAAGAAAATGATGTGAAGAAAAATGCTCAGGGTTCTGATTTAGGCACCTGGGAGAAGGATAGCACCATTCATTGAGGGAATGCACAGTGGAAGGAAAAAGTTTGGCCAAGGGAGATATAAATGGGTTCTCTTATTTGTGTGATGAGCTACAAGGGTCTAGGGAAATTTGAAGTCAGATACCCAATAGGCTGCTGAATATTTGGGTCTGAAGATTATAGCTCATGCTAGATCTCTAGGCTAAGGAGGTAACTTTGTAGTTACAA
>NW_012135901.1:3449-3832 GCF_000956105.1 Propithecus coquereli
TAAGACATGGACTTCATGTTTTTCAATTCCTAGAAATTTGGAAACCACTGCTTTGCCAAGTCATAGCTTTATATTAATATATACCAATAAGAATAGCAATTTAGAAGGCTGGATTTTTATCTTCTCTGTATTGGCATAAAACTTATGCCCTTGGAGAAAAATGATCTTGAGGAAACAGAAGTATAATTCAGATTCATGTTAAGCAAAAAGACAGGCAAGAATAACATGAGAATAAATATCTTTTTTTCAATTTAGTATGATTGAAATTCTTAGTTGTATGAAAACTGACTATGATAAAGGTCACATATTGTAAAAAGAAAAAATTATACTAGAAAAGTCTAAGTATGCTCATTTGCCCCTATTCTCTAGTACATAGTCATTGT
>NW_012135902.1:0-1787 GCF_000956105.1 Propithecus coquereli
AAAGTCTTTCATTTTTTAGATGAAGAAAATGGGGCTCAGAGAGTTGTCCGGGGCCATAGAACCTGCAGGTCATCGACAGAGCTAGGACTGCTCTATGCATTGTTCCCACACATAACTTTTTGGGTAAAAGTCAGCTTATCAAAGTCTGCTAACAGAGGGAAAATTTCTTCATTGATACAATCTCCCTCGATTAATTAGTTCACTGTGACAACATTGGCTTCTCCAATGTAACCAAGAAATTAATAGAATTAGAATGTCATTAAATCCTTCTTAGACTGGCTATTCTTAGTTTTTAGACAAATTATTTAGATATTTGTAATTATGTGGAGTATAATATATTGCACTAAATCAGATAAATTGGACAACTTAGAAAGAGGGATTACTGCTTTAATAGTCAATACTGATTGCATTTTTTCCTCATTTTCCTTGTAAAACAAGTATTACCTCACAGAAATGGCTGGGTACTTGAAATGCTATTCATACAAAAAGCTAATAGGCATCCTGGTGTCCAAGAACAGGAGCAGTGTGGGCTATCTCTGCTAGCCAGATTGATCAACAAGCACCCAGGGTTTCCTTCATGGTGATGTCCTGGTCTTGTGTCCTGAAGCAGGGACTGTCCGGTACGAGGGGAGACATCTGTCCCTCTGCCACGATGTCCGCAGAGGCTCAGGGTTCCCACCCGCTGGAAAGGTGAGTCGTCTCAGTCAGCAGGAGGCTCTCTCTCTCCTATCTGGATCACGCCACCATCCGTGCATCTCAGGGACCGTAAATCCCGAAAACGACTGAACAGGACAGCAGGAGGAAATCTCGAGAATCTTTCGTTAAAAGTTTTAGCAAACTGGAATCCTTGATAGAATGTAAGAAGACCTCGACTGCAGGAGAAAAGCACGAGAAATGGGCGGCTGAGTTAAAAAAGGCAATCCGGTGAACTGGGGAGGTGAGAGGAGAAGAAGGACTGGAAGAAAACAACACTATCGTTCAGAGGATCAACTTGTTGGGTGCACGTCATGCTCCGGATGTCAGATGTGCAGAAGAAATCTCAGGAACCCTCATAAAATGGCAAGAAGTTAAAAATTAAACTCTGAGAGCAAAATGAGACATGTGGCAATCAGAGTGTGGAAAGCTAACAGAGCGCCCCCCCAGGAGAAATGAGAACCAACAGAACAGAAACAATTATCTAAGAAATAATAGAAAAATTTCCTGATGCAAAGAAAACCTGGGAATCAAATGGGTTTCATATATTCCAGGGGATTTCAATAAAATAAAACTGATGCCCGGACAAACTGAAAATTTACATAAGGAAATAAATAGTAGGAAAAACTTATGTAAGTTTCCAGGTTGGAGCACAGGTTACCTGTGAAGGTACGAAGGCCACGCTGGCCTCAGCTTATCCTGTGCAACACTAACTTCCAGGATAAGGTAGAGAAAGCCCAACAGGCTCTTGGAAGGAAACAGCTGTGCACTGTAATCTTGGTACCTCGCCTTAGATTATCTCAGTATTTTATTTTTGCATGTGCCTGGAGCCCCCATGAAGGCATTTATGAAACAGGTAAGAGCTAGAAATATTACTCACATACTTACCTGTAACAGGAATACTTTTTCTAGAAGGCAATAACATACATATATCAGAAGCCTCATTTTTTACCCACTTTTTGATTCATCGTTTACCCTAAAAATTTAATCATGGATATGGACAAGTTCTGCTGCTATGAGGTTAATATGGTGTGTCTATTTACAGCAAAACCATAAAATTATAAAGAGTACCATGGGAATGAGAACATTAATTA
>NW_012135902.1:4052-4835 GCF_000956105.1 Propithecus coquereli
CTTCGGATGAATGTTCCTTTATGG
This sequence comes from Propithecus coquereli, assembly GCF_000956105.1. NCBI lineage: Eukaryota > Metazoa > Chordata > Mammalia > Primates > Indriidae > Propithecus > Propithecus coquereli. Next base: position 4,077 of record NW_012135902.1, read on the forward strand.
TGTCCGGCATTCCTCGGAGTTTTGCAAATTGAAGCAATTTAGTTTTATTTTGTAGACAATGAGACAACAGTCCAGAGAAAACTTAATTACCAAAATGTTTGTGAATAAAGTATCAATTTGTCCCCAGGAGATTTTTAGAGTATTTTAATTTTCTGTGCTTTTTTTACTACTTTTGTCATTCCTGGAAGTTTTTCCTCCACGGCTCGGGTGTCTGCTGGGTTGGTTTCTCCTCTTTCCAGGGGCCTGACGACCTTTGCCACAGAGGTGAGGCCATGTTTTCTACTCCTGCCATCTGCAGCCCTTTAGAAAAGATAAAGAAGTAAAACAAGGAATGAGGATTTATGTTCACTCCTCTCTCCTATTTCCCTTCCTCCGCCTGCTCTTCCTCCGTATTCTTGCAGAGAAATTTCACCAAAAGTGTGTTTACTTAAATGTACATCTGCCCCTCAGTCACCTAAGGAATTTCATTTCTCAGTATGAGATAGAAAAGCAGGAATAGCGTGCTTATGCCCAGAACACTTAGTCCCAAACCCCAAGTCAATTTCCATATGACATCGGCGTTGCGGGTTTCTGGGAAGGTGTCACACGGGATTCCTCCTGGGAGAGGCCTTTTTCTGGCGGGTCCACCCCCCACTGCGATAGAGTTAATATAAAGTGACATAAAGAACTCGTGTTTTGGAGGATTTTCCTCCATGCACCGTAGAGCGCTATAGCGCAGAGACTCCAGTCGATGTGAGGTGAATATGAATCTCTGACTTG
>NW_012135903.1:0-374 GCF_000956105.1 Propithecus coquereli
GTAAAACCATCCCTCCACCTGGAACTCCATCTTTCCTCAAAGCCCGACTCGACTTTGCTTTTTGTCTATGGGAAGGGAGGAAAAAAGGTCCATTCTCCATTTCAAAGGCAATTATTCAAACACACTTTTTTTTTAAAGCAAACTTTTTACCTTAGAATAGTATGTAATTTACAGAAAAGTCACAAAGATAGTACAGGGAATTCCCATAAGCCCCACACACAATTTCCTCATTATTACCATCTTACCTTAGTATAACATATTTGTAACAAGTAATAAGCTAATATTGATACATTATTATAACTAAAGTCCACATTTTATTCAGATTTCCTTTGTTTTTACCTACAGTCCTTTTTCTGTTCCAGGATGTCATTCAA
>NW_012135903.1:2524-2891 GCF_000956105.1 Propithecus coquereli
CTGGGTTACAGTTTGGTTTTATACATTTTGGGGAGACAGGGGTTACAGGTAAAGTCATAAATAAATACGTGGGAGGCATACATTGGTTTGGCCCATCAAACAAATATTTTAACACCATACTCATATTCATTTCTATTTCATTATTCACTCATTTCATCAGGCTTTAAGATCTTGACTCATTTCTGCCTGTGCGCTCCTTAGACCCACTCCAGGATGACAGGCCTGTAAGGGAGCTTGAGCGACATACAGTTCCACAGTCTCTTTGTACAGACGAGAAAGCTGAAGCAAGAAACGTCTCAGGAATTGCCAAGGCCACGTAAATATTGTGCACCTCCTTCTTTCTTCGAAAGTCCTCTATGTCCGCATC
>NW_012135903.1:5252-5759 GCF_000956105.1 Propithecus coquereli
ACACACACACACACACACCCGTGTGCTCCATACAGTTTAAACAATTGTTCCTGACCGCGGCCCCCTCTTTACCATCTTCATGCCCTTGCTCACATTGCTCACTCCTGATGGAGCTCCCCATGCCCCGTTCCTGCCTATCAGTCAGGACGCTTTCATTAGCTAGTACCTACCACCTAATTCAAGAAAACTTAAACAAAAGGACATTCTGCTGGCTTGTGTAACTGAAAAGTCTAGGTGCGAATTTAAGAAACAGTTGGATGAGGGCAGGTGGGTTAAATGATGAAGATATAAGATTCATTTTCCTTCTCTTTTTCACCATCACTTTCTTTCTCTCTATCTTCCCACCCTCATCCACCCGTCTCTTTTGCTCTTCATCTCTCACCTCTACTTTACTTTATGTTAGTTTCAATTCAATTTCAAGATCTCCCCATGTAGTGAACTTTTGTACTTCCAAGTTTAGAAACCCCCAAAGAAAGAAAACGCCTTTCCACTGCATCGGGTCATATA
>NW_012135903.1:5809-6130 GCF_000956105.1 Propithecus coquereli
ATCTTAACAATTCCACAACTGGCTCTGTAAAATATATGAGTATTCACTCTGCCCTCACAGAGTTGTAATGAGAATTAAATGAAACATAAACTATAAAAACATCTTGCAGGTTCTTAGTATAGAAAAGGTCTTCAGGAAATGCTATTGGAATACATAACTGGATCCCCTCCTTCCTCCACCGTGAGCTTGCTCTGCAACACGTCCTCTGACACTGACCTTCAGTCCTTCCTTCTACAGGGTTTTCTAACTTCTGCCTAAAAACAAGCTCAGCTCTTTTCCAATTGGAGACTCTTTCCCTTGATTAGGTTTCTCTTTCAAGTT
>NW_012135903.1:8363-9132 GCF_000956105.1 Propithecus coquereli
AATGTAAAATATCTTCATAATAAGTTTAATATGGATTATATATTGAAATAGTCATATTATGAATATGTTGGGTTAAAGTACATTGTTAAAATGAGCTTCACCTTTATGAAGTGATTAATAGAAATTTAAAATTGCATACATGGTTCACATTATATTTCTGTTGAACACTTCCGGCCTAGATAGCTAACTAAGAATATATTCATACATTCCTTGGCCTATCATGTCAAGTCTACTGTAATTTTCCACCTTTCTTTCCCAACTCTTTTCATACACACACACCCGTGTGCTCCATACAGTTTAAACAATTGTTCCTGACCGCGGCCCCCTCTTTACCATCTTCATGCCCTTGCTCACGTTGCTCACTCCTGATGGAGCTCCCCATGCCCCGTTCCCGCCTATCAGTCAGGACGCTTTCATTAGCTAGTACCTACCACCTAATTCAAGAAAACTTAAACAAAAGGACATTCTGCTGGCTTCTGTAACTGAAAAGTCTAGGTGCGAATTTAAGAAACAGTTGGATGAGGGCAGGTGGGTTAAATGATGTTATCAAGACATAAGATTCATTCTCCTTCTCTTTTTCACCATCACTTTCTTTCTATCTTCCCGCCCTCATCCACCCATCTCTTTTGCTCTTCATCTCTCACCTCTACTTTACTTTATGTTAGCTTCAATTTAATTTCAAGATCTCCCCATGTAGTGAACTTTTGTACTTCCAAGTTTAGAAACCCCCAAAGAAAGAAAACGCCTTTCCACTGCATCGGGTCATATA
>NW_012135903.1:12877-14788 GCF_000956105.1 Propithecus coquereli
TTACGCACAACTTTGAGAGCAGTGATGTCTTTATCATATTTCTCACATCACCTAGCACACTGTCTTACACACAAAGATAACAGTAATAATGATGTACTATGTATACATCATTTCATCTTCACCACAGTCTTACAAGTTATATAATGCCATTCCCACTTGGCCCCCATTTTACAGATGAGGAAATGAGGCTTTGAGAGATTAGGTAATTGGCAAAGCTAGGATTTGAACCTAAGCAGTTTAGTTCCGGAGCTCACTCTGAACAAAGGAAAGTTGATAAATGTGCTGGTTCTGCATCTGTGTCTACCAAATTCATTTCTTCTCTTTATCTGCTCTCCCCTACATCCTAGGGGGGTCTAAATTCCTGCAGCGTTATGTCTCTTAGACTCCTTTGTCCGCTGGCTTCTTTCAGTTTTGGAGTGCCGTGGCATCATCATAGCTCACTGCAACCTCAAACACCGGGGCTCAAGCGATCCTCCTGCCTCAGCCTCCCGAGCAGCTGGGACTACAGGTGGGCGCCACCATGCCCGGCTAATTTTTTCTATTTTTAGTAGAGATGGGGTCTCACTCTTGCTCAGGCTGGTCTCGAACTCCTGAGCTCAAGCAATCCTTCTGTCTCTACCTCCCTAGACAGTTCGAAAGAAGCCAAAACCCCCTGATTTGAGGGGAAAGCCTTGTGTTACATTCCAAATATAATTGGTAGAAAACCAGAATTGCTTGTGGACATTTTAAAAACTATGCCAACACCAACCAAGGAGCAACACTGGGTTGCTCTTGGAGCCCTTACCTCATATGTTTGTTCATTTGGGATTGATCTCCACCAACCCCTGAGAGGAGACACTTTGTTTACTGCTATAGCTCCAGCTTTTAGAGCTGTGTCTGGCATATACTAGGTGCTCATCCAATATTCCGTTAAATTAATGCCTTTAATTATCTGATAACAAATCTATAAGCTTCAGAGGACTTTCACCATAGCACCTCTGACAGAACTGCAAATTAATTAATTAATCACTTTTTGATAATTTTTACAATGAATGCTTAAAACTTTATGTAATGTTCTCTGATAGAAGAAGGAAAACCACAAAGACTTGTGGAAGAATTCATCCCTGGCCAACAATGGCCAGAGCATATGTTGTTGATATTTTAGAGAGTCATTGGCAAGAAAACCCAAAGATTTTCAGAGGTCCAGAGAAGGAGAGAAAGGGTCTTTCTAAAACCATTTCTTTAAAAAAAAATGCAGAAGACAAAATTGAGTCACCAGGGTCAAAATCCCCCCACCTGCCCACCCACTCTAGCACAAGGCTCAGAAGACATTTTAAGAAAAACTTTAGTTTTGCAGAGATAATGTGTGGCTTTGGATAGTCACTTAATCTCCATTTCGGCTTGTGTAAAATGTGGATAACAATATCTTCCATAATCTGTATCACAGGAATTGAAGATAAAATAATACAAAAATAATCTATGTGAAAAACAATATTTTATGAACTGTAGAGTTTCATATCATTATTACGTTGGAAAAAACTATCAGATCAAAATATTTCAAAAGAAGGAAACTTCACATACTGTGCACACCTAACTTATACACACTTCAATGCCTCTGGACCAGAGCATGACCTAGTGAAATATATTCAAGCATTTTTGAGCCAAAAGCCCTCTATAAAAACCTATATGCTGATAAAAAATGGAAAATTCTTACCAGTCCACATTCTTTCAAGGAGTGATTCAAAAACAACAGATGTCAAAAACAACAGAAATTTTTAAAATATTCACTCAATCATTTATATGTTTTGTATTTCATACTGCTGAAAATTAATACTGAAAAATGGAAAATCAATACAAAGACTGGATGATTACTGACCATACAAGGGAGAACCAGCAACTGAGGAAGCCCTGAGCTGTAAGCTTTGTGATATT
>NW_012135903.1:16388-16751 GCF_000956105.1 Propithecus coquereli
ATCACCTGCTTTGACAGTTTCTCCCCTAATCTTCTTACAGGCATGTTTGCATACCATTTATTTTTGTATTATTCCAATATTTAACACAGTGTTCAATAAAAATTTAACTGACGAATGGACAACTTTCAGAACATCTTTATGTGAGTCATTTTAAAACTTACATTTTAAATGTTCTAGGAAGGGATGTTTGTTATTTTGGGCACATCCGTAAATTAGCACGGAGTACTTATGTAGCAATCCATAAACGTGAAGTTTGAAACATGATGAGAGTATTAAAATAAGAATAAAAGAGTTAGAAAGTGAATAAATGCTAATTTCTGAATTTATAGACAGCCTGATCAGAATATATGCTAGAAACCTTTT
>NW_012135903.1:19645-19971 GCF_000956105.1 Propithecus coquereli
ATAATCCTGCCTCTGTAAACCCATCCAACCTTATTTCTCACTGATGACTATTAATAACTTTGTGATCAAAACAAGCTGATGGCTCCAGCTCTCATAGACACATGTCAGTCTGTCTGTCTCTCTTTCTCTCCCCTCTCTATTACTTGCTCTCTCTCTCACACACACACAAAGCTATTCCTATTTTTGTAGCTTAATTCAAGAGTTTCTCTGGTCTAGAATTCCCTCCCTTCAGTTGCCCATATATACATAGACCACTTACCTGTCCAAGGTCTACTCAAGGCTTTCCTAAAAGCCCTATGCCTCACTGATCTTTATTTCCTTAAGTC
>NW_012135903.1:20815-21403 GCF_000956105.1 Propithecus coquereli
TATTTTTCACTAGCACCCTAAATGCTATTTACTCTGCATATGCATTTATTCTTGGAATAACTATTCAAATTTAACCATAGTTAAAATTATTAGATTTTAATTAAAAAGTTCATAGTAAAATAGGTAAGTTTTACAGCTACACTTTCCTTAAATGTGGATAATTATAGTACCTAACTTACCGAGTCGTTGTGGGAGTGAATATGCTACTATATGTTAAATACATATCATATCACGAGAAACACTAAGCAAATGTTAGCTATTATTATTTTATTGCTGTTATTACTGTCAATCCATTATCAATAGAAACTAATAGTTTAACAATGAATTGTGTTCAGTTCTACATATATACTATTCTGGACTAGAATTTGAAATATTGGAAATTTCTTTTTATAGTTTGTCTGATTTTCCTAATGAATGTGACTAAATGCATCTTAATAAATGAGGATAAAGATATTTGGAAGACAAACTCCAAACTATGACCTCTTTTCTTCACATCTGTTCTTCACAGGAAATCTCTGATCAGGACAGGCAGAAAGTATTTCAGACATTAGGTAGCGCTGAAGAGGCCAGAATTAGGAATACAACGAG
>NW_012135903.1:24548-24851 GCF_000956105.1 Propithecus coquereli
ATAAATAAATAATAAGTGACTGCAGCAATCAATGTAAAGACATAGGAAACATGAAAATCCAAGGTAATATGACACCCCCAAGGAACACAGTAATCCTCCAGCAATTGATCTGAACCAAAAAGAATTCTTTGGAATCCCAGATAAAGAATTCAAAATATTGATTTTAAAGAAGCTCAGTGAGTTGCAAGAGAAATCTGAAAACTAATACAAATAACTCAGAAAATCAATTCAACACATGTATGAGAAATTTACTAAGGAGATAGATTTTTAAAAATTCTGGAACTGAAAAATGCATTGAGGGAG
>NW_012135903.1:37461-37988 GCF_000956105.1 Propithecus coquereli
AACATGACAAAATAAAAATGTGCACGTCAGAAAAATTCCAAGGAACCAGAACATGACACAAATTAATTTAGGTCTGGAAGTAATCAGCAAGTAGGCAAGTTATTTAAAACCCAATTCAGTTCAATATGTTGCCAGTCTTTTGACTTCTCCTAAAGGGGAAAGCATTATAACAGATACGCACACAAGAAAAGGAAGGCATTTTGACTGAAAGGTTTGTTGAATGAATATACTACAGTGTTTCTTAGATTATGATCCCAAGTCCTTATGTATCAGATTCACCTGGGGTGCTTGTTAAAAATGCAAACATTGTAATCTTATCCACCTTGTAGAAGCAGAAGGAGCATGTAGGTGGAGAAATAGCAATTTATTAGAAGCCCAAAATATTCTCATGTACACTAAAGTTTGAGTATCTTCTAGGACTTTATTTACTTGTAAAGATAGAAGCACCTCTGCAGTAGAGAAGTTGAATAAAGGTCATAAAGTCATTTATCCAAAAATTCCCATCATAATTCAAGAGGTAACACATT
>NW_012135903.1:40178-41455 GCF_000956105.1 Propithecus coquereli
TAATAATTAAAAAGGAAGATTATCTTTGTTTACAGATGATATATTTGCATATCTAGAAGACTCAATAAATTGGTACCACAAATAATAAAATAATTTGAAAGTAGCAAGAAAGAAAATTAACTTGAAATCAAATCTCCAAATATGTAAAAGTTACCAGTTAAAAGATAAAAATGGAAAAAAGATCCCATTTACACTTGAAAAGGTAAAATAAAATAAGTAGGCATAAGCCTAGCACAAAATGTACCAAAATCTATAGAAGAAAAACTATAAAAAACTATAAAACACTGTAAGACACAGACTATATCTTAAAAAATGGAAAGATATAAATGTTCTTATCAGAAAGATTCAAAATCATTAACATCTCAATTCCTCAAGGTTAGTTTCTAAATGTAACACAATCCCAATTTTTAGAAAATGTCATTTTTTTCTAGAGCTACAGAAGGTGTTTTTAAAGTTTAAATGTAAGAATAAAAATACGCAAGAATATCCAGAAAAAGAATATTGCGAAGAAGTAAATGTGGGGGACTGGGTAGCTAGACCTACCTAGTAACATGTACTTCCTCTGTAAGCAAAATAGTGTGATATCAGTACAAGAACAGACAACTGGAAAATAATAGAAAATCCAAAAACTGACTCACAGATACATGAAAATTTAGCATATAATAAAGGGGACATCTCCAATCACTAGGAAAAAAAGATGAATTTTCAAATAGTAACTAGACAACCATATAGGCATATGGAAAACTGGATCCATTCCTCATATCATACACCAAAATAAATTCCAAAAAGAGTAGAGATATAAATGTGAAATATTAACCCCTGAGAGTATGACTCAAAATCCAGATGCGCCATTAAAAAAAATCAAAGAGAAATAACAAACTGGGGAAAATATGAGTAACTAATACCACAAAAAGCTAATATCTTTTATGAACAATCAAGTCCCAACATTGAGAAGAATAAGGCCAATTAATAAAACAGAGAAAATGGGCAAAAGATATAAATAGACAGTTGATAGGGGAAAAAGTGCAACTTTTCTGTTGAATAATGTTCCTCCCAAATGCATGTTCATCTGGAACCTTAGAACATGATCTTATTTGGAAACAGAAGTTTTGCAGATGTAATTAATTAGGATGAAATAATAATGGAGTAGGGAAGGCCCTGAATTTGACAGCTGACGTCCTTACGAGAAGGCCATGTGAAGACACAGAGAGGCAGAGGCAGAGCCGTGTGAGGAGGGAGGTAGAGATCGCAGTGACTGAGCTACAAGCCAAGGATGA
>NW_012135903.1:41505-42111 GCF_000956105.1 Propithecus coquereli
AAAGACCCATCATGAAAAATACTGCTAAAAGATGTTCTCCCTCTTTGAAGAAGTAAACAAATAGAAGGTCTTTGCCATATGATGAAACCTGCTGGGATGTGAAAGACACAGGCCAGCTGAGGGGAAAGCTTAGAAACCCTACATGAATCCTGGGGTGAATAGAAAGAAACGTTTTACTTAATTTTCAGAGGAAAGCCAAGTCTAGATGAAGAGTAATTAACAACCAAAAACAGCTAAGACATGTGTACTGCCACATCAACAATATGAATATATCCTGAAGTATCCTTCCACTTTAAAACAATGGGATACTGCATAAATAATAACAAAAATAACATTGAATGAATTTCTGGATTGCAAAAGATTAAAGAAGAAAAATCATCAAAGACCAAGCAAAACCTAACCAACAAACAAACCAAACGAATGAATCATAAGCTGAAACCAGGATAGTAAGTAGAAGTGGAAAACAAGACTTACCTGGGGATAAATTGCCATTCCAGGAAAAGAGAGAATCTGAAATCAATGGATCTGAAATCATGTTCTGTGAACACGCTGACTGAGACAAATTGGCCTACCATCTCAGAGTTCCATTTGTCTCTGGAACTCTGG
>NW_012135904.1:0-1920 GCF_000956105.1 Propithecus coquereli
CCGACGCCCCTCCCCCCATACACACTGTCTTGGCTGCGCACCAAACCCCAACCCCACTTCTCCAGGCGCCGCCTCTCGCACCCACAGCAGCAAATCCCTAGGCCTCGGGACCCAGCAGTGCCAACGCCCCTTTCCTCCCCCACCCTGGCTCCGGCTCGGCGCAGAGCTCCAGACTCGCCACGCGACCTGGTCGGATCCCCCAAGTTACCTGCCCCCCCCGCCCCCCCGGGCCATGGAGCCAGTTCTGCTGCGGGGCCCAGTCCCCCTTCTGATCGGCCGCCCCTTGCTCCCCACCCGCAGCTGCCTCTGCAACCTCTGTTGTGGCCCGATTGTAGAACTGGGGATGGACACAGAAAGAAATATATAGACACATATAAGACGTACAAGACTGTAGTGGCCGATTCCACCAGTCGTTTTATTTATATACTTTTTCTATGTCCGGCAGCTACTTCTTGGTACGTGACTACCTTGGGCACCTTGAGGAAAACACATTTTCATTCCTTCTAGACGACTGCTCAATGAAAACAGATGTTTATATCTTAACTTCTTTATCTCATTACCATATGTAGGACAATGAGTCGCCTTGGCTTATTTGTTTTTTTGTTTTTTGTTTTTTTTTTTTTCAGACAGAGTCTCACTTTGTTGCCCGGGCTAGAGTGAGTGCCGTGGCGTCAGCCTAGCTCACAGCAACCTCAAACTCCTGGGCTCGAGCAATCCTTCTGCCTCAGCCTCCCGAGTAGCTGGGACTACAGGCATGCACCACCATGCCCGGCTAATTTTTTTCTATATATATTTAGTTGTCCAGATAATTTCTTTCTATTTTTAGTAGAGACGGGGGTCTCACTCTTGCTCAGGCTAGTCTGGAACTCCTGACCTTGAGCGATCCACCTGCCTCGGCCTCCCAGAGTGCTAGGATTATAGGCGTGAGCCACCGCGACCGGCCGCCTTGGCTTATTTGTAAGACCCCAGGCACTTGGTTAGCTATCATAAAACTGTCCGTTATAAAAAATAGTTCTGTTTGTCCAACAGGCTGTGTCCGGACCTATTGCCCTCTGGCCCCAAGGAAAACACATCCAATTTCACTGACTCTGAAGTTAAGCCAATTTTTGTTCAGGGACGGTCCCTACAATCTCCTCCCTGCTCTTGCCCACCCCGCCACTGTGTCCCCGGGTCCCACGTGCAGATGTGGTTGGGGGTTCGGTGCTTTCTGAGGTTGCAGCTCTGGTGCTGGGTCCGTTTTCTTGACAGTGTTTTGGTGGTGGCATGCATAGGGTCGCTGCGGTCAGGCTGTGATTTCAATAATTTCCAATATGAAGAATATCTGTGAAGATCAGGTTCAGAGAAAGACTTGTTTGGGGTTTCTCCTGGAGAAAGGGTTAATGAATTTCAGTTTATTTAGGTCAGAAGCTTAAGTAAACTGACTGGACGTGACAGTTTCGCGTTTCCTCACTGTGAGGAGGGGACAGGAGGGTAGGGGGGAAGCCTTGGCCATGCCTCATCCCAAACTCCCGACCCCAGGAGAACATCGGGCTCTCTGTCCTGTTCCAGTCTGGCCTGGTCTGGGTCCCCTCCTGCTCTGCGACAGTGTCCACTGGACACTGAGTCTGGAACTCCTTGCATACACTTATGAGCACCTTTAGGAGGAAGAAGGAGGGACAGACAGCCCATTGGGTGAGGAAGAGGCGACACTATCCCTTCTACTAATGTGCAGAAAGTTCCGCTGAATTGCAAATATCCAAGGACCAGGGCGCAGGGCGAGAGCTGTGCCTTAGAGAGGCTGTGGCTACGACCTGTCAGTCAGTCTCCGCAGGTTCCAGTTCCCCATCGCTTCACCTGTCTGTCAAGAGAGGGGGCAGGGCCTGGGGCCCTATCCAATCAGGGGCAATGGGGCGGGTCCCCGTGAGGAGTATATTCAAACGG
>NW_012135905.1:0-852 GCF_000956105.1 Propithecus coquereli
GGGCATGGTGGCGCATGCCTGTAGTCCCAGCTACTCGGGAAGCTGAGGCAGTAGGATCGCTTGAGCCCAGGAGTTTGAGGTTGCTGTGAGCTAGGCTGACACCATGGCACTCACTCTAGCCCGAGCAACACAGTGAGACTCTGTCTCAAAAAAAAAAGAAACAACTTTTCAACTCTCTAGGTCTCATTTTGAAGAAATGTAATTGTTTGCATTGTTTATGAAACCATATATAAAATTTAAATATAGCTGGCAGTGTTGTACATTTAGTACTCCATCAGTGGGAGGGCACCACAAGTACCTGCTATAAATTCTGATTAAGTAATTGATTGATTTAGCTTAACTGAAGCAAAGCAGCCACCCAGAGCAGGAGCGGAGGTGACCCTGACCAAATGGTCCTTCATGACTGTTCCTGGCCCCTGAGCTTCCTCTAGGGGGCGCTGCTGCCACTGTCATTCTCCTCAAAGATAGAGCCTGCCAGAGGTGAAAAGCCCAATTCTTATCATTGTCCTGTTATACTCAGGTTTACCACCATTCTGGAAGAACTCAAATGTAACAATGTGACTGTTCAGAAACATGGGGCTCTTTGGGTTCTTGAGTCAGACTCGGTATCAGCAAAGCCACATTCTCACATGGGGAGAAAGCAAGTCTAGGTGTCTCTCCCACTTCCCAGCGCTCCAGAGAGCCCATCTCCCTGTAATCACAGTTAGTCTTAAAAAAAATGTTCAAGTACATAAGTAATACAGAAATACATTCTCATTTTTAAAATTTCAGCAATTCAGATAAAAGAAAGGCTCCCCAATCCCAAGTTCCTATCCCAAAGGGAAACTATTACTGCTTTGTTTCTTTTAAGGC
>NW_012135905.1:2547-4048 GCF_000956105.1 Propithecus coquereli
ATACAGTCCCCTGAATTTTACTATTAAGAGGCACTTCCTAGAAGCCGTAAAGTAGCATGTATACTAATCTAGCCCCCTCTAGTTTTTGTTAGATAATAGTTTTTTTTTTTTGGTAGGTGCCATTCAGTCAACATGGAATGTACCATTCCTTTGTGGGGATCTGGTTTCTACAGACCACATCTTGGGTTCTATCCATCCTGCCAGGCAAGAAACTTGATTAAATTCCAGGAGCCTCTTTTCACATGTAGTTGGCAGGCCTGAGATTTCCTTTTGCTAAAGAGAGATGAAAGAATGGTTGATGATAAAAAAAAAAAAATTCCAGGTGTTCTTCTCTGATACATGTATGTTGAAATTAGGTACCAGTACTTTCCATGAGAAAGAGATACGGTTAGACTAAGAGCTTCTCTTTGTTGCATATATCCCTTGAGGGATTTAGACATTGTCACCACCCCTGTTTTGGTGTAAATTTCACTAATCTGTTAATCTAAACTCTAGTTGAGCCTTCATTAATCTCTCAAAGAATGGATGTTTTGTGTGTGAGGCTGGGAGGATAATTTTGGAGTACGAAAGGCTGCCAAGGTAAGGGGGACTTTCGCAGCATTGGCGTAAACTGGAAGAACCTGGGCAGTATTTTTTAAAGAGATGACAAGAGCCTTGGCGTCAATAGTATTCATAAATGGGAAGACTTTGGAAGGCTATAAATTTCACTCTATCCTAATTCAAGAATCCTGCTTCTGGGAGGAAGAAAAGAAAAAGAAGTCAAATGGAGACGAAAGAATATCACATACCTCCTCTCCCTCTTTTTCTGGATAATTTTGTGCAAACTTTAGTATTCCCCATTCAGATGATCTTTAGTGTATACGTAACTCCTAAATGTGTTGAGGGTCTGTTGTGAGTCTGGATTAGCGGGTTGGGCATGAAGGCGCAAAAGGCAAATATTGAAGACTGGCCTGTTCAGAATTGCAGAGTACGGTGGACCTTCATAATAAAGAGCTTTTGCAGGAGTAGACTCCGAACTTTTGGAGGAAGAAGAGGTAGAAAGAGGTAAAGAAAAACATGATTTGCAGATTGTTGCAAATTAACCTAAGCCAATTTGATCATGCTTAGGTTCTTAGCTACCCAAGATTTGAGGTGGTGACGGTTAACGAAGCTCTGACAACCTCGCTGCCAAATTATAATGAAGCAAGTCTCAGAGCAAGTTCCGCCACACACCTAGAAGTTAATTAAGTAAACATTTATTAGCAAAAGTGTTCAGCCTGTCTGTCACTCACTATAATCCAGGCTGTCTGTCCTGTTCAGTGCTCTGTCCACAGCCTCACATGAAAAGTTCACTTGAGGCAGAGAAGGAAACATTCCAGAGGCCAGGATTCTGTTACCTTTGAAGATGGCATCATGTAACCAGACATCTTCCTAACCAGTGGCTGGTCACAGGATCATTTAGGGATGGAGCCTTGAGGGCCATTCCTAAGGTGTCAAGTTGCAGTCTCACTAGATTCTTACA
>NW_012135906.1:0-3515 GCF_000956105.1 Propithecus coquereli
GAAAGCAAATATTTCTCATCCATCACCAGGTTCATGGCTGAGACACCCAGGACAAAAGAAAGATTAACAAGACAAAAGCATACAGATTTATTTAAGGTTTATGTGACACAGGAGCATTGAGAAATGAAGACCCAAAGAAATGGGGAAACCTGCTTATTTTTGTGCTCTGTTTGATGAAGTGGATAGTTGTGGAGAAATACGATTGGAAGACCAAAGGATGTGACCTCACGCGATAAACTGAGGTGATTTAGAAAGGCCTGTTTGCTCAGATTTTTTTGAGTCCCTGTGTCTTCAGAGATAAAGAAATGCTTTTTCTCTGGATTTAGGAAGGGTACCTCTGGAATGAGGATCTTATGACCTATTGCAGAGGTCAGAGAATTCTTTTATGTTCTGCTTCAGGGAGAAGGGCAGGAGGGAGGTCAGAGAAACCTTCCTGCTTCTGCTGTTTCCTCACGCGCAAGGTAGCCTGTCCTGAGCTCATCAGTACCAAACGTATTAATCAGAAAGGCACATTTACGAAGCCAAGCTTATTGATTAAATATCTCCTCTCAGTTTGATTTGAGGGGAGTCTTTATGCTGAAGAGCATCTGACATCAGGCTGGTTTCTTTTCAGAATGACTTGAAGTTCACTCTTGTTTGACTCTTGAAAATCAGCAGGGTCTCTTACATATGAATGGACTGCCACACTAGAAATTCCCACATTTTAGATACTGAAAGAACTTCTTCATCAACAAGATTCATGACTGTGATCATTATATTGTATTTTGTTGATTATAATATTCACTTTTTTTCATATTATCTATGAAATTAGTATGTTCCTTGCAGTGGGTTCCATCTTAGATCTGATGGAATATGGTCTATGTGTCTTTTGTTTTCCTTTTTTCCTCAGTCATGAAAATAAGAAAAAAGTAGTATAATAAATTTCATTAGAAGTCATTAAGGTCTAGAAGCATTTATCTACAAAAGCATTGCATTAAATCTAAAGCCCTAATAATCATTTTCTTTTCAGTTTGGCAGTCTATTGGTTTGTTAAAATTTTTCAAACTTCCAAATATTGATAATAGTACACCAAGTTTCTTAACACTCCCACCTTGGAGGAAGAAAAATAACTTCTGTATTTTATGTTTTATCTCTCCTGATAGCACATTTTATTTATTTATTTTTTTTAGAAGAGGGCAAAGTCCCCTGCAGTGGCAGTAATCCTGCAACCAACGTTTTTAATATCTCGCTGTGTTGCCCACTGGTTTGCAGTAGTCATCATATTTAATTGGCACATCCTGAAGTGTGAACCAACCTCCCACACCTTCAAATGCCTTTAGGGCTGGTAGGATGTTTTGCTAGGTCTTCCCTAAGAACCCTAAACTTTTCCCTCCAGAAACCTGTAGTATCACAGTTCACTGGTGTTTAAGGATGTTTTGAATATTGCCTTACCCTAAAGCAAATCCTTTCTTACTTTGTGGTTACCGAAGAACTTTTAGCCTATGCTTCTATTCTATTCTATTCGCATTCATTCTGATGCTATGGAGGGACCCAGTGGTTAGTCTCCAAGGTGCAGGAGTGTTCACTGCTGGGTCCCAGCCTCTTACTTTGCCTCTCCCAGAAGTCTTTTCTTGTCTTCCTCTTGCCTCAGGGTGAAGTTCAGACTTCCTGACTTGACATAGGAGGTCTGACACTTTGTTTATTCATTTTTTTCCTCCTCCTCACTCCAGATTCCAATTTATATTGGATATCCTTTCTAGAAATCTCATGGCAGCAGCACTTGGAGGGCATTATTGCAATATGATGTGAGTTGGGCAGCCACGCTACTTACTGTGTACAAGACCCTGGGCAAGTTGATTAACCTCTCTGAGGCTGTGTTGCTTTTTATATTAAGTGTAGATAATAGTCCTTAGTTCCTGGAGTTACTGTAAAGATTTAGTGAGGTAATGAATGCAAAGTACTTAGCCACTTAGTCCCTGCATAAGGTATTCCTTTAAAAAAAAACAATGCAAGCCATTATTATTTGCACTTCCCATAACTTGAGGTCTTCCATCCTGTGCTCAGAATGTTTTGATGGTTTGTAGCAGTCCTGAAAGTAACCATTCCTCTTCATCCTTTCAACCTTATCTTTGGTTTGGGTTTCAAAGCTTTAATTGAGATTCCATAGCTTTCCATTGAACACATCGCATCTCCAGTCCCCAGCCCCTCATCTGCTATATCCTAGCAATATTTCTTGACAGAGAATAGATGAAAGTTTTTGAGCAGGGATCCGTTAGGAGCTGGACATGTTAAAAGATAATTTTTAGCAATAGGTAAAGTCATAGCTCTCTTGGAGATATAAAAATGAAGCCATGTTTAAGATTTTATTTAATGCACGAGGGAAACTTCAGATGTTATAGCTGGTTTAAAAGAGAATCCAAACAGCAGGCATGTTTATAGAATGGGAATATTGAAATGGATTGCAAATGGAGGCAAAGTTGTTTTTTTCTACAGGTGGAGGGAAGGAAGGAAGTCAACTAAACCTTTACCAAATAAGAAATAATTTGCATGTCTAATATTTTGCATTACTATTAGTTACTTGTACCTTACAGAATTGTGAAATACTTGAAAGACAATGAACAGCAGTAGACAATTCAGAGGCTTCCACTAAAACACATTCTTTTTTTCCTACAGGACATGTTAGGAGATGAACATTAGTGAGATCATAAGAGTTGGAAAATTTAGATTGAAGAGAAAGAAACTAGAGGCATTAAGAAAAGTTAGGAGGCTATTGCACCTGACTAAAGGGAGGGATCTTGAAGGGTACAATTAGGGTGATGGCGCTGGCCTGGATTAGAGGGGTACATGCAAATCACTAAGCCAAAGAGAGATCTACCAAAGTTATCGATTGATTAGAAGTGGGAGATGAGAAAGAAGAAGAGCCTGGTGGCTAAGGCTTGACTGGTAGGTATTTGCATCCTGGATCTGCCTATTTATGTGACCACAGGCAAGTTACCTGACCTCTCTCAGCCTTAGTTTGCTCATCTACAACATGTTGTATCAATAGGATCTATCTAAGAGTGTTGTGAAAATTAAACAAGATGGCACATTGTCTCAGTCCTTCTGGACTTCTGTCCCCAAATACCTTAGACTGGGTAATTTATAAACAACAGCAGTTTATTGATTATAATTCTGGAGGCTGAGAAGTCCAAAGGAAAAGATTTTAGAAAGATGGGTAAATTTAGTGAGAGCAGGGAAATTTGGGGAGCTCAGTATCGATGATGAGATATCCAGTGCTACAGTGAAATTACAGTGTGTGAAGGCTACAAGGAGGCACTGGTTCTGACACTTTGCTAATTTGAGTTACAAATGACTTTGAAAAGGCATAAGTTGAGTGATAAGGTACTACAGAGAATTTAAGGAGAGTTGAGAAGAGCGAAATAAAGAGCTAGCTGAGCATTTGCAAGCTCAGTAGAGGCTGCAGAGCTCAAGACCATCTTGCATAGGTATCAAGGTGGGCCACTCATTAGAATTCATGTGGGTTTCGCCATAATTCA
>NW_012135906.1:10815-11506 GCF_000956105.1 Propithecus coquereli
TTAAAAATGTAAGTAGTTATGAATACTTCAATGTTTTGTGCTCCTTTAATGATATACTATACTAGAAACTCCATAATGCTAGAGTCTGTACCTTTATTTGTTTATGTATTAACTGCTATTTACTGTTTCCCAGGTACAGTGCTAGCTGTTGTAATACAGATGTCCATTACCATCCAGAATACCCTTTGAGCGTATTTTTTTTTCTTTTTTCTATTTCTTAATCTCCAAGATAAATCACTGCCATTGTTTTGGCCGTTTGTGCAGACTTTACTTCCTAGGATCTGATTCATCTTTGTGTTGCATTAAGTGTCTAACACAGCACCTTAAACAATGTAGCTATTGCAAAAACATTTTTTAATGAATACATTAATATGCAGTCAAATTTTGTCATACTGATTAAATTAGACACATGGAAATACTTGGCACATGTTTGGTACTCATAAAATGAATTCTTTTCATTCTAGTTTATCTTTGGAATGAACTTTCCAGAGTTGGTTTGAATTTAGACTATTCTAGAAGTGTATTGGAATGTCTTCATAAACTCTGAAATAGTGTCACCTGCCTTATATTATTATGGGATATATAGCAAAGGGGCTGTATCTGTCTCACTGCTGTATTTGTTGTGTCTTGCACATAGTTGCCACCCAGTAAGTACTTATGGAATGAAGAATTAGCAGGGCTTTGAAATATA
>NW_012135907.1:0-1190 GCF_000956105.1 Propithecus coquereli
ACATTACCCTCTTTCATGGTTTTCCTCTTTCCACCTCACCTCTATCTCTCAATTTTCTGCATGGCCTTCTTCTCTACCTGACCTCTGAATATTGGACAGTTTCAGGATTTAACTCCAAGTCTTCTCCACTTTTTTATCTAGAACACCACTCCCATATACCACAAATTAATATATTGTTTTAAAAATGTTGATTAGGACCTTCTATAAGCTATATATGATTTTATTGAGTCCTACCATTTATAAGCTAATGATGTTTAATTTTGTATTTTAATCTAGTCTTGCTCTTTGAATTCCATACTTCCATATTATGTAGACTCTCTGCCTACATAATGTCACCACTTTTATATCTAGGAGACATCTCATTCTCAGAATATCAAGTTCACATGTTAAAAGCAATTCAAACCAAACAATTCTAAAAAATCATTTCTCATCTATTGGACTGGGACTAACTTTGAAATATGACATTTTCTGTCCATGAGGCTGAGGAGAAACAGACACACTCATTCACAGCTGACAAGACTGGAAATCTATACATACAATCTTTCTAGAGAAAGTTTTCAGAAATACACAAAACTGCTCGTGCACTTTCTGACATAGCAATTACACTTCCAGAAATCTATTCTGAAGATTCACCCGCAACAACATGAAAGTGCAGATGCACAAGATTATTCATCGCCGCATTGTTTGTAGTTGCAAAATATTGGAAACAATCTAATGCTCATATGTAGGAGAGTGGTTGCATAATCTGTGGTAAAGCCACTCAAGGGAGTACTATGCTGCTGTAAAAAAAGAATAGAGAAGATCTCTATAAACTCATATGGACCGAGTCCCAGGTCATACGGTTAAGTGAGAAAAACACAGCACCTAGCAGTATCTATAGTATGCTACTAATGTAAGAAGGAGATAGAAAATATAAATGTATCTGTTCATTTGTTAAAATGGAATAAGGAAATGCAGGAAAGATAAACTAGAGGGAAAAAAAAAGATCCACTATTTACAGATGGGAAAGGGCTGGACAGAAGGGGAGGCTGTGTTTGATGTAGCAGAAATGAACAGGGAGTGACAGTTATGCGAGCATGTGTTTTTATATAGCTCTGACTCACAGAAATGTTCCTCTCTTATCCCTGTTTGCTTATATTTTCGCGTAACCTTCACATACTCAAAATATAAACAATTAAAACTAACCAGTA
>NW_012135907.1:2465-2824 GCF_000956105.1 Propithecus coquereli
TCTAAACAATCAGGACTGCTTTGTCTTTTGCTCCATATACTAACATAGATGTGAATGGCACTTTGTGGCTCGTTAATATGTCTAGGCACATACTTCTATTTATTTCTTATGAAACTATATGAGTTTTTAATGAGATTATTTCTTTCTCTTTATAGATTAAAGAAAAAAAATTCTAAGAATGATTTGCTGTTTCCACAATGCTAGAATGTGGCAGAATTAAAATTCAAACTCATGTTTATTGATTCCAATTTCTATTATTTTTCCATATAATGCACATTCCTTCTTACAAAATTCACTCATGATTTTTGCTTACTAGAATATAGATAACATTGTTAAACTGGCTAGCCAATGATTTTTTT
>NW_012135908.1:0-2605 GCF_000956105.1 Propithecus coquereli
GGCCGAAAGATCACTTTTAAAGATGTGTTAATCCCTTTCTTCTAACTGAAGGTATATATTTTTATCATCTTAAAAAACCTTAACTACCTATATTATACTTTGCAACTTAGGTTTTTTAATTTAAAAAATAGCATTTTTCTTTTTCACATTTATTTTTAAGATACATGTGAACATTGAATAGAGATTGACCTATTACCAAAATAACTCCAATTCTGTTAATTATTAATGTTAATATTTAACATTTTTGTCATGCAATGTATATTAGGAATACAAGATCCATCAAAATGACTCAGTATTTTTTAACTCAGTCTTGATTATAAGAGAAAATGTTCTCCATAAAATATTTGGAAAATACATAAAAATATAAAGAGTAGCCATCCATTATATCAACATGCAGAGATTATAACCACTGTTAATACTATGTTATCCTTATTTATAGTTCTATTCTATGCACAGTTAAGATCATATAGTATTCATATTTTCTAGTCTTTTTTTAATAAACTGTGTATTGTGACATTTTCACCCAGCGCTACAACTCTGAGACACATAGTATTTAAAAATGAAGTGAATAAATTCTTGATGAAATTACTCAGAATGTAAAATTTTAAGAAGAAAAAATATAAAATATAGGAGAATATTTTTTAAATTGTAGAGAATTGACCTAGGAGATCTAAAATAGAACTAAATATAACTAATAATCATTTTAGAATGAAAATATGGAGTGAAGGAAATTTTCAGAGAAATAGGACAAGAAAATTTCCTAGAACTGAAGGAAATGGATTTTCAGACTAAAAGGGCCCACCAGGTACTGAGCACAATAAATAAATTAAAAAACTACATCTTACGGCAAAACTTCAGAACAGTGGTGCCAAAGAGATGATCCTCAAAGTTTCTAGAGAGAAAATAAAGGTCGTATACAAAGGATCAAGGATGAGAAAAAGGATTAACACATCTTTAAAAGTGATCTTTCGGCCAGGCATGGTGGCTCACACCTGTAATCCTAGCACTCTGGGAGGCTGAGGCAGGAGCCTCAGTACATCAAAACAGTACATCAAAATATCTGTAACAAATTGCCTAAAAACTGCTGCATTTTCTTATTTGCTTTCAGTTTAAAGGTCATCTTAAGGTTAACATTTGCCATTATCTGCTGACTCTTGAGGGGAAACAAAACCTTCACAGGAATAACTCTGGCAGCCTCAACTTGTTCTCCAAAGCATTAACCAGCAAAGTGCTAAAAGAAGCCAGTCACAAAGGACCACATATTGCAGGATTCCGTTTATATGAAATACCCAGAATAAGCAAATCTGGACAGAAAATAGATTAGTGGTTTGGGTGGGGAGGGGGAGGAATTGAGGGGTGATAACTAATGGGCATAAGTTTCCTTTGGGGATAATAAAAATGTTATTAGATTGTGGTGATAGTTGCGCAACTCTGTGAATATACTTAAAACCATTAAATTGTATACTTTAAATGGACCAGTTGTATAGTATTTGAATTATATCTCAATAAAGCTGTTTAAAAAAAGGTAAAGTAGTAACAAGAGATCTGAATTAACTAGTGACACTTTTCTTTATGTTCTTTCCTTCATGTTATATTGTTTCTATGCCCATCACAAAAGAGTAGCTTATTTTAAAGAATTTTATCTCTAGCACTAGTATCTCACAAAACTCAAAGAAATGGAATCTCCGGTTGAGATTCCAAAAAGAAAAAAAATCATTGTTTTACTTTCTAACTTAATCACCAGAGTTTGAAAAAGCATGTAGAAAAGGGGGTGGGGAGAGGAGGGATTCTTGTTTATTTGGCGAAACCAAGCACTCACTTGCCATTTTCTTGGCTAGATCAAAACTCTCTTGGCCGGTCTTTCTTTCTGAAAGCTGCAAAAGGGAAAATCCCAAGACCCATAATTAGCCAGTACACTAGTTAATGTTTTACTTTTCTTGGGAAAGGGGAAACATCCTAACATTCATTCAACCACTACTCTTTCCCAGGTGCTTTAAGTATATTATGTCATCTAAATTTGTGAAGCAGATACTACTGCCATTTTACAGATGATCAGACCCAGGCAGATTGGGGTCACTAAGAAACAGGTCCAATCAGCAGTGGAATCTAGGTTTTCCTGACTCAAAAGACCTCCCTTTTCACTAACCATAACTCTTTCCATGGCATAAATGATATTAACTTACATTAAAATTAAACAGTAAAACCCATATTCTTGTTAATATACTTATTATTTTAAGAGTATATGTTTGTGTGTATGAGTGAGACAGAAGAAGAGAAGGATTTTGCTCAAATCTGTTTAAATCATGTTTTTAAAAGATCACTTTTTTTTTTTTTTTGAAGAGAGTCTCGTTCTGTTGCCCATGCTCGAGTGCCATGGCATAAGCCTAGCTCACAACCTCAAATTCCTGGGCTCAAGCAATCCTACTGCCTCAGCCTCCCGAGTAGCTGAGACTACAGGAATGTGCCACCATGCCCGGCTAATTTTTTCTATATATTTTTAGTTGTCCAGATAATTTCTTTCTAATTTTAGTAGAGACGGGGTCTCGCTCTTGCTCAGGCTGGTCTTGAATTCCTGACCTCGAATGATCCTCCTGCCTCAGCCTCC
>NW_012135908.1:3225-4170 GCF_000956105.1 Propithecus coquereli
ATACTAATCTTTTTATTGTCTCTGTAATTTTCCAGAATGTCATGTAGCTGGAATCATAGAGCAAGTAGCATTTTCAGACTGGCTTCATTCACTTAGTAATATGTACTTAAGTTTCCCCCGTGTCCTTTCATGGCTCGATAGCTTATTTCTCTTTAGTGCTGAATTATATATATTCCATTGTCTGGATGTACCACAGTTTATTTATCCATTCACCTACCGAAGGGCATCTTCGTGGCTTCCAAGTTTTTGGAATTATGAATAAAGCTTCAAAAACATCCTGTATTTGTACAAGGTTTTGTGTAGATGTAAGATTTAAATTCATTTGGGTAAATACCACACAGTGCAATTGTTGAATCATATGATAAGAATATGTCTAGTTTTATAGGAAACTTCCAAACTGTCTTCCAAAGTGGCTGTAACAATTTTCATTCCCACTGGCAATGAGAGTTCCTGTTGTTCTACATCCTCTTCAATATTTGGTGTTGTCAGTGTTCTGGATTTTGGCCATTCTAATAGGTGTGTAGTGGTATCTCTTTGCTTTTTTAATTTGCATTTCCTGATGACATATGATGTGTAGCATCTGTTCATGTCTTTATTTGCCATCTTTATATCTTATTTGGTGAGATATCTCTTAAAATATTTGGCCATTTTTTTAAATTGATTTGTTTCTTTGTTGAGTTTTAAGAGTACTTTATACATTTTGGATAACAGCTCTTTATACAATTTTTTGCAAATATTTTCTCCCGGCATTTGGCTTGTATTTTCATTCTCTCAACTGTGATTTTTACAGAGCAGAAGTTTTAATTTTACTGAGGTCCAGCTTATCATTTCTTTTTTTTTTTTTTCATGGATCATACCTTTGGTGTTGTATCTAAAAAGGTATCAGCATAGCCAACCAATGTCATTTAGGTTTTTTCCTGTTTTATCTTCTAAGAGTTTTATAGT
>NW_012135909.1:0-1146 GCF_000956105.1 Propithecus coquereli
GACTTCTTTCTTTACCAAGCCTTTCTGAAGGGCTACTAAAGAAAGACTGCTGCTAGGTTGACCTTAAGACTGTTATCTTCTATGCTTAATTCACTTGGGAGGATGTACCTCCTCCCAGAGGAATTATGTTGAAAGTCCACTATGGAGTGACTTATCGGGGCACAGACTGGATCTTGCTACGATAGTTGCCCCTTACCTGTGGGAGATACCCCCAATGGATACCTGAAACTGTAGATAGTATCCACCCTATATATGTTTTTCCTACACATTACATGCCTATGATAAAGTTTAATTTATAAATTAGGCACAGTAAGTAACAACAATTAATAATCAATTAGAATAATTATAACAATATACTGTAATAAAAGTTATATAAATGTTCTCTCTTTTCTTTCTCAAAATATCTCATTGGATTGTACTCACCCTCCTTTTCCTGTGATCTGTTGACCTGATAACTGAGACGGCTACTCAATGACTAATGGGCAGGTAGCATATACAGCATGGATATGCTGCACAAATGGATGATTCATATCCTGGGTGGGATGGAGCAGCACAGCCCGAGATTTCATCTTGCTACTCTGAATGGCATGCAATTTAAAACTTATGAATTATTTCTGGAATTTTCCATCTAATACGTTTGGACTACAGTTGACTGTGGGTCACTGAAACCTCAGAAAGCAAAACCTCAGAAAAGAAAGGACTACTGTAATATGGAACAGAGAGTCCCAAAGTTCTGCCTCTGTTGGTCTTGGCATGCCAATGTGGAGGGATTTACTAATGCTTATCCCACCAAATGGAGATGGTGTCGGACTCACAGAAAGGGCTCAAGAAATGTATGGTAAATAAATAGAAACATTCTGAGCTGACCCTAATAGGACATTATTGATATCTTCCCAAGGTTTTTATAAATTCCAAACCTCTTATTTCATTTTTATCTCCTTTAATCCTCTTTCAGGAAATGCCATATAAACCATTTTTCCCAAAACAACTTTTCAATCTTCTAAAATGAAAATAAACTAGCCAAACAAAGATAGCTAAAAATATCCTTAGAAACATATTCCAGCCTCCCATGACATTGCTCACAAATGGAAGTAAATAGTCGTAAAAAAAAATCATTTGAGTATTTAGCACACCACCATTATTTTT
>NW_012135909.1:11806-13749 GCF_000956105.1 Propithecus coquereli
TGTCAAAACAAGTTTGTAGAAGTAGTTCATAAGGAATAACATCAGGGATAGAGATGAAAGAATGCTATGGTGTAGGGAAGTCAGAAAAAAATGGTGTCTAGCTCCAGATCTACAATTAAACTGCCAGATTTTAACTGAATTGCTATTTTCTCAGCCTCAATAGTTTTATCTTGAGAGTGGTCAACAGTTGAGATTGAATTCCTAAATCTACCCTTATACTCTGTATAATGTGGGACACTTTCATCTTCTGTTTCCTCATCTGAAAATAAGTACCTACTCACAAAGCATTTTATGAGAATAAGTATGTAAAACATTTAAAATAGAGCCTACCAGAGAATAATCTCTCATTAAACATTAGTTTTTATTGATGTCAGCAACGTTATCATCATTTCACATTATAAACGGACTTGCTCCATGGGCGTTCGTTCTTTAGATTACAAGGTTTGATGGTGTCATAAAAGGTCTGTAAACTCATTGATCATTAAGAGGCGGTATCTATGCCATCTCCCTTTGATACTAGGCAGGCCTTTGTGACTGCCTGGGGTAACAGAACATTGTAGAAGCTCTGGGTGACTGCTGAGGCGAGGTTAGAAAAGGTCCACAGCTTCTTCTGGTTTCTCTCTGGGAGCCTTTGGGTGCTATGTAAGAAGCCCAGTGATTTTGGGGCCACTGTGTAGTAAGACCACACACCGAGACCCCATGCAGAGTGAGAGATGCCCAAAATGTCCCAGGTCTGCCAGCCCAGACCCAGACACGGAGCAAAGAAGCCTTCAAGATCCCCCAGTCCCAGCCAGCACCTGATTGCAACTGCATGGCAGATTCTGTACGAGAACTGCTTAGCTGAGCCTAGCCACACCCCAGATTCAGGGCAAAATCAGCAACTTTTATTGTTTTTAGTCACTGTTTTTCCATGATTTGTTATACACCAATAGATAACCAGATCACAGTGATTCTTCACAGGTGACTTAGTAGCTAGCCTGGTGGAAGGAAAGAGCCAAGGCAAGCAGAAAGGAAAGCGCTCTCGCACATGAGGAAACTGAGGCTCAGAGAGGTTAAACATTTGCCCAGGCCACAGAGCTAAAAACAATGGAGATAGAACTTAAATCCAAAATTCAATGACTGATTTCATATCTATGCTCTTTTCTTAGAGACACCAAGGGTGATACTATCTCTCCTTAATTATACAAAGGAGGCATATGTATATGCTGAACACTCAAGTCTCCTACCTCTTCTTTAAAAGGGCACAGAAGAAAATTACATGAGATAGAACATGCATGATTTGTAAACTGAAAGTGCTACCATGTAGTCCGCAAAAAAAGGTAAATCTGATAGAAAAAAGCATATTGAACCAAGCATTGAACTCTACAGTGTTGACAGAGATAGTGGCTACATGGAGAGAAATCTAGGCCTGAAACCAACTGGGAAGAAAAATGGATTCATGGAGTATAACATATCCTAATGGGTGCTTTATGTTTCACTAGAGAATTGTATGTTGTTTCTAATACACCATGGGAAAACTTGCCATTGTGACTCATGGCCTCACGACAGTTTGGCTGCGATTTTCTGTGTCTTGACACCTCTAACATACCTCACTATTTATTGAGGTGACATAAATTCTAGGTCTACACATGACTGAAAGTAGCTCACACCAGTAGCCAGGGCTCTCAGCCCCTCAAAGCCTGACCCTGACCATGAGGACCACTTCATGACCATACTGGACATAGCTGTGATTTGTAAAGAACCCAGTGATCTCCCCTAGTGACTGGTAGATCTTAAGGGGCAAAGCAAGGGCCAGAATTCCTATTCCTATTCCTAGATTCTTCTACAGTGCCTATGAGGCCAGATGTGACGGTTAGTACTGACCATATTTTTATTCTTTAATTTTTATTTTGAAATATTTTCAAACTTACATAAAAGTTGCAAGAATGATAAAGAAAACTTAT
>NW_012135910.1:0-1493 GCF_000956105.1 Propithecus coquereli
TAGAGCGCTAGGATTACAGGCGTGAGCCACCGCGCCCAGCCTCATATCAAACTTTTAAACTGCCACTCAGGTTAGGCTCCCCTCTAGATGGGGATTAAAGGGTCACTTTCTTTCAAGGAGCTGGTCTGATGACATCAGGCCTATCTTCCCTGCTAACATCCCTCAATATCGACTGTATCTGAATCCATTATTTTATTGATATTAAGAACACACAAGAGGCATGGGGAACATTCTGGAATGCTGGAAATGTTCTATACTTTCCCTTGGCTGGTTATCACACAGTTGTACATGTATGTAAACTCATCAAATTGTATACCTGAGATTAGTACATTTTGCTAAATGATTTCATACACCAATGAAAAAGTGAAAATAAAAGGATGTTTATTATGTTTTACTCAGCTTTTCTAGGTGTTCTGTAGAAGATGATTCTTTAGGATATAGCCTTAAGTCCACCATTCTGCTTGATACCAAAATCTAGGTTTAAACACCCCTCTTTTCTCTCACTGTAATATTGTCTTTATTCTTAAGCATTCAAAGTATAGTTTCAAATTGCATCCCACAGAGCTCTAGGAAGTGAAAGGCAGGTTGAAGTGTGGACTAGCCCCTTGCTGTTACTAGTACCACAGTACCACACCACCTTCCCAAGAAATAGAGCAAGGCTGGGTGCGGTGGCTCACGCCTGTAATCCTAGCACTCTTGGGAGGCCCAGGCAGGAGGATTGCTTGAGGTCAGGAGTTAGAGACCAGCCTGAGCAAGAATGAGACCCTGTCTCTACTAAAAATAGAAAAAAATCAGCTGGGTGCAGGGGTGCACGCCTGTAGTCCCAGCTACTGGGAGGCTGAGGCAGGAGGATCACTTGAGCCCAGGAGTTTGAGGTTGCTGTGAGCTAGGCTGACGCCATAGCACTCTAGCCCAGGCAACAGAGTGAGACTCTGTCTCAAAAAAAAAGAAAAGAAGAAAAGGTGATTGTTTTGGACAAGTCTACAGAGGCATAAAATAAACTTTTAACACCTACATTTACAAAGTAAGATATATCACAATCCTAGCTCCCAAGAAGCCACAAAACAAAAAATTGGAATCTAAGATCAAAAAATGAAAGATGTCTCTACACTGTTCTAGTGTTACTTCTAGTATTTCTCCTTCAAAACACGGTATATCTGCATTTCTTTAATGTCTGTCTTCATCAGGAGCTCTAGGATGGAACAGAGGGTGGTCTGTTTTGTTCACTGTTATAGTCCCCCAGAATATGTCTGACTGACTGACCCATAGAACTATATTGGGCAGAGAAATATCCCTACTTTGGGGAAAGAGGAAATATCTAATAACTTATAATGTAGTGCAAGACTCTGGTCACGACAAATACACTACACAGGAACCATCCATCCATAAGATGAGGGGAGGTGGTTCTTACAATAGTTTATTTACATTCTATTTTTTTTAAAGCACAGAAACCCTTTCTTCAAAGAAAATCTAACAGAGATCCCAATACATAA
>NW_012135911.1:0-352 GCF_000956105.1 Propithecus coquereli
AATAGATAACAGTGGTTTGGGCAAATGTTAATATAAGTTGAGAACAACAGAGATTGTCTGAATTAAAATATCTGCTGGAGCTAGACGAAATAAAACTCCATAAAGAAGTAATGGTGAGGGAAGAAGGAATGACCTGAGTCAGGAGGGTTAGTAGTGGAAATCAGAAGCATTGTTTTGGATATCTTACCCTTGAGATTTTCTCCACAGCTCCAAGTAGAAATAGATATAAAAGTAATAGTTGGATATAAAGTCTGAAGCTATAATGATCACTATTGGCTAAGGATTCATTTCGGAAATATCAGCTGTTAACACCCTTTAAAAGTACGGTATTTTCCATAATTCTATAGGAAAA
>NW_012135911.1:2302-3074 GCF_000956105.1 Propithecus coquereli
ACTTAAATTTATGGGCTACTATTTCTATTGCCCTCACCTTGATCCTTTACTTGTGTTTCACATTCTGCTTTCAAGTTAGCCAGTGATTTTTCTTGCCAGACAAAAAGGAATGTCAGACAAGAAAAACCACTATTTTTTTTGCTTCTATTTGATCCTCGGTATTGAATGTGGCACCTGGTGGGAGGTGTCTGGATCATTAGGGCAGATCCTTCATGAATGACTTTGTGCCCTCCCCGCTATAATGAGTGAGTCTTTGCTTTATTAGATCACACGAGAGCTGGTTGTTTAAAGGAGAGTGGCACTACCTCTGCCCTCTCTTGCCCCTACTCTCACCATGTGACACACCTGCTCACACTCCACCTTCTGCCTTAATTGGAAGGTCCATGAAACCCTCACCAGAAGCAGATGCTGGTGCAATGCTTCTTGAACAGTCTGCAGAACCATGAGCCAAACAAAATTATTTTCTTCATAAATTACCCAGCCTCAGGTATTTTCTATATAGCAATGCAAAACCAACTAATACACCCTTTTTATATTTTAGTGGAATTTGCTTAAGCACTATACCTATTTCTTTTGTTATTTTCTAAACTTCAAACTTGCCCTCCTTCAGTTTTTGCCTTTTTATATTTACATTCTGTTTA
Organism: Propithecus coquereli; assembly: GCF_000956105.1. Classification (NCBI taxonomy): domain Eukaryota; kingdom Metazoa; phylum Chordata; class Mammalia; order Primates; family Indriidae; genus Propithecus; species Propithecus coquereli. The sequence goes on from NW_012135911.1 coordinate 2,944, forward strand.
ATAATGCCTCTTCTCAAACGTAAACTCTTCCATGTCCTTTACCACTCTTTTTGACTTTCTTTGAATTTCACAGCTCCATATGTTTCACTAAAAAGTCTATCATCAGATACACTCATAATTCTGTTACTGTT
>NW_012135912.1:0-302 GCF_000956105.1 Propithecus coquereli
TAAACTTCCTCTCCTATTATATGAGAAGTCACATTATTTCATATTATTTTATTTCTTTGCTCTTCCATATTTAATTTTTTACAATGAGTATTTGTTACATTTGCTATCAGAAACAGTATTTTATCAATTTTTGAAAAACATGTATCCTTACAGAAAGAATGAATATTATTATATTGTCATTTAAGTACATACATAGAATGAGTTTTTAATCCTGTGAAAATGCTGTAATTGATCTTGTTGATGGTTAACTATGACTTTAAAATATTTATGAAAGTTAGAAAAACAAACAGAAAACAAATAAT
>NW_012135912.1:8177-9449 GCF_000956105.1 Propithecus coquereli
AATATTTTCAAAATAAAAATAAAAACCTTTTATAATGCATCAAATATAGAGCAACATCCAAATTTTCCCACATTTCATACTTATATTTAATAATCTGCTGTTGCACAATTATTCTTCCATGGAGTTTCTGGATCTTTCCCAAATCTAACTTTGTCTGATCCCTTTGTATCCTTTTGCAATTTCACTATCTCCTCTATGGGGTTGATGAGGGTTACCTGTAAAAGGGATGCTGTAGTGTATTAAGATCTTCAGAGATTCCCCCTTTCATGCAGTGCCATGTTCTGGCTTAGGTTTTACATCGATTGCATGCTATACTTATGTGGTTTACCTTTCTCTTGCTTGAAACACTAACAAGCTGCCTCTCTGATTCCCTACTCTTGGTTCCATTCCCTGAAGTCTAATCTTGCCCCTTCATCTCCAGCAGGGAATCTCTTTGGAACCACAGAATGAGAAAGAACCCTGTTTCGTTCAGTTCTGGAGCCTATGACACTCGTGTGCTGCTCTCAAGATCCAAGTTCCTATCAGGCTCTGCTGGCACTCAGTCTGGGCAGTCCTAGCCTAATATGATACATGACTTCTCCATTCCTCCCTAGGAAGCAAAAAGGCTCATAAAAACAGAATCCATCATCATCATATACATTAATGTGAAATTGAAAATTCATTATTGCATAAAGATATTGAGCTTCATCAAGAGATGCTCAGTAATGTTGAGTTAAGCATCCTTGAAGGTTGCATTTGTACCCTCAGTGAACTGTCCATGTCACGGTACTCAGTGAGTGACATTTGATTGACTGCCTACCCAGCATTGGCCACCTTGGCTCCTCTAGAATCCTTCCAAATCTGAGGGATAAACTGGCTTCCTGGGGGCCTAATCCAATCTTGTTTTTTTGGCTGGAAAATTTTTGAAAATAAACAGAAAAAAAGAATTTCTAGTATATAAAAAAACAAGAAAGCTCACAAAAATCTAAATTTTAAACTTCTCTTAAATAATTAATAGCAATAGCAAAACTGCATGACTATTCTTTCATGCCTTGATTAACTGGAGCTGAGGAGTGGCTGAGCTCTTTAAGGACTTGCTCTCCACGGCTTGTCATGGGTCCACTTTCGTGCATTTATGTCTCCTTCCTGGCTGCTGCCGAAGTGGCATAAAATTTCCCAGCAGAAGGAATACCTAGTCACTTTCAGCAAAACTTCCCCCTGGAGTTATGATTGTATTTTTCATGTCCAAAGATATTAAGTATGTAGTTTATATTTTCCTATGTTTCCTTCAGT
>NW_012135913.1:0-712 GCF_000956105.1 Propithecus coquereli
TTATGAAAAATGCTTATAAAATAATTATATCCCGTTAAGTGTAAAATACATGCCTCATATGGAATCATTCATAAGCAGAGAGCAGATGTCTGATGGTGGCTAAGGGATCTGAGGGTGTGCAGGTGTCCAACAGGAACAGTGGTGCTGGCTGGTAATTTTCTAAGCAGAGAAGGGACCAGTCTCCCGGTAACAGACTCACGTTAATTAAAATGCTCAAGAGAGTGATCCAGTTTATTCGCAATTTCACAACAGAGTCTGAATATCAGTATGTGATTTTTAATATGTGATGTTTTGACAAATGCAATATTTTATGAAAATTTTAAACTATTAACTTTGAAAATAAGAGCCTGGATAGAAGCACAGTTTGTGAATTATTTTTCATGGATTTTCTTTCAGTAACTATTTTCCAGTTTTCGTTGTTTCATCATAGATACATAAGAGTGTCAATCACGAAGCAAGTTCTACCATGATTTCAGAAAATTTTTAAAATTCAGTGCCTATGGGTTTATTTAAAAATCTGCATCAAGAGCATGCTTGATGTCTGGCCTTGCACTTGGTATGAGGACAGAGCAAGAACAAGTCCATATCATCTTTGTCTTTGGAAATCCCAGTCTACAGATACTTACTTCAGTATTAGAACTGATGGTCAAGTGGGTCACACTGGCTGTTTATGACTAACGCCCATTCAGATTGGCCAGTGGTCTATTTTGAT
>NW_012135913.1:2636-3098 GCF_000956105.1 Propithecus coquereli
TTAAGGAATGTCACATTAGGAATGGCTCTTGAGAAGGAATTGTATTTGTAAGCTGGCTGAGATTATTTAATTTTTGGTCTCAGTCAGGTCTTGTCCTAGGCTGCTGACTTTCCTTTAGCGGTCAATGAGTTCTCATGATAACCAACCATCTCACTCATCCAATAATTTTTCTCTATTAAAAGAATTCCTTCTACTACCTAGTAAGCAGGATTATTGCTGCCTAAGAAAACAAGTCTCCCAGGAGAACACAAACCATAAAATGTATAGAAATTAGGGAGGGAAATCCAGACAGTTTTAAAAAGTATGCTGGCTTTTGCAAGTTTGGTTTAGTTACTATTACCACTAATAGCTATATCAACAAACCACGTAAACCTAAAAGCGTCATTTGGTAAAATCACTCAGTTTTCACTTAAATGACAAATGGAAGAGTTGATATGCACTCTAAAACCCACAAGTGATGTG
>NW_012135914.1:0-393 GCF_000956105.1 Propithecus coquereli
CTCGGGAGGCTGAGGCAGGAGGATCGCTTGAGCCCAGGAGTTGGAGGTTGCTGTGAGCTAGGATGATGCCACGGCACTCTAGCCCAGGCAAAAGAGTGAGACTCTGTCTCAAAAAAAAAAATAAATAAAAAAGTTATCTTTTGGTGCCTGACAAAGCATCACAAAACGTAGGGACTTAAAACAACGACGATTCATCATTTCCCGGTGTTCTGCTGGGCTGAGTCTCTGCCGCCTGGGAGTCAGCAGCCCACACAGTGGGGACGGTCCTTCGTATAATTTTACTGTGCGAGCGAGAGAAGGGATAAGGCAAGAGCCAGCCGGGAGCTTGAGGTCCGTCAGGGCTGGGTTTTTAGAGGCAGATCCTGGAGCAAGTTCCTGCGCTCACGTGATGCT
>NW_012135914.1:443-720 GCF_000956105.1 Propithecus coquereli
ACTCCCGACAAGCCGCCCGGGCCCCCCCTTCCCCGTAAGCCGCTCGACCCCCCCCAGCCGCCGTGCGCGCCCCCGCTTCCCCACAAGCTTCCTCCGAGAGCCGCGGGCCGTTCCCCGGCGCCCGGGGACCGGGAAGCGCCGCCCTCGCCGGCGGCGCGGGCGGAAGGTGGGGCGGCCGGAGGGGAAGCGAGAGCGCACACGCCGCGCGGAACGTGAGTGTCGCGGGCGGGCGCGGGGCCCGGGCGGCGCCGGACGGGGACCGGGCAGGGGCGTGCTG
>NW_012135914.1:770-1092 GCF_000956105.1 Propithecus coquereli
CCTGACTCAGTTTACCAGCATCGCTGACGAGGCTGTGACAGGAGCTTAGAGACGGTGGTCGGCCTGGCTGGAGGGGTCGCGTTAGAGGGTCGAGGAGGGTCGAGGGGCTCCGTGTTCCGTTCTGAGGAACGGCGGGATGACTTGGGCCTTGGTCCGCCGGCAGAGTGGCAGCTCGGGAGGGGGCTGGGGCAGGCAGAGGGGCCGGGTGTGGCAGGAGGGCAGGTGCTGTGCAGCCGTTATGGACTGCGGGGGTGAGCGGGAGTGAGCAGTCCTCCGGGCCTCAGAGCCACACGGGCCCCCAGGGCAGAGGATTTTAGCATTA
>NW_012135914.1:1142-1499 GCF_000956105.1 Propithecus coquereli
CGGCGGCAGGTGCGCGGAAGATGAGGTGAGCGGGGGGTGGGGGCGCCTCGCGGAGCCCGGGGACGCTGCGGGCTCGCGGAGAGGACGCTCCCGGGAGCGGGCGCGCCCTGCTCCGTCCGCGGCTCTCAGGCGCGTTCCCGACCCCGGGCGTCGGGACTCCACCGGCCTGGTCTCTGCTCGGGTCTGTGCAGGGCCCCGGGCGGGCGTCTCGCGTGCGGCTTTGCCGCCGGCCGTGGCTCGCAGCACCGCGCCGGGCTCCGCTGGAGGCCTCTGGATCCGCCCCGCGGGCTCGGCCGCCCGTCCTGGGGGGGGACCGGAGTCCAAAGCTCCGGTGAAAACGCCCGACCGCGAGTGCCA
>NW_012135914.1:12809-13218 GCF_000956105.1 Propithecus coquereli
GGGAGTGAGCAGTCCTCCGGGCCTCAGAGCCACACGGGCCCCCAGGGCAGAGGATTTTAGCATTAAGTGAACTTCCAGTGGGGTGAAGTACAGACAGCCCCGCAAGTGGGGTATTCTAGGGAACCCCAGATGGGTCAAATGGTAATTCTTTGGGAATGGGGATTTCAAAGAGCCCCAGCCCCACTCTGCACCCTCCAGGCTGCTGGCTGTCCCCACAGTTGTGGCTGTTAATTTTCAAGGCCCCAGCAGAGCTGGAAAGTGGGACTGAAGAAAGTTAGAGCGTCACCTGTGTCACGAATGTGACGATGTCACCGTTCTTTCCGAGATGCCACAGTTTTTCCCCGAACAGATACTCCCTGGGTGACCACAAGCCTTCGATTCATTTCTGGAGTTCTGAACAGTTGATTCT
>NW_012135914.1:13268-13688 GCF_000956105.1 Propithecus coquereli
CGCCCCGCGGGCTCGGCCGCCCGTCCTGGGGGGGGACCGGAGTCCAAAGCTCCGGTGAAAACGCCCGACCGCGAGTGCCAGGCGTGGGGTCGAGGTTGCACCTGGCAGAGCCCACCCTTTTTGGAAGGTTTCTGAGCCGGTGGTTACCAGACTGCGGTCCCGGGACCAGCAGGGGCACCACGGGCCTTGACATCACCCAGAAACGCAGGTCCCCCCACCCCCGGGCCCACGGATGCTCTGCACGCGGGTGCAGCCTTGCTTGGCTTTGGCGGGTGCTCCTGGAGGTTCTGCCTCTGCCATCTTTTTTTTTTTTGAGACAGAGTCTCACTGTGTTGCCCGGGCTACAGTGCCCTAGCGTCAGCCTCGCTCACAGCAACCTCCAACTCCTGGGCTCAAGTGATCCTCCTGCCTCAGCCTCCC
>NW_012135914.1:15894-16285 GCF_000956105.1 Propithecus coquereli
GTTGAGTATCATTCGCTATTTCTGTTTATATTCTTTGCCCGTGTTTCTATGGAGTGGCTATCCCTTTTCTTATTTTGATACCTATGGACTCTTTACATATCAGGGAACTTGGTCCTTTAATTGTGATACGGATTATAAACATAGTTCCCAATTTTTACATTTGTCTTTTGACTTTGCTTTTGGTGGCTTTTTGCTGTGCGTTCATTTTTTTTTTTTGTAGTCAGATTAATCTTTCTTTTTTTTTTTTTTGAGACAGAGTCTCACTGTGTTGCCCGGGCTAGAGTGCCGTGATGTCATCTTAGCTCACAGCGACCTCAAACTCCTGGGCTCAAGCGATCCTCCTGCCTCAGCCTCCCGAGTAGCTGGGACTACAGGCATGCGCCACCATGCC
>NW_012135914.1:18961-19768 GCF_000956105.1 Propithecus coquereli
GGCACATGCCTGTCATCCCAGCTACTCGGGAGGCTGAGGCAGGAGGATGGCTTGAGCCCAGGAGTTGGAGGCTGCTGTGAGCGAGGCTGACGCCACGGCACTCACTCTACCCAGGGCAACAGAGCAAGACTCTGTGTCAAAAAAAAAAACAAAAAACAATGTATTGGCCTGATCTCTGAGGCCCTAACAAGGTGAAGGAAGAATTCAGGAATGACCGCTTGGCTCAGACACGGCCCCCGGGCTCCAGTGACCCCGAGAAAGGAATCGAATGCCTTGTGTGCAAATGAGCGGCTCCCGCAGCAGTCAGGGGAAAGCCAGGAACGGCGGCTGCCATACTCGTTCCGGAGCCCGCCACCCGCCCCCTAAAACACCCACCTCCCAGCCCCCGCAAGAACGAGGGGCTTGGAGGAGATCTGCGGCCCCAACGCGGAGGCCAGGCTGAGGCTGCCGATCCTGGGGTCCTGTCACAGAAGCCCCGAGGGTGCCGGTGGGCCCTGCACACCGACCACCCCCCACCTCTCCGCGCCCCCCGGAGGGGCAGGGACGGCTCACGGTCACCTGATGCTTGGCCTGGGTCCTGCCCGCGGCTCCCCGGAGTCTAGTGCAGGCTCTTTGGGGTTTTTCTGTCGTGTTCCTGAACTTTCCTGATTTTCTGGATTGACCCAGTAAGACGTTTGATTCTGAAGTTTCACAGGAAGTCACTTTTCTCCCCTGATTGTATTCCGTTATTTGCTTTTGGTGACCGTTTATTTTTTGATGGTTGCGAAAGGAAATAATCACTGTAGTCAGAATAGAAAAGGATAAAAT
>NW_012135914.1:30443-32019 GCF_000956105.1 Propithecus coquereli
ATACCTATTAACATAGATTCATAATTACTTTTATGGTTTTGTCTTTTAAATCCTATAAAAAGAAAAAGTGGAGTTACAAACCCAAATGATGACACTAATACCTTTTTTTATATTTGTTCATGTATTTAGCTTTACTTGAGAACCTGGTTTGTTTTTTTTTTTTTTTTTGGCTTCGAGCTCCTGGCTGACATCCTTTCATTTTAACCTGAAGGACTCCCATTAGCATTTCTTGTAGAGCAGGTCTAGTGATAATGAACTCCCTCGGCCTTAGTTTTTCCGGGGATAGCTCAGCTTTTTCCCTCATTTGTGCAGAATGGTTTTGCCACATAAAGACTTCTCGGTGGACGGTTTTTCTTTTATTCTTCCAGCGCTTTAAATATATCATACCCCTACCTCCAGCCTGCAGAGTGTCTGCTGAGAAATTCACTCGTAATCTTACTGAGGCTCCGTTGTATGCGACGAGTCTCTTTTATCTTGTGGCTTTCAGGATTCTCTTTTAGTTTTTGTTTTTTGGTTTTTTTTTTTTGAGACAGAGTCTCACTGTGTTGCCCAGGCTAGAGTGCTGTGGCATCAGCCTCGCTCACAGCAGCCTCAAACTCCTCAAGCGATCCTCCGGCCTCAGCCTCCCGAGTAGCTGGGACTACAGGCATGTGCCACCACCGGCCAGAAGCAAAGAGATTTTTAAAAATTCGTGTAATCTGAATGCCCGTTCAGGAAGGGCCTCCCTGAGCCCAGCCCCTTCTGCTGAGAGGAGTCTGGGCTGCCCTCTAGTTGCCCCCACCTCCGTGAGCTCTTAGCGTGTGCTCAGACTGGCCCTGCGCCGCCAGCTGTCCCCCCTGCCACCGTTAGGACTCGGTTCCCTCTGCCTCGATGGAGACCTGCTCCTCCCCTGCCCCAGGCCCTCCTGGGCGGCGTCAGGGGTCTGCCCGTGGGAGGAATGGTCCGTGACACCCATCCTCCGGCGCTCAGACGGACCTGCGCCCCTCCCCACTCTCCCCACTCCCCCCAAAAAAGGCTGAGTCCCTGTTCGGAAGGCCGAGCAGAATGATTCGTTTTGATGCCGACGAAGTGGTGTTTTCTGATTTCCCTCCCGAGAGATCAGACTGCCTTTCCCAGGCAGGACTGACCTGGCCGCGGGCCCCGTCACACCTGCCTGTTTTCCTTTTCTCTTCACCCGAGGCCAACACTGGGCAAATCGATGACCCCCAGGAGCAACACAGAGTCATCAGTAGCAACCTGGCCCTCGTTCAGGTGAGTCTCCGCCCTGCAGGACTGATGAGTCTGCAGCCAGGCCTGGCCGGGCAGGAGGGGCGAAGGCTGGTGGGTCCTGTCCCCGCACTCGGGACTGAACGTGGAGGACAGGCAGCCGCCTGTCCACCCTGCGCCCACCACGCCACGCTCAGGCAGCACCAGGCCCCCCTGCAGTGGATGCCTCTTCTGGGGCCCAAGGTCCCTCCAGCTCCCCCAGTCCCTTCTTTGCAAGCCAATGTCTTTGCGGGGGAGGGGGGGTCGCCGGCACTTTCCCCTTTCTCATTGCCGACGCGCTGCCGGGCTTCTCGCTGCGCTTCCCGAGGCC
>NW_012135914.1:33609-34475 GCF_000956105.1 Propithecus coquereli
CCGGGCCAGGCACCGGCTTGGCACATGGTCCGGATCACAGCGGGGGTGTGATTTCGTCTCCTCTGTTTTTAAAAAGTCTTAATTAACATGGGATTATCAGCGGAAAGTTTGATTCACTGGACGTTTTAACAACGTCAGCCTATTCTGTCGTACGAGTGTGGGGATTCCGCAGCCACCAAGAGCTGGGCCACCAGGAGCCCACTCAGCGCCTGCCCGCCCACTCCCCTCAGCTCTGCCACCCACGGGCCCCGGGGGCTTCTCGGTCTTTGACTTACTTGACAAATTACAGCGTGATGAAAAGTACGCTGCTTGAGAAATCACACGGCAGTGAAATCACACTGCAGTTTCGCACGAATCTCTTAGGATGATTTCCCACAAACTCAAAGGGTATGAAGAATTTAAAACTCTAGATTTTCCTTCCAAAGGACTACAAAATATTTGAATTCTTAAATGAAAAAATCAGCGTTAATATTTGAGTCGTGTTTGAGTCTCTTTCTCTATAACCTCACCAGCAGCAAAAGTATTCTTCTAAGCTATTTTTCGCATTCACTGTACGTATGTATTTGCCCACAAATAATATACGGTTTTCTGTTTTTTAACGTAAAAAGTTTTATGCTACATATAGAATGTAATTCTGCGCCTTGTACTTTCTCTTAGTAATGACTAATTTAGAGCGTGGCAGTCGGCACTCAGTGAATATTAGCTGCTAGTCGCTTGTACACACATGCAAATGTTTCTTTGGGAAAGTTCTGGCGCATAATGGGTGTATGGGTAAGTTGCAGCCAGATTTCACCTCCCAAATTCCTGTACCATCATAACCACCCTTAATGTATAAGAAAGACATTTTCCCACTTTTTTTTTTTTTT
>NW_012135914.1:38049-38533 GCF_000956105.1 Propithecus coquereli
CGTTCCGACGGTCCTGTCCCCCGTGGTGGTGTGGGGAGAGGATGCGTCTCAGCGAAGAGTTCTAAGAGCACCGAAAGCTGAACTGGGCTGGCATCACACGGCGGCAAAAATGAGACTTAGGAAATTTATACAGTTGCTGTCACTTGTTGAGTTATCTGTAGTCTTCGGAATACCACGCGTTTAGTTTTCTCAGAAGTAAAACAACGAGATACGCGACAGAAATGTAACGCACACAAGTGTTATAATCAAAAAGAGGAATTTGCATTCCAGAATGGGGCGGCAGGGAACCTGTCCCAGTGGGGAGTCGACTAAAACATCATGAAGAAAATTTAAAAGCCGGTCCTTCTGTAGAGACTTGTAGCCAGGAAATGTTTCAGGATTTTGCCCACATTGTAGGAAAATAATAAAAACTCAAAAACAATGGTCAGGGCTAGAATCTAATAACAGGCGTGCTGTAGTTTTCTTCTGAAACATAACTTTTCTC
>NW_012135914.1:45698-46843 GCF_000956105.1 Propithecus coquereli
ACAGGCGCGAGCCAGCGCGCCCGGCCTGTTGAAGCATTCTTATAATGTCTTCATGAAAATTGTTTTTGGGTAATTCTGACATCTGTGTCATCTCAGTGTGGTGTCTGTTGGTTATTTTTTCTCATGCAAGTAGAGATTTTTCTGGCTTCTTGTATGGTGAATGATTTTAGATTAACTCTGGACACTTTGGGTATTATACGACTTTGGATGTTATCTGAATCTGTTCTGGCTGGCCTCCTCCGGCTGCAGCGCTGGGGGAAAGGCAATGCACTACTTACTGTCTCAGCACCAGGCGTGGTGGGCGTCTAGGTCCCCACCCAGCCTCCCTGATGCCCAGGGGAAGAGGAGCCCCTTGTCACCGCTGGGCGGGGGGCTGTCGGCTTCCGTACTAGGCCTCTGTCGTCACCTAGGCTGGAAGGGAGAGCGCTGCCTTGTTTCTGCACCCGCGTGGTTTCACTGACATAGTAGGGCCTCAGGACCACCGGGCGGGGATGAAAGTCCTGACTGTCAGCTTCTGGCACCACCTCCAGCACGGGGGCCGTGGGCCACGTTCACGCCTGGACGCAGACGGAAGTCCGGGCCCTCCACTTGGCCCTTCCTGCTGGGAGTGAGGCTGCAGTTTTCCTGTGGTATTTCGCTGAGGTAGAGTGGTTGTTGTCTAAAAGCTCTGTTCTGCTAGGCTGCCTGAACCTTTGGCTAAAAAGAGCAGACTTCTCTGGAGTCTTTTTTTGTCCACTCCTGTTGGCATTTCTGGGTTCTCCGGTGCCCAGTCTGGAAACAAACAATCAATTCGGGGAACTCACCGCCATGTTGTTCATGGTGTCCTGAGGCTCCTAGCCAGCCCAGCTTATGTCTCTACCTTCCGGAGTCTTCTTACATTTGTTTTATGTATAGCACCCACGGAGTCTAGTTGTACTGAGTGGGAGGAATAGGAAGAGGTGTGTCTACCCCATCTTGTCCAGAAATGAAAGTCCCCATTATATTTTCTCACTTGCCATTTGCATATGGAAAAGCCATTTATTGTTCTGTGTGATTTATGCACCAAAGCATTTTACTGAATTCTTATTGTTTACATCGTTTTCCTATAGATTTTCTTGAGTTTTCATGCCAGCTGCCAGTAGTAGTTGCTTCTAATTTTTTTTTTT
>NW_012135915.1:0-782 GCF_000956105.1 Propithecus coquereli
ACTGACTGATTTAATTCAAAAGAGTTGTCTTTAAGCTCTGAAATTCTTTCTTCTACCTCGTCTAGTCTATTCTTATCCCCTTTCCACTGTGTTTTGTATTTCTTTAAATGAGTTTTTCATTTCCACAGGTTCATTTTGTTTTTTTTTTTAATAATGTGTCAATCTCTTTAGTGAATTTCTTAGTCGTTTCCAGAATTATTCTTCTGGTTCTTTTGAGTTGGTTTCCCATTTTCTTTTGGATTTCATTGAGCTTCCTAACAATCCATATTTAGGATTCTTTCTTTGTCATTTCAATATTTTCATTTTTGTTGGTACCCATTGCTAGAGAGCTGGTGTTCCCTTCTGGGGGTGGTTTTTCACTCTGATTTTTCAAAGTTCTGAAGTTATTTCTCTGATTCATTCTCATCTGAGGCACCTGTCACTTATTTTTGGATTTTCCTTTGTTTAGATGAGGCTTTGCCCCACCCCTTACTTGTGAAGTAGTGTCTGTAGCATATATTGTGTAAGAAACTTTGGCTTTGCTGTGGGTGCTTTGATGGCAATCTAGGTTCTGGATGGATGCCTTGGTTATGGATATCCTTAGTGTGGTTGTTTTCTCAGTTGCTAGTTGTTTGTAGGCTGTAGGAGTGGTGAGTTATGTGAGTGGGCATATTCCCTGTCTGTGTTTGATGTGGGAGGATGGAGGTTTTTGAAATCCTTTCTCTTTCCCCAGCCTGTGGTCTTCTTAACAGTGTGAATTGTATTGGCACTCCTAGTTCAATCTCAGAGACAGTAGGTGGTGC
>NW_012135915.1:2115-2518 GCF_000956105.1 Propithecus coquereli
GTCTTCTTAAATTATAAAATAGTAATGCTCATGACTGAAAGTTTAAAAACTGTGAAAAGTATAGGGATAAAAAGAAAAGTCATAATAATCCCTCTTTGCTATGGAGAGAATGTTTTTGCCTTCGCCCATTCATATGTTGGAATCCTAACCCCTAAGGTGATTGTATTTAGAGGTGGGGCCTTTGGGAGGTGATAGGTTCATAGGGGTGGAGCTCTCATGAATAGGATTTATGCCCGAATAAAAGAGGCCTGAGGGACACTCCTCACCTCTTCTCCCTTGTGAGGCCTCAGCAAGAAGTCACTATCTATGAATTAGGAAACAGGACCTCACCAGACACACAATCTGCCCGCACGTTGACCTTGGCCTTCCAGCCTCCAGAAGCATAAGAAATGAATTTCTGCTG
>NW_012135916.1:0-837 GCF_000956105.1 Propithecus coquereli
AGTACTCTAAAAGGAAAAGTATAAAGTATTATTCCTGATTTAAAACCACTAAATAAAATTGGGAAAAAAATTTAAAAGCCTTAAAAAATAATAAAAGAAAAAAGCACAACTTTTTTCAGAGGGAATAAGAGGGAATAAGATTATGAATAGCTTCCATAAACAAAATGTAATCACAATTTCTATTAGAATTAAGATTTATGCATTATTCAAGGTTTAAAACAATTCATTTTATTATACTTTATCAACTCATACCTGAATATCTAAAAGAAAACACCGAACTGGGCATTACAGGAACCAGCATCATTTACTTAACATTTTACTAAGTTTTCATGGTATACCAAATAATTTGCACAATGGGAGACAACACCTTGAGGTACAGCCTAGTTTAAAATAACTCCCCAATTAGAAATTTCAGTCAATTTTGTTTGAAATGTGTAGAAAGACACAAGAAATCAAGATTAGCTTGTTCTTCAATCTTGACAGTGTTTTTGCATTCACTACTAAGATTGAAATTGGCTAAAAGTATATTCCAGCATATTATTCTCACAGGCACTGGCCAAGGCACGTCATCACACTAAGTCCTTTTTAACTGAAAACTTAGAAGATGCTACATAATTTTTACAACATTAAGACACTAAAAGTATATGAAGTAAACTTAAAACACCCAAATAACTAAAATGGACAGGATGAGGGTGCTGAACTACTTTCGTAGCAATACTAACCAACTTAATAAACAATAGAGACTTGATATTAAGTAGTCTTATGCAAAGTTATGAAGTATATCTTAAATATTTCAATTCATTAAGACTGTTTTCTATTTTTATGGTTTTGAAAAGC
>NW_012135916.1:4012-4381 GCF_000956105.1 Propithecus coquereli
TTAAAAACACAGATGTACCTATTAATAAAATGAATACTATTTCATATAAATGAAATGTATTAAACTCCCCTAACATAATGCATGCTTAAAAATACTCCTGAAGGGGACAATACATAAATAAATTACATACAGAAACAATTACCACAATCTTACTATTTTTAATTCAATAAACTACAGTGACACATACAGCTTTCAATGTGCTGTTTTACTCACACACTTTCTACATTAGAGGAAAGCAAATATAAATGAGTTCTTGCCAACCATTAGGAAAGATTGACAAAAAAATGCAGTGTTAATGACATCTTACAGCTTTTAAAAGCAAGAGAAAGATGCAAGAAAAGCAAAAATTACATAGTAATTGGAAACAAC
>NW_012135917.1:0-954 GCF_000956105.1 Propithecus coquereli
CACGCATGTTATGTTAATACATTACCTTCAAATTGTTAAAAAATTAATATTTAATAATTTCATTGAAGGAGATTAAGTGCTTCCCCTTCTCCCCCTTAGCTACTTTTCTGCATATGATCATATTGCTTTTCTGCTGAAAACCATTCCTTAGGTTCCTTTTTCCCCTCAAGATCTGTTGCCCAGGCTAGATCACAATCACAGCTCACTTGTAACCTCAAACTCCTGAGCTCAAGTGATTCTCCTGCACCAGCCTCCTGAGTAGATGAGACTACAGGCATACATACCCCACCTCACCCGGCTAATTTTTTTTTTTTTTTTTTTTTAGGGACAGGGTCTTGCTATGTTGCCCAGGCTGGTGTTGAGCTCCTGGGCTCCAGCAATCCTCCCGCCTCAGCCTCCCAAAGTGCTAGGATTATAAGCATGAGCCACTGCACCTGGCCAAAAGTGAAACATTCTTTTTTTAAAAAAATATTAATTATCATGGGTACATAATAGGGTACATGTGATGTTTGGGGACAGGTATACAACGTGTATTAATCAAATTGGGGTGATTGGGGTGTCTGTCACCTCAGGCATTTATCGTTTCTTTAGCCCAGAAGGCCTGAACCATCTTTCCAGTCATGTTTCATTCCACCTTACTTCTCATTCACTGTGCTTTAGCCACTTTGGCTGCCTTTGTTTCTCAAATGCCACAGCCCTCCTCCTACATATGCCTTTCCACCCGTACCCACACGCACACTTTGCCTTCTAGTTCTTATGCATTCCTCTGTTCTCAGCCTAAGTCTTACTTTGTGGTGGCAGCATAGTAAGTGATTAAAAATCTTGGCTTTATGGTCACAATGATCTTGTTGAAAGTTTCTCTGAGCCTTAGTTTCCATATCTATAAAATGTGTCTATGAGTATATTTACCTCAGAGGGTTGGTCCAGAAGTATTACATACACTAAGATACTTAG
>NW_012135917.1:11779-12118 GCF_000956105.1 Propithecus coquereli
CCTCGAGCAATCCTCCTGCCTTGGCCTCCCAGAGTGCTGGGGTTACAGGTGTGAGCCACTGTGCCCAGCCTCAGCACCGTTTTTTGAAAAGTCCTTCCTTTTACTACTGATTTAAAATGTCTTCTGTGTCATATATCAAATTTCCATATATGCGTGAGTTTTGTTTCTGGGCTCTCAGTTCTCTATTCCATAGGTCTTTGTCTATCCTTGGGCCAGTTCCATCCTGTCTTAATTATATAGAATTGAAATAAGGGCAAATTCCCTCACCTTGTTCTCCTTTGGAGTGCCTGTTCTCTTTCTTTTAATCCTGATATTTTAGGATCAGCTTGTCAAGTTTCA
>NW_012135918.1:0-350 GCF_000956105.1 Propithecus coquereli
AGTGTGCCCAAGTGTGCAGGCCATACTGAGGCATACCACCCGTTCTATTTTTTAATCTTTTACAGATTTCTCTCATGCTCTGAATCACTAACACTATTCATCTCAGTTTTGAGCAATGCTACATATATATTATTTATAGGATTTGGTGCAGGAAGTGAGACTGCTGATGTTGGATGTGATCAGTCTGCCCTCTTAAAACTAAATCCCTTAAGCATTGCCACATTTAGATACCTGATGGCTCAGTTAGTCATTAATGAAAATTAAACTCTTTTGCTTTTTATATTGACTAGTAGAATTTGAGCTCCCTATTCCAAAATCTATTAAGGATTCAATTAAAATTCTCTCATACA
>NW_012135918.1:11798-12361 GCF_000956105.1 Propithecus coquereli
TCTCGTCTATCATTTTTATGGTGAAACATTTAAAATTTACTTGCTTAGTTATTTTGAAATGTACCATAAATTATTATTGATGGTAGTCACTCTGCTTTGCAATAGATCTCAAAACTTTTTCCTCCTGTCTTTCTGAAACTTTGTACTCTTTGACCAACTCCCCACTCCCTCCCCAACGCCCACCCCCCAACAAGATTGATGTTACTGCTTAGTTCAGCTATATCCTTACTCATTTTCTGCTGCTGGATCTGTCCATTTCTGATAGAGGCATTTTAGAGTTTTCAACTGTCACAGTGGATTCATATATTTCTCCCGGTAGTTCTATTAGTTTTTGCCACTTGTGTTTTGACACATTGTTGTTAGGTAAATACATACTAAAAGTTCTATCTTCTTAGTGAATTGACTTCTTTATCATTCATCATTTAATGCCCTCTTTATTCTTGATAATTTCCTTGCTCTGAAATCAGCGTTGCCTTAAATAATATAGCTATATCTGTTTTCTTTTGATTAGTGTTAGTGTGGTATGTCTTTTTCCATCTCCTTGTATTTAATTTATTTGTGTC
>NW_012135919.1:0-404 GCF_000956105.1 Propithecus coquereli
TTATTATTAAGTCTGAAGTTAAGATGAAGAGAAAGCAAGCCCACCAGGGAGTCTCTATCTGGTTTCAGAATAAAATCATAGAAAAACACAGTGGGTATCTGTGAGGTTCCCATGTAAAATTCACAGCTAAACTGTAGCATTCAGTGGCCAGTGGACACGCACAGCTCCAGAACCATAAAGTGGTGCTGCTCTCCAAGATGTCATAGACACTCTTCGTTCATTGTCATCTTTAAATTGCAACGCTTCTTTCTCAGGCACATCAAAGCCAAATAAGCTATAACCTGGCTCAAATGAGCAGTAAGATCTTGCCCAAATTTATAACATAACCAAAGCCCCAAAATATACCAATATATGGGACATGGCTGGTCATTTTGGCAAGTTTCTGAGCCAGGGTCCTGGCATGA
>NW_012135919.1:2821-3651 GCF_000956105.1 Propithecus coquereli
ATTTGTGGAGTTGCAAACAGAGAATATCTAATATAATATCTTCTTCTATCTTAGGATTTATGTGGATCCAAATGTAATAAATACCATCTGAAGCAAGAATATCATCAAAGTGAAATCCAATAAGTCTTCTGAAATCTACTTTAACTCATGTGGAGTCCCTGATGTTATAATTTGCTTTGGGGGAGAGAAAACAAGTGAAGCAAAATCAATAAAGGGAATTCTAGAAGTAGAACGAAAAGGAACTATGCTCAAGGCTCAGAACTTGTAGTTAGATAAAAGTGGGGAGAGTTTCTTCTCAGAAGCTTACTATGTATGTGAGCTTGAGTAAGTCGCTCTTCTTCCCTCTGGACCTCAGTTTCTTAATCACCAGTGAGACTATTAATAGTACATATATCATGCCTGACACAAGTATTATTATTATTACGATTATTATTAAGTCTGAAGTTAAGATGAACAGAAAGAAAGCCCACCAAGGAGTCTCTATCTGGTTTCAGAATAAAATCATAGAAAAACACAGTGGGTATCTGTGAGGTTCCCATGTAAAGTTCACAGCTAAACTGTAGCATTCAGTGGCCAGTGGACACGCACACCTCCAGAACCATAAAGTGGTGCTGCTCTCCAAGATGTCATAGACACTCTTCATTCATTGTCATCTTTAAATTGCAACGCTTCTTTCTCAAGCACATCAAAGCCAAATAAGCTATAACCTGGCTCAAATGAGCAGTAAGATCTTGTCCAAATTTATAACATAACCAAAGCCCCAAAATATACCAATATATGGGACATGGCTGGTCATTTTGGCAAGTTTCTGAGCCAGGGTCCTGGCATGA
>NW_012135920.1:0-341 GCF_000956105.1 Propithecus coquereli
TTTTCCCCTGCCACGGTGTTTTACTAAAACGACCCTTTCTAATTTGTTATTTTTTTTATTGTTTTCTGTGTATGAGTTATATGCAACGCAATCCATGGTTTTAGAATTAAATTGTCAATATTAATTGTAACAATAAGAACATCAACAAGTAAGATTTTCACGAACCAACTGCAAGGTTTTACTTCACTCGGGCTCAAAAACTAGCCTAAGTTAAATACAACTCACGTGACAGTCAATGTATTAAGAGTGTGTTGTTTAGTTTTCACTTATTTGTGAATTTTCCAGTTTTCCTTCTGTTATTTGTTTCTAGTTTCATTTCATTGTGGTTGGAGAAGATACTT
>NW_012135920.1:2461-3062 GCF_000956105.1 Propithecus coquereli
AGGAGGGCAATGTAATGGGTTTTATTTTATATTTTTTAGCTAGTTGATTAGGCAGGTGAGTTATTACACTCTCCTTAGCAGATTCTGACTTCCATGGCCACCGTCCTTTGATTGCCTTTTAATTTCCTTTTCTGTATATTAGTAAATTACTTTCTTAGTGGTTACTGTGGGGATTACAGTAAACATGTTAAATTTATAACTATCTAGCTTGAATTAATACCAACTTAGCTTTAATAATGCGTAAAAGCTCTGCCACTGTACAGCACTGTACCCCATTTTATGTTCTCGTCACAGATTACGTCTCTATTCTGTGCCCATTATCATAGATTCATAATTATTGATTTATGTATTTGTTTTTAAACCATACAAGAAAAAATACAAACCAAAAATAATACTGTCTTTTATATTTTATACGATATAAATTAAATGTAAAATTAAATATTCTGTATTTACCTGTGTAACAAACATCATCAGTGTGCGTCATCCCTTCTTTGTGTTTGAGTTCTTGTTCAGGGTCCTTTCATCTCAGCCTCCAGGACTTCCTTTACCACTTCTCGTAGGGAAGGTCTTTTGGTGATGAACTTCTTCGGTTTTTGTTTAT
>NW_012135921.1:0-1026 GCF_000956105.1 Propithecus coquereli
TCAACATTTTAATAAATATGGCATGTCTACTAATTATTGAATTAGCTTCTTCCATAACTTCAAACATATTGTTATGAATGCTTGAATCTATATAACACAAATTTTAAACAGAAAAAAATCAGAAAGTGAACACATATAGGGACCGTGACATCAGCGATATGGGGAAATTGAAAACCCCTCACTTGTACACCCCCAGCGTGTATAATCTGGCAGGCATTCCTTGACAGAAGGGTATCATGACACACGTGGGAGCCAGGGAGCGGGAGGTGAATCCCTGCCAAAGCCCAGCACCAGGAAAGGTCATTCTGAGAGGGCGGGCCCTCATGCGGGTGGTCAAAGTGAACATATGTGTTCTTGGCTACAGATCAGGAAATGGCCCAATCGATGTGGTCCCCATGAGAACTTTCAAGCTAATCTGCAACCATCTCGAGCTCCTCCCATCCACAGTCGGGGAGTGGTCCTGCCCATCCAGAGAACTGGGGCAAGATGCCTATTCATGCCATAGAGGCAGCCTGCAGGTTTTAGTCTTTACTGGGGTCTCTCAGGTAGTTTTCTGACTCAGTTACAGCGCTCTCAGCCACAGTCCCTAGGACTGCCCACCTAGGAACCCACATGATGACCTGAAAAAGCCCTTCCAGGTACTCAGTGGGAGCCACACTCACCCAAACATCTATAATATCCCAAACATCAGGTGCAACATATGTGGACCCAACTGGAGAACCCTGCTCTAGTGCCTGCCCTACAGATCAGGTCAAGGGGGCAATCTATTAACAATCTGCCCAGAGACCAGGCGAGATTCACAACCACTCAAGCTTCTGCTAACAGGCCCACCAAAGGTGGACCCCACTGCAGACCCACAGCAGCCTTACGAGCAAGCTGCAACTCCTCTCCACCAAAAACCCAGAAGAGAGAGCAACAGCCTGGGAACCAACAAGAGAAGATCTTCTCCTACTAAATCCAGTGTATAAAAATTGTAAGAGTTGTTACTTCCTCAGACTCACAGACACCAATGCAAGGTTACATTGT
>NW_012135922.1:0-965 GCF_000956105.1 Propithecus coquereli
AAAAAAAAAAAAACCTTAAAGCGATAGACTAGATCCAGTAGCCAACGGCCTGTAGTCTGGGCCAGCTCCTGCCGAGGGGTCCGGGAGCCCCGGGAAGAGGAACCTTTGAGGGGCCGAGGGCAGCGGGCGGACAGGGAGCGGGGGGCTGGCAGAGGGCAGAGCGGGGTGTGTCCTCCGTCCCCCCCGCAGAGGACAGAGAGCAGCTTCCCCTTCAAAGCCCATCCTGCATAAGTCAAAACGCCTCCTGGGACCCAAGTTCAAAGCGATTTTGGAGAAGATCTGTTTGGTGCCACTGTTTGGCCCGGGGATTTGAGCGGATTACCAGAGCCCTGCGTTATGGGCACCCGACTCTGGGCCTCAGGTGCAAACAGGCCTTTGATAAACGTGGGCTCTTCTGAGGCCCAAACAAATTGGGGACCAACCGGCTGTGCTGCCCAGGAGGGGGCCGGGCCGTCGACCCTTCCTTTCCCTCTTAGGAAAACAAATACTCTGTGTTCCAAGGGCTGCGCAAACTCATTAAAAGGATCTGGGGCCTTTCCGCAGCACTGGGAAGCTTCTCGGCCCTCAGCAGCCTCCTGTGGGAGCAGGGGCAGTGGGAGGCCTGGGGTCCCCCTGGGGGACGGGGGGTTCAGTCCCTGTGTGCACAGCTCAGCCCTCGGTTCCTTTCCTGACAAGTCGCTGGGGGACACCCCTCTCCCCTGCCTAGTCTGTCTTGTCCTGGGGGCCAGGGCACTGCCTTGAGGGGACCAGGCCTTAGATGTGGCCGCCGCTGGCTTTGCCCGTTCTGGCCACGGCGGGGCAAGGTGGACCCCCCTCCACCTGCCTCCCTCCACGGCACTGCTCCTGGGAGATGCGGATGTCAATTTATCATCTGTGACTTCAGAGGGTTTTAGACCTTCTTTTGTCCAAAGATTAGTTCCTTGATCTCTGGAGCCACAGACCAGGTGGCTGAAACAATAGACATT
>NW_012135922.1:11770-12234 GCF_000956105.1 Propithecus coquereli
CTTTATTTAGGAATTTGGATCTAAAATTTCAGTAAATCTCTGTGAAACATTTTTTATTAAAAATTCCACCTAACAACGTTATAGAAAAATCACGAGAAATTAACAAGCACCCATGATCAATCCCCGAGCTACAACTTTCCTTCTGTCCTCCCTCCCAGCAGTCTTTGCCCTGTGCATTTGTACAAACACATTTCTTTATCCTGAATGATTTCCCTCCAGATTTATTATTGATTATTCATGGCTGCCGATTTTTAGCACAGGGAAAACAGAGACCCTTTGCTTTCTATTCTGAACACACAATTCCTCAAGAAGCACTGCTCTTTTGCTCACTGGGTGAGATGCTTGTGTGACCAGTTGCAGGGAGGAGACATAGTGCCCAGGAAACCTGTGTCCTGCAAAGCGAAAACACAAGACAAAACAAATCCCCACCCCACGACCTGTTTTAACCAAACCAAGCCCCTTTA
>NW_012135923.1:0-342 GCF_000956105.1 Propithecus coquereli
ATGGCTGAATAATATTCCATTTTGTGGATGTGCTGGGGAACTTTTTAAAAATAATGATAGCTCCCCGTAATACTCCGAAATTAAACAAAGAAAAATGAAAAAAAAAAATAATGGTACCTGAACTCTATCCTCAGAGATTCTGATTCCATTCATCTGTGCTGGGGTCCAGGCATCCTCTGTTTTCTTTTTAAGAAGCTACATCTTCCCCAGGTGGTACAAATGGCCAGCCAGGGTTGAGGATTACTATCCTAGACGGTAACTGAAGCCCTTTGTCCTCAGAGCTCCTATAGAAACTGTCCTTTGCCTCTCTATAATTGTCTTTGTTATGCTGTTGATGAGC
This sequence comes from Propithecus coquereli, assembly GCF_000956105.1. Taxonomy (NCBI): domain Eukaryota; kingdom Metazoa; phylum Chordata; class Mammalia; order Primates; family Indriidae; genus Propithecus; species Propithecus coquereli. The sequence goes on from NW_012135923.1 coordinate 341, forward strand.
TG
>NW_012135923.1:2221-3293 GCF_000956105.1 Propithecus coquereli
GTGTATATTTAAGGTTTATAACATGATGTAATTGCACACATATAGATAGTAAAATGGTTACAGTAGTAAAGCAGATTAACATATCTACCGTCTCATATAGTTACTTTTCTGTAGGGGTAACAAGGACAGCTAAAATCTTATTTAATAAAAGTCCCTAACACAATACAATATTATTGATTCAGTCCTCACGTTGTACATTAGATCGCTAGACTTGTTCTTCCTACATGTCTATGATTGTGTATCCTTTGACCTACACCTCTCTGTTTCCTCTTCCCCCACCCCTACCCATGGTAACCACTGTTTCCTTCTCTGTCTCTCACAGAGAATCCTCCTTGCTCTCCTGTTCGGTGTAGACACTTAATGATTATTCATAACTGTTACCAACTTCTGTTTGGATGTATTATTTGAACAAGGGAGTTTATGAGATATTCTGATTTCAGAAATGATTGCCATGGCTCATGAAAGAAACCTTTAATCTCTAAATAGAAATCTTGTAATACATTGTCCTACTTGATAATTTGCTGCCCCATGATGTTATCAATTATGTCTCCATTTTCCTAAATTTTCCTCCTCCATTTTCCTAAGGGCTGTTCATCCCCGAGACGCAACAAGTGTGGCCACAGAGGCATTGGCAGAGCAGAGGAGGGGAGGCAGGTGGAGGCTCAGGGTGCTCACCCACTGCCCAGCTTCTGCTTTTTGTCTCTATGAATTTTACTATTTTAGATACCACATACAAGTAAAATCATGCAATATTTATCCTTTTGTGTCTAGCTTATTTCACTTAGCATAGATCCTCAAGGTTCCTCTGTGTTGTAGTAGGCCTTTCATCATCCCTTTTTTAAGGCTGTATAATATTCCATGGTATGAATATACCACATTCTGTTAATCCATTCACCCACTGTTACACATTTGAGTTGTTGCCACCATTTGGCTATTGTGAATAATGCTGTTATGAATACGAGTATACAAATACCTGTTTGAATCCCTGCTTTCAATTCTTTTGGATATATACCTAGGAGTGGAATTGCTGGATCATATAGTAATTGTATGTTTTTTTTTTTTTTTTTTTTGA
>NW_012135924.1:0-600 GCF_000956105.1 Propithecus coquereli
TACAATCACTTTTTAGTGATATAGAACATCTTTCAAGATAGCTCTAAAACACTCGAATCAAAAAGTGGGAGGTATTTAGAAGACATACCAAAACCCTTACATGGTAGTTGGTGGGGGAGAGCCTGTCACTTGACAATCTAGCTCCAGTAAGTTATTAACCATCACGACGAAGTACGATGTTTCATCTCCTCCTTCTATGGCTGGTGGCCCTAGAAAACAATAGGGATGTAACAATCAAAGAAATGTATACAAGAAAAAAACACACAAGCACATCAAGCAATGCTAAGGAGTAGTTTAGAAGGTTCATAAGTATTACAGTAGTTTCATACATGACGGGAACTTGAAATACATTTTATAATAAACACTTGCCAGGGTTAATAAATGTTCTTCTGACATATCGAGGCTATTTCTCTATCTAGCACCAGGGTGCTGCTGATGCCATGTGAATATAAAGTTGATTCATATTATATATTGCTTATTTTCATAAGAACAAGAGAAGGAAACCCCCAAATTGAGCCATCTATTCAAAAGCCTTCAATTTATATATAAAGATAGAGAGACTCAAGGTTGCAAGGTGACGTCCCAAGGTCCAGAGACTAA
>NW_012135924.1:4535-5581 GCF_000956105.1 Propithecus coquereli
CCTCTCCCCAAGAAACACCAAAGGTCTAAGTGCGTTCACAACCAGCTACTGGTAAATAGCTGTAGAGTCTTTATTCTTTGCTTCTTGCTTTTTTTTTTCTTGTTTAACTGCCAAGAGTCTATTCCCTCAACTTCACTAATCTAATTGACTACATATGTGTCTTCCACAATTCGGCGAACACATGCCTGGCCTCTAACACCACATGAGGACTGTGCTGTTGGAAGAAAAAACTCAAGTATCTCCATCTCTGCTGCGTATTCTCAACGTGATCATTTGAGGACTGTGCTATAATTGCAACAATTTAAAAGAAACCAAGTGGAATGTGTCTGAATTTGCCTATCAACATAGTTTCAGTAATTTTTCTAAATTTTATAATAGGATATTCTAAAGAATGTTTTCTTAAGGTTAGACTAGGATTGTGGGTTTTGAGAGGGAGACCACAGAGGTAAAGTACCATTCTTACTGCATCATATCAAGGGGACATGCTATCAAATGACATCACTGAGATGGCAACCTTGGTAACCTGGCTAAGGTAGCATCTGCCAGGTTTCTCCACTGTAAAAGTCCTCTACCCCCTTTTGATGGGAGTCACTCTTCCCAGCCCATACATATGAGGTGAAGAGTTATGTTCTACTTTCACGAGAGAGAAATACCTGCATAATTTTTGTGGAATTAATTCTGTACGGAAGATGTGTCTTTTCTCTCCAATTTTTATATTTATTCAATCATTTATTTATATCAATATGAACTCACGAAAACTTATTTTATACTTTGGGCTATAATCCAAAACTACATTATTTATCCAGTTTGGGCCATTGGGAGCTCTTTCTGTCAGCTCTTATGCCCCTTTAATATACCATCATTTTATTTTTTTTAGCACTTCCTTACTTTTTGACCTGACTACATACTACATGGCCAGGTTCATCCTGTATATTCCCTGATCCTGCCATGGAATGGTTTCTCCTAGGAGTCTGGTCCCTTTCAGTGGAGAAGGATAATAGAAAACAAGACCGGGGTGCTGAGTGAAGTACCTTAATATTTTCTGG
>NW_012135925.1:0-328 GCF_000956105.1 Propithecus coquereli
CAGGCCATGGTGAGACCCCGGAGCTCTGCCTCTGAGCCCACAGCTGGGGAGCGACCTGCAGGGCTCTCTTATCACAGGAAGGGAGTCTCTTCATGTAAATCTGCTTCCTTCCCTCTTGTGACTTGTTGGGTGGCTGCCTGGTGACCAGTGGATGCAAATGTGTTCCCATCCTCCAGTGTGTCTGAGCTTTAGTCTGAGCCCTGAGCCTCAGGCCCCCATTCGGGTAACTTCCTGAGCTCAGAAGCAGGGCCAGGTGGGTGTCGTGAGTGCAGAGTGGATTTTACCCACAAGAAAGCACCTCAAAAGAAGCATCAGTCACGCCCTCTGC
>NW_012135925.1:803-1250 GCF_000956105.1 Propithecus coquereli
TTTTTCAAAATCTAGGTGATAGTATATAAGGGGTCATTATACCATGCTCACTAATGTTATGTATATTGGGAAATTCTCAGAATAAATATAAAATTTTCAAAAAAATAGCCAAGCAATGGGCCAGACCTGGGGTTGGAGGTTCCTTGGAGCCACCAATGGGCGCAGTGGCCCCTGACTTCAGACCTGGCCTTGGGGGAGTCCCTTCCTGTCACTTTCCACACTGCGATCACATGGCCTAGGCCAGCAGCTCACCCGGGATCCGGGATCTTACTTCTGGGCCTGGCTGTAGGAGTCACCTCAGAGCCTTCCTGGGTAGGAAGGGCAAGCACTGGCCAGTGGTCAAAACCAGCTTCTCCTTCATTGACAAAATTTCTGTTTGGTTTTTCCTTAGTATTTCAATTTCTTTGGAAAATTTTTCATTCATTTCCTGGATTGTTTTCGTGGTTT
>NW_012135925.1:2049-2962 GCF_000956105.1 Propithecus coquereli
TAAAGATTATTTTATAGCATGCCAACTGAAGTTATTGGAAGGAAGCAATCCTAGTTGAATATTTTAAAATCAATTGATGTGTTCTACTGTCCAGAGCCATGAGGCCCGGCAGCTGCTTACCAAGCCCACGCATTTGCAAAAGCCGGTGAAAGAGCTTGTAAGTTTCTATTTACCCATTATAACTATGTAGCCCTTGAAAGCCCCTGAGGGTTTCCTTATATAGAAATCCTCTGGCCGGAAAGCCAGAGCCTCGGAAAGCACCGCCCCTTTACTGTTACTCTTTCTGCCTTACTTAAGCCTCTGCCTTCCTGACAATAAACGAGACTTGATCAGACTCCTGTCTTGTCTCAATTTCTTGTGTCTCCTGCCTCTCCCAATTCCCACTCCCTCCTCCAGGGTCCGCGTTGACTACCCCGCGGGTCGGGACAATCTACCATATTAAGAGGTTAAGGAGAAAAAAATGCATGATTATATCCATCCATTCCTAAAATGATTTGACAAATTCAATAACCTTTCATGAGTAAAATCGAAACAAAAACAAAATTTCGGCAAGTTAGAAATAGAAAGGAATATCCTCAATTCGAAAAAGCTCATGTGTGAATATCTACAGCTACCAGCATACTTAATATGAAAGATTGAATGTTGTGTCCCTACAATTGTTCTCCCTTGTTCTTTTTGTTTTTCTGGGGTGCGGGGCAACGGGATTGGGTCTCCCTGTGTCCTCCAGGCTGGAGTGCGGCGGCACGATTCTAGCTCATTAAAACTGCAGATCAAGACAGCAGCAAAGCAGAGTCTGCAACGTTTGCACGTCTTAGACTCCAGCTTCCCCCGCAGATCCCCTGTATTGTTTCGCGCGACCAGAGAGGGCGCCAGAGGAGCCGTTCGCGCGGTAAGAAGAGAACAAGTCCTCTCC
>NW_012135925.1:14372-14672 GCF_000956105.1 Propithecus coquereli
CAATAGGAATTATTATCCACGTAATAGACATCATTATTGGGAAAAACTAAAAGTCTTTTTTACATTTTCTAAAATGTCACTGTATTTTCATGCACAAAAGATCAAATTTATTTTTTAAATCTATAGCAACAAAATAGTGACGTGTCCAGAGTGCAAATGTTGATTGAACCTGGTGTGAAATCAGCCCGTGGTCTCTGCCGGCTCCGCCGCCTGCTCAGGGTCCTCGCCCTTCCCTGCCTCAGTGTCCCCTTTGCAGCACAAAGATTGTACCAGTGCCTGAGTCACCTCCACAGGGGATTT
>NW_012135925.1:14722-23030 GCF_000956105.1 Propithecus coquereli
GCCGCCTGCTCAGGGTCCTCGCCCTTCCCTGCCTCAGTGTCCCCTTTGCAGCACAAAGATTGTACCAGTGCCTGAGTCACCTCCACAGGGGATTTAGGTCAGTATACACACCGCGTTACACAGGCTGCATGCACACACACGCGCACACACGACAAATAGTGTCATACCTAAGTGCAGTGAACATACTGTATATTCTCCTGTTGGCAATTAGGATTTATTAAATGTCAGTTATGAGCATTATGTAATCACACCCTACCACCAATAATGAAATAAGAACTCAGCTCCAACAAGCCCTCGCAGTAAGAACTCTACCTAAAGGGTGTGTTTTAGGAAGAATGAAATTAACAAGTACGGAAGGGATGAGATGGAAGCGACAAAGCTGACCAAAGATGTCCAGGAGTCCAAAAACGCGCCCAGGAGGCTCTGGCGGGCCCGGGGAGCTCGTCCCACTGTCCGCTGCAGCGCGCCCGGGGCCCCTGAAGGCCTGTGCGGGGGCGTCCTGGACACTGCGACCCGGACTCGCCGTGGGGGCCGCGCTGGCCCCGCCAAGGCCCCGTCAAGGCCCAGGGCATCCGCGCCCGGCCCCAGCTCAGCGCCCAGCCCTGGTCATCTCCCTCGTGCCCGCCGTCCTGGACCTGCTCCACTCTCCCATCCCAATTTTGAGGCACCGCTGCCGGTCTTGAGCTTCCCAGGGTTGAGAATTCGATTTATAATAATATACTTCTTGAGATCTATAAAAAATAATTTGAAAGAAATAAACTCAGTGTTTTTACTTTGTTTTTACAAACATTTTGTTTGTGTTTCCTAGAAATGTAATGTGAAAATATTGTTTATTTCTATAGCTGTATGGTGACAACTTCTAGATTTGTAAAATTTAAGATTGTATGTTTCCATAAAGGTATTCATATTAAAATCATTTAATTGGATCCCATTATTTTAAAAAAATGATCCGTTGGCCTTAGCCTTATTAATCTACAGATTAGAGAAATAGTGCTACTTTTCAGATTAAGTGTAAATATTACTCTCTGCTAGTGACTATCTTATTTAATTAGCCTCTTAGATCTTGAGAAGTAAAATATGTTAGATAGTCAAATTGTCCAAGATAAAACCTTAATGATCCAAAGGCTTAGAGATAAAAGTTATAAAAGTTTCTATTATGTATCACAGCGCAAAAGTGTCATCTAATGAAGGGTAGCAGGGGTAACGTTCTGCCAGGAATGCATTTGGCCAAAGTAGAATGAATATATAAAACATACATATATATATTAGTATGCTCATTTGCATATATTTAAAATTCATATATATGAGACGTTGTTATATATATATGGAAATGAACTGCCTGTTTCTACCAATAGCAAACAGATAATACATATCAATAATCTTCCTGAGTAAACTTTAAACCTCAGCAAAAGTTTAGGAAAAAAGTGTTGGACAACATCAAATTAATGGCAAGGCAAAGAAATGTGGCAAGCCAAAGGCACCAGTGTTGGACAAATGAAATCCAGACAGATGACCTTGGTATTTGCGGCTCCTCTGGATGTTACAGACTCCAAAAGAGACAGCTGGGTGGCTGAGAAGTAGAGTGCTTCTTTTGACAGAGTTGGAAAACTATGTTAACAAAAAACGCGGAGCCGACTACCTGCATGGACTGTTATGGTAACTTGTCACTGTTTGATTTATGACACTGAAGACTTCCATTCTGTGAGGAGCCGGAAGTACACACGCCCTCACAGGAACAGAAGCCCTGATTTAAATCACGTCTATTGCTAATGCCTCACAGACACCTGCCAGAAGCAAATATAAGGCTTCTCTGCAGGATAATAACAGCACCCAAGATCTCAATTTTTAAAACATGTCACACACAATATATATTAACAGTACTCAATAAAAAATAACCATATATAAAGAGATCAAGAAGATGCAGATAAGAAAAATAACAGGCAATAAAAGTAGAACTACAGGGGCTCAAATTAGTGTTATCAACATGGTAAAAAAGGCTTTTCCTATTTCCAAGAGCTAAAAGTCAAAATTAAGAATCTCCACAGTTCCTACATATGGCTATATATCGAAAAGAATTCAAAGCTGGATCTCAAGGAGATATTTACACATTCACATTGCTTGTATTAACAGCATTCTTCACTAAAGCCACAAGGTAGAAGCAAGTCTAATGTCTACTGACAGATGAATGGGTACAGAAAATATGATACACGCACACAAGGGAATGTTATGCAGCCTTTAAAAGAAAGAAATCTTGTCACATGCTACAACATGGGTGAACCTTAAGGACATTATGCTAAGCAACATGAGCCAGTCACAAGGGGACAAATACCACAGGATTCCACTCACATGAAGTGTGCAACACAGTTAAGATCACAGAAACATGAAGTACAAGGGTGGTTTCCAAGGGCTGGGGTGGGGTGGATGTTGAGAGGGAGGAGGCGGTGCTGACACGACAGGTGTGGATGCTGGGGCAGAGGAGGCGGTGCTGACACCACAGGGGTGGATGCTGGGGTGGAGGAGGCAGTGATGACAGGACAGGTGTGGATGCTTGGGTGGAGGAGGCAGTGCTGACACCACAGGGGTGGATGCTGGGGCAGACGAGGCAGTGCTGACATGACAGGGGTGGATGTTGGGGCAGAGGAGGTGGTGCTGACACGGCAGGGGTGGATGCTGGGATGGAGGAGGCGGTGCTGACACTACAGGTGTGGATGCTGGGATGGAGGAGGTGGTGCTGACACGACAGGGGTGGATGCTGGGGTGGAGGAGGCAGGCGTGGCTTTTCTGCCATCCGGTCCAACAGGCCCCGCTCTCTGGGTTGGGTTGCATGGTGACAGGTAGCTCACCTTCGAGAACGTCTTGTGAAACAAACCCAGATGAACAGATTATCAAACACAAGGGGAACAGAACTCTTAATTCAGCTGATGCTAGCTGTCATCCATGAACACAGACTGCTGTAGAGAGTGATCACAAGCTGGTAAAGTGTTAGAAGAACACCTAGGAACACAGAATTAAACTTTGTTATATCAAATCAGAAAACTTGTCTATGACATAAAGTTCAATTAAAAAAACCCAAAAGATAAATGGTGAATAGGAAAAAAAATCTGCATAGCATATCACAAAGATTTTAATATACTGAAGACTCTAAAAATAAAGAAGAAAAGACTGCCACCGATCCCATGGAAGCATGTCAGAGACATGAACCAACAGTTGAAAGAGAAAAAAAAAAAAAGAGACAAATAACTCTTAATCTCATTCAAAAAAGAAAACTTCAAATTGAAACTAAGCTGAGATAGCAGTTCAGAGACTAAAGGTGAAAAGCTTCAGATCTAACCATGTGGTTGTGACACCCTTGCTAAGAAAATATGATTCAACACCCATGAAGAGAAATTGGGCAGTAATTAGCAAAACTGCACAGGTGTTAACCTATTGACACACAACCTACGCATCTCAAAATCTGTCCCAAAGGTAGACTGGCAAAAAAAATATCAGAAGGCTCCATAACAAGGCCATTGGTTGTATTGGGAGAAAAGTTAAACCATACTTCTAATCTGAAATGTCCATAAATCATAATGAAGATCAGATATTTACTTAGAACGAAAATTATACAACATTTATAATTGTAAGATGGAGCAAAGAATATAACATGAAAACAATGTATACGAATTTACATTAGAGAAGCAGAAGGCTGGAAATGAATGAAAATCCAACTTAAGTTGGAGAAAATAACATGAGAATAAACCCAAAGAGTGTAATGGAAGGCTACGTAGATTAAAACGTGGCCTTCCTCACCACCTAGCTAACAGAGGAAAATAAACTATCAAACAGAAAGAGGAATAAAGTCAAGGCATATAATTGTCCCTTTGAAGAAAGAACTGACAGCACAACTGCCCTTTGTTTAGTTGAATTACAACGCCTGTGGCCTAACTCATTGGCTCCAAGAGTTTCCTTTTCTCAGCCTTGAAGAGCCCGACAGGGACAGTAGGGGTGTGAGTTCCCTGCTTCAGCCCTCCCCCTGAGTTCCTGCCAAAAAGCCAGATTCCAAGGCCTCAATGAGCTGGTGTCACAGAGAAAAGAGCAAAAGAACGCCCTGACATCCCGCAGCTGCTTCTGTTATCAGTCTGCTGAAGTCGAGGGGAAAAAAGCCACTTGTACCCTCTACAACTCCAAGCAGCTTTCCCTCAGCTGCCCGGGACTTTCTCCCCTTCCTCTGTGTGCCCTGGACCTGCCCTGCCTGTGTGTCTCTCTCCCCTTTTCTTCCTTTCTTGGAGAAATGCATAAACTTTTACTTCTCTATATCCTAATCCCTGTGTGAGAATTCTTTCTCCAACCCGCACCGTGAGCTCCTGAGGAGGTCCCTGCCCTAACACAGAGGGAAGAGAAATTGATGAAATAGAAAGCAAGGATAGCAATAGGGAGAAGTAAGACGGCCCACAGTTGCTTCTCCGAGAACTGTATACGACAGAAGTCTTTTGGGACACTTATCAAGTAAACAAGAGAAATCACAAAAATTCCTCTTAGAAATCAGTAGGATGTTAAGCACCGAGGTGGCAGAGAGTAAACAATAGACAATAGGTGGATGTTAGGAACCCATCTATGCCAGTGCATTGGCAGTGCTGATGGTGTTTAGGCCACGGGGAACCAGGGTAGTTCCCATGTGGTGCATCGAGTTCCTAATTGTCACTGTCCTTATCGATTTTGGCTGGCAGGAGTTGAGCATTTAGCACTTGTGGAGATAATAATACAAAATATACTAAAATATATCCCTGATTCATGTATGCTTTGGGCAGCTGTTGGGCACAATGAAGTCAAAACTGGCAGAAGTCTCTTTTTGCTTTTCATAGTAATGACTGTGCCAGTGTGTGCCAAAATGTAGCTATAATTACCCTGCTTTCTGCAACTACTGAATCTGTCTTATAACCATGGGCAGTGTCTGGGATCTCTTTGGCTCAGTGCTTAAACTCTTACATGGGAATGCTGAACTCGCTGTGTCCTGTCCTATCCCCGTGCCGGAGGCTTAGGTAGGTGCATGTCAGTAGTTGAGAGTGTCAGCACGCAGCCACCTGCCTGGGTTACCCACTCAGGAACTGCAGAGGTTTAGTCACTCATTACCACACTGCAGTTTCTCCAACTGAGCTGTCGGGATATTAACTAAACCCCAGATACGGCTCTGGTGAGGGCTGAATGAGTTAATGCACGTGAAGTGAGTGATGGCAATGGATTTTATTTTAGAAAGGGGACCCTTGTGATCGTTCTGTGTGAATAGGAAGTAGCTCCTGAAAAAGCACAAACGCTCATCACATTATGTAGCATCACAAAAGACACCACGATTCCTCAAGCACACACCCCCTGCCAACCTACAGAGAGCATAGTTGCTTACATGAAATGTAGAAACTTGGCTATGGTTTTTCTCCTAGAACACTACTAAAACAAAAACAAAAACAAACCTCTACTGTCCTTATTCCCATGTGAAACCTGGCATCAGGGTGGCTCTTGAAACCAAAGCCCACAAAAATGCCACAGCTTTGTTAGCATTAGGTTTTTCTCTTCCTCGGGTGATCCCAGAATACTTACTGTCATCATATGTTACTGAGGCCACTTGCACCACTGCAATAGAGAAAGAAAACCTTTTGTGGATGACGTCCTGTGGTGTGGCAGGTTGGCACATGGCACTGTTTCTCTCTATGGTGTGGAAAACTAGAGGGCACGCTGGAGTCAAGGCAAAGGCCTTCACAACAAGGGCAGGGCCCACCACTGGAAACACATGGGCTTTTACTGGCGGAAGGATCTCTCATGTCCACTTAGGTCAGCAAGTGCAAAATGCTTCATCCAAGGAGAAGATGTTGCTTCCAAGGAAAAAGACACTTGGCACAACAGTTTACAACCTAGAATTGCCATGTGTCAATGTCCTTTGGGATCAGACATCAGTTCCTAAAGGTCTCTTGTCCACCATCCCAGAAGAGTAGTCCATATCTATAATGTGTATTGTCATGTTTTCATATTTGAAATCCTTTGAAAGAGAGAGAAACTGAGAAAGCAACAGTTCTACTCTCAGTTAAACCAGGCAACTTCACTCTCACAGTCCATGGCCTCTTTTCACCTATCCTTGCACTGGACTGCCTCCGCAGTAGGTCCTTCTGTGAGGCTAGGAGGACAAGAATGCTGTCAGCCATCGGTGTTGTTGCTCATGGCTTTCTCAGGAGCTCCGCTCCATGTAGACAGTGGGACAGTGTGTGTGGATCTGTTTGGGTCAAAAGCCCAGGCATGCTGGGTGAGGTGGCTCATGCCTGTAATCCTAGCACTCTGGGAGGCCGAGGCAAGAGGATCAATTGGACTCAGGAGTTTAAGACAAGCCTGAGCAACAGTGACACCCCATCCCTATTAAAAATGAAAAAACTTAGCTGGGTGTGGTGGTGTTTGTCTGTAGTCCGAGCTACTCAGGAGGCTGCGGAGGGAGGATCGCTTCAGCCTAGGAGTTTGAGGTTGTTTTGAGCTAGGCTGATGTCACGGCACTGTAGCCTGGGCAACAGAGTGACACTCTGCTGCAAATAAAACAAAACAAAAACACACAGATGGAGCTGCTGCTGGACTATCCTCCCTCATGGGAGGACAGGCAAGAAAGAGGAGCACAAAAGCAATGAGAAAGTGAGTGTTTGGCATTTTGCTAATGGAAATCGAAGGCAACACAAACTAGTCTAAAATGGCACCAAACTGCATGCTATAACCTGATCAGAGGGTCCCAGGACTCATGCTGTTGGCTTTGAATCGGAGATAAATGGTATTCTAAACCTCCTGAAACAATACTAGCTTATGTGATTTGTTTATCTTTTTTTTTTGAGATTTTAAAACTATTTATTGAAAAATAGAAATAGTAAGTACACTACATGTTAACATAAACAATAAATGTTTGCAAGAAATATGTACATTTTCCAAAGTAAAATAAAATTTAGTGGGAAGCATATCATGTTTTTGTATTTTTGCAAACCTTTTTCATCATTGGCCTGATAAATGACAGCTGGTTTTTCATATCAGCTCCTGTATTCACTTTGTCATGATTTGTTGTTTCAGTTGAAGAAAATCCTGCCTTACACAAGACACATCATTGGAGAGGCAGGAGCATTTATTTTCTCTTTCAGGTAATTGTGGATGGATATTCTCCTTTGATACTATACCAAAACTCAGTAGGTGTAGTTTCCTAATAGTTCATTGCAATGTAGAAACAGAAATCCCATCATGAACTCTTTATACCATTACATTGAAATTCATCTGCCCACATTGTACTTTATTTATTTATTTATTTTTTATTTCAGGGTATTATGAGGGTACAAACATTATGGATATACTTTATGTCTTTGCCTCACCGAAGCGAGGGTTAAGGGCATGCCCTTCCCCCCTGCAATGCTCCCTGTGTCCTTTAGTTGCGGGTTTATCACCCTCCCCACCCCCGCAATCCCCCTACGTCCTGGAGAGTATTACTGCCAAGTGAAAACCCTAATGTTGATCAGTTAGTACCAATTTGATAGCAAGTACAGGTGGAGCCCATTCTTCCGATCTTGTGGTGCCTCACTTTGGGTAATGGGCTTAAGCTTAATCCAGGAAAGTATAAAAGGTTCTAGAGCACTATCGTTTCTTATGATTGAGTAATATTCCATTGTATATATATACCAAATCTTAATAATCCATTCATGGATTGATGGGCATTTGGGTTGTTTCCACATCGTTGCAATAGTGAATTGTGCTGCCGTAAACATTTGGTTGCAGATGTCTTTATCATAGAATGTTTTGTGCTCTTTTGGGTAGATGCCTAATAGTGCTATTGCTGGGTCGAATGGTATTTCTATTTTTAGCTCTCTGAGGTATCTCCAAATTCTTTTCCACAGAGGTTGATTAAAATGATCAAGTCCATTTATGACAAACCCACTGCCAATATCATATTGAATGGGGAAAAATTGAAACCATTCCCACTTAGAACTGGAACTAGACAAGGCCGCCCTCTATCTCCACTTCTATTCAACATAGTGCTCGAAATCCTCACCAGAGCAATTAAGCAAGCGAGGGATATTAAGGGTGTCGAAATGGGGACAGATGAGATGAAACTCTCACTCTTTGCCGATGATATGATATTATGTCCAGAAAACCCCAAGGATTCATCTAAGAGACTCCTAGAACAGATAAATGAATTCAGCAAAGTCTCAGGATACAAAATCAATACACACAAATCTGTGGCATTCATATATGCCAAGAACAGTCAAGCCAAAGATCAAATCAAAAATGCAATTCCTTTTACAATAGCCTCAAAGAAAATTAAATA
>NW_012135925.1:23080-49737 GCF_000956105.1 Propithecus coquereli
AATCCCTATCAAAATCCCATTATCATTCTTTTCAGATCTGGAAAAAATAATTCTACGCTTTGTTCGGAACCAGAAAAGACCTCGTATAGCCAAAGCAATCTTAAGTAAAAAGAACAAACTGGGAGGTATCAGTCTACCTGATTTGTTTATCTCAAGTATAAAGGCCTCCAGCTGAGACTGATGCCAAGTCTTCTTGAAACTTTCCCAACTTTTTTTTCCTATGTGGATCCACATCGATGTCTCTGCAGTTATTGTGTTTTTTAAAATAGGATTTTGCACTTGAATAAAAGCAAAGTTTAACAAACGGATTGGATTCTTTCTAGGCAAAACAGTCTATGGTGTTCACTGACTAATCTGTTATATCCAATTACGGGAGACTTGCCATGTGCATTAACAGAGTGTGGAGGATATCTTTGCTTATACTGGCTGGTCCATGTGAGATTATTTCAAGAGAGGAGACATGGGATGAAAGCAGTGCATTTTAACTCTGCAATGCGATGAATTGCAACAAATGTGATGAAATAATAACCAAGTGGTCCTTCTCTTTATTATTTCTCATTATTTCTAAAGTATGTAGCTTTCAGGATGTGATCATTCCTACGTCTTGATTTCAGAAGACTCACTAAGAAGCAAATAAAAACAAGTAAAATATAAAGCAATAACAAAAAATGCTGGTGTACATAGAGATTCTTGGTTCTAGTCATCACATTATTGGATTTAATATATCCAGTTAACCACGAAACTATACAAGGCATGCATAGGAGGAAACAAAGTGTGGGCCCATGCAGGAAGGGTTACTAAAGCAAATTTTAACGTGCTGTCCTTCAAAAGGGGTGATTCCAAGTTTGGCCCATGTGTCACATCTGAGAATGGGTATCTGGAGGTTTCCCACCATCACCAGCATTAATAAGAGTGGCAGACTGTGTGCCTAAACGGTTTGTGCAGACAGCATGGCTCATGCAGAACATCTGTTGTCTGAGAATGAGGGACTTTGCTACATGCTAGGTGCGGGCACCTACAGGACAAATATCCAATCAATCTGGAAACCCTGAGTGTCTAATCAGACTCCCTGGTAGACCACACCTCACGTGTTCTACACTCACTGCTGGAGAACTTAGGACACATCTCCTGGGAGAGCAGCCTTGGGGCCTTTCAATAGATTTTCTCTGGACCTCACCCCATGCAGAGTTTCTCTTTGTTGATTTTACTTTGTATCCTTTTATTGTCATAAATCGTGGACATGTTAAAGACTATTAGGTGAGTCCTGTGAGTCTTCCTAGAGATCACCAATCCTGGTACTTGTCTCAGGAACAATCAACACAGGATCATAATCCAGAAGAATAGCAATGAAAAGAAATTATCCCTCGGGAAACAAGACCTTGTACTTTGGAAACAAATGTTTTAAGTCAGTAATTATACATATATGTATATGTATATATATTCAAATAATACAGGAAACTGTATCTAAAAACTGACAGGTAGTAGGAGATTATTCTCCCAAATTGGGAATATCAAATAAGTGGTAAGAATTATAAGAGAGAATCAGTTCAAAAGTCTGAATTGTAAGACCTAGCAATGAGTTGACAGACCCTGCTAGCAGGAAGGGCATCGGTGAATGGAAGAGCACCGCCAATTACTGGGAACTAACTCACACTCATCGAATACTTCATGCAAAGCAGCAGAACACACATGCTTCTCCAGGTCATACAGATCAATCACAGAGAGACCACATTCCCAGCCATACAACAGTACTCCTCAGCTAATATTAAAAGAATAAAAATCATACAAATATATTCAGAGACCACTGTGTGATTAAACAAAGAATGAATAACACAAATACAGCCAGAAAATATCCGTATATTCCAAAATTAACAATGCACTTTAAGTCACGAGTTATAGAAAAAAATCTCAAGAGAAATTTCAAAATATCTTGGACTACATTAAATGAAAATGAGAAGATGAAATTTGTGAAATGCAACATAAGCAGTGCTTATAGTGAAATTTATAGCTTTGAAGGTAATATTCCCAATAATAAGACCTAGAATCAATAATGCAAGGTTCCAGTTAGGAAACTGTAGAAACTACAGCAAAGCAATATAAAGCAAACAAACGCCATAAGAAATATCACAGAAGTCAATGAATTTAAAACACAGAAATCATCAGAAAATCAATGAAACCAAAAGCTGGCTCTTTGAGATCAATGACATTGATAAAGCTCTATGCAGGCTAACAGCCACAAAAAGAAAATGCAATTTATTAATATCAGAAATGAAAGAGAGGCCAAATCTACTGATCCTACAGGCAATGAAAGGATAAGAAAGAACTATCATGAATGATTCTATGTCCACATTTTGATAACCTTGGTGAAATGGATCATCTCTTTGAAAGATATAATCTTCCCACAGTCACAGTAGATATATAATCTTAATAGAATTTTGTCTACTACAGAAGTTGAGTCAACATTAAGAACATTCCAGAAAAGAAAGCAGCAGATCTAGATGGTGTCATTTATGAAATCTACCAGACCCTTATGGACCACAACATATTTTTGTCCTATGATCCCAAAATTGTGCTCTTAGGTATTTACCCAATTGATATGAAAAATTAGGTCCACACAAAAAACTTCCACAGGAATGTTTGTGGCAGCATAATAATCACCCAAACTGGAGAAAATATTTGCATGCTATATACCTGATAAAGAGCTAATAATCAGAATACACAAAGAACTCAAGCAAATCAGCAAGAAAACATCAAACATCCTATTAAAATGTAGGAAAAAGACATGAACAGAAGCTTTTCAAAAGAAGATAGACTAGTGACCAATAAACATGAGAAAATGCTCACTGTCTCTAATCATCAGGGAAATGCAAATCAAAACCACAATGAGATATCACCTAACTCCAGCGAGAATGGCTTTTATCAAAAAGTCCCAGAACAACAGACGCTGGTGTGGATGCAGACAGGAGCACTTTCACACAGTTGGTGGGACTGCAAACTAGTTTGAGCTCTATAGAGAGTAGTATGAAGGGACCTCAAAGAACTGAAAGCAGACGTACGATTTGATCCAGCAATCCCACTAATGAGTATTTACCCAAAGAAAAAAAAGATATTTCATAAAAAAGACACCTGCACTCGAATGCTTATAGAGGCACAATTCACAATCACAAAGATGTGGAAACAACCCAAGTGCCCGTCAATACACAAGTGGATTAATAAAATGTGGCATATGTATACTGTGGAGTATTACTCAGCCATAAAAAATGGTGAACTAATACCTTTTGTAACAACCTGGATGGAACTGGAGACCATCCTCCTAAGGGAAGTATTGCAAGAATGCAAAAACAACCACCACATGTACTCGCTATTATATCAGAGCTAAATGATCAACACGCATGTAAACATATGGTAGTAAAATTCAATAGAAATCAAGCATGTGGGAGGGGGGAGGAGGGGATGGGTAAATTCAGACCTAACGGGTATAATGTGCACTATCTGGGTGAGGTACACACTTATAACTTTGACTCAAACTGCACAAAAGTAATTCATGTAACCAAAACATTTGCACCCCTGTAAAATTCTGAAATAAAATAAAATAATAATAATCACCCAAACTGGAAGCACCAAGACATCCCCCAGGAAGTGACTGGGAAGGCAATTTTTGGCTCATCCATATGATGCAATATTATTCTGTGATTTAAGGGACTTAGTTATCAAACCATTAGAAAGACATGAAGGAACCTTAAATATATATTGTTAGTGAAATGTGAGTCTGAAAAAGCTACATATTATATGAGTTGAACTCTATGACATTCTGGAAAAGGCAAAACTATAGACAGTAAAAATATCAATAGTTGCCAAGGTTTCTGGAGAAAGAGAACAGAGATTTATAAGTGAAGAATAAGGAATTATCGGGGTGAGAAATTGTACTGTATGAGAGTATAACGGTAAACATAACATTGAATATTTCAAAACTTACAGAAATGTACAACAGGGTAAACGTTAATGTAAATGATTAAATTTAGATAATAATGTATCAATATCAGTTAATTAATTTTAGCACATGTATCCCAGTAATGTAAGATGTTAATAGTTGGAATTATGAGGTGGGGGAGAGAAGATAGAATGGTAAGGAAACTGTGTATAATATGCTCCATTTTACATCAAGCCCAAACTCTTCTAGATAAGAATACATATCAACTAAAAATCATAATCTAGTGCCACTGTTTCAGGGACTTTTTTTTTTTTTTTTTTATTCCAGGGTTTTGTGAGGGTACAAACATTACAGTTACACTTTATGTCTTTACTTCACCCAAATGCGGGTTAAAGCCATGCCCTCCCCTCCCTTTAGTGCTCCCCGTGTCCTTTAGTTGTAGATTTGTTCTGTCACCCGGGCTAGAGTGCTAGAGTGTAGTGGCATCATCATAGCTCACTGCAACCTCAAACTCCTGGGCTCAAGCGATCCTCCTGCCTCAGCCTCCTGAGTAGCTGGAACTACAGGAACACACCACCACTCCTGGCTAACTTTTCTATTTTTTTGTAGAGACAAGGTCTTACTCTTGCTCAGGCTTGTTCCCAACTTCTGGCCTCAAGCAATCCTCCTGCCTTGGCCTTTCAGAGTGCTAGGATTACAGGCGTGGGCCATGATGCCTGGCCTGGGGAGACCTTTTTGTGCTAATGTTCAATAATCAGGTAATGTCTAGACCTTGGCTTAAAATATTATCTACCACTGAACGTGAACAAATATCAACTTTTAAAATGTATATTTAATTCTGTGGTTGCACCAGGACTTATTGACTAAGTAAATTAAAATTTCGATACATTAAAAAATATGGCTTAACCTCTTCCTGGGTTTCTGTTCCATATGGAACACCAAGTAATACACGACTATTATACTTGAATAACCTCAATTGTCACATTACCATCCTTGATGTCCATGTGGGGATTCACCTTGATAGCCTGCACTCAGCGGGATCACTGTCAGAGAAGAACATGGTTAATGCATTCGCAGCAGATGGAGCTGTAGGCAACTTGTTGACAGAGGACCAAAGAGGAATTAGTGATGATTGATTCTAAACATAAAGTTTTGATCGCATTGTTTACTGGCTTCTGAGCAGAGCCATCTGAATCAGAGCTGGGTTTCAGGGAGATCACGGAGTTCAGGGAGCACTTAACACGCCTATCAGGTGGACTGTGGGGGCCACGCCTTCCTGTAGATGAGTCGGTACAGAAAGGCACCAGAACAGGGAGACTGGGGGCAGGGGTGCTGGTGCAGAGTGAGGGACGGGGTCCAAACCCCACTTTGAGCCACGTGGACCTGAGAATGTCATGTGATCCCTCTGCCCTCAGTTCCCTGCACTGTCATATTAAGATTGGAATAGGCATTACTTATCAATATCACATTATGAGGTTAAAAATGACTGAGTAGAGGCAAATCATAAGAAAGAGGATGGGCATTTCAGTAGTTCTCTGTAAGTGTTTACTAAATGCCAGGAAGAACAAGTGTGATCCTCAGTAGTGGCTGAACACTCAGAGGGTGCTCGGATGGCTCCAGGGTACTGGAGGACGTAGGTCTATTTTTCATCCTTTAAGGCGTATGATGCTTTATGGGCATTAGAGAAGATCTGGTATTTGGGACAGGTGCTGAGCAGTGTCGCAGTGCTGGAAGAATTTGTCCCAAGTAGTGTCTCCCAACTCTCAGAATCTGTCATCTGTCCAAACGCATATGGGATTTCTAGGAGCTTTTCACATAATGACTATGGCAAATTCTGTTCCATTAATGCACTAACTCCTGCCCTGGGGTGTGTGCCCACTGCCACTAACTTATACTGTGGAGAATGTATAGCAACTCTATAGACTCAGGTAATTCCAGACATGTATACAGATGTTGGAACTCCCTTGTTCAGTGACTCATAATGGCACGGCTGACTGAGGAGGGCAGGTGTGTAGCTCAGAGCCTCAGCACTGGGGCTCCACGCTTGGGTTGCCACCTTGGCTCTTCTACTTAGGAGCCCATGAGCTTGGGCACATTCATCTGTGTCTGTTTTTCTTGACCCAAAGGGGATAGTAAAGAAGCCATGCCATACATCTGTGGTGACTGTTGAATAATTCCAAGCCTGTAAAGTGCGTAGTAAAAATGCTCATGAAGCTTAATTATCATTGGAATGCCCTGCTTTCTATTTCCAAACTTAACAAGGCTCAGAGACTCATTCAAGTCCAGGATTCTGAATTCCCAAGCCATTGCTCTTCCTATGACAGACATCTGCTTGGCCTAAAAACACATACTTTATTCTAATCCAGACCCACTTTTGAAGAATCACACAAGGTTACAGTCAATAATAGTGAGCACATGTCTCTCCACAGATAACTTGAAAGAGAACTCCAGGAACTCTGGGAACTATTGGGATGCTCTAGATACTTCCAGTACACTGTGGCATTTTCAAATAATGTCTCAGCTGAAGCAGAGAACAGGATGTCATTTGTATTATTAGTTCTTCTGGAACCACACGAAAGTTGTGATACCAATAGTGCAACTGCAGCTTAAAAATGCCAAAATATACATGAAGGGATTCCCGAAAGGTACCTAGAAGGCACAGAATGTTTTACCAAAAACCAATTGTAACTACACATTCAAGTAGTATAAAATGGCCATTTGTACTTTTGATAAATGGAGAAATAAAAGTAAACTGGCTCTTTTTTAGAAAACATGGATGCCTCTGAAAAGAGGCTTCGGTGTGTGGGACAGGATGAACCGATACCTCTACAGCGAAGGGCTCATTTGGAGCGTGTACTTGGTGACAGCCTTGGTGCCCTCAGACACAGCATGCTTGGCCAGCTCTCTGGGCAGCAGCAGGCGCACAGCCGTCTGGATCTCCCTGGAGGTGATGGTCGAGTGCTTGTTGTAATGCACCAGGTGAGATGCCTCGCGTGCGATAAGCTCGAAGATGTCATTGACAAACAAGTTCATGATACCCATGGCCTTAAAGGCGATGCCAGTGTCGAGGTGGACCTGCTTCAGCACCTTGTACACGTACATGGAGTAGCTCTCCTTGCGGCTGCGCTTGCACTTCTTGCCATCCTTCTTGTGTGCTTTACTGATGGCTTTCTTTGATCCCTTTTTACGGGCAGGGGCTAATTTGGTCGGTTCAGGCATAGTAAGGAAAAGGAAAAACAAGAAAGCAAAGGAAGACACGAGCCTGAAGTTCACTTCTTAAGTGAAATATCGTGAGCTTGGGAAGCAGAGCTACTCTGTGGTCATTTGTGGAGGAAGGAGGCAGCTAAAGAGAATGTCTTCTTGTCTAGTGGGAGTCCCTCCCCAGGCACTGCCCTGCCTCAGGACTGTTCTCTGAGTGAGCTCAGGGAAGAGCTGCCATCTTATCTGGGCACACTGCGGCTCCATGAGGATGTTCTGGAATTTGTTCCTAGTTTTCTCATTGCAGTAGCAGAGACCAAACAGCAGCCATGTATTTCTCTGAATGTGAAGCGTCAGCCACAACAGACATAGGACAGTGATGGGTGGAGCCACGGGTGCTCCTGTCACCCAGACCATGTGGGCAGTGTCAGTCATGACCAGAGGAGCTGGGCGTCACCAACACTGCCATGGTTCAGAGGAGGAAACCGTGGCTTGCAATCTTTGTCCACAGTTCCACATCCCTCAGTGCTGAGACTGAGAGCTGAACCTTGGATTGTCGAATTCCGAAGCCACAGTTTCTTTCCTGTCCTATCACACCGGTTTCTTATCTCTGTGGTTTAGTCACTCTAGTGCTGTCTCCTGGATGGGAAGGAATAAATGACTCACTGCTCTTAATCTCCTGCTGAACCCACCTTCCCATACCACCCCCGCCCCAGGAAAAGGATAAATGACTCTGACCCTCCAGAGCACTGTAATTAAAGTGTGCACTTAAAAAAAAAACAAGTCTGTCAGAGTTATTCTCCTGAATTTCATGTTCAAAGTGGGGACTCTGTTCCCAGGACATGAACGTGAGAGATCTCATTACCTTTTTTGTGAGGTCATTTTGGGATTCTGAGCCACAGGAATCAGCTGGCCACAGGACGTTTGGGGCCACACAGACTGATAGATTATAAGCTGTCATAAGATTCCAAGTGGAATGTTTTCTCAATACTGTATAATGGTCCAAAAAGTTGTCGCAAAAGAACAACATTTGCTTTTGGCAGCTGGCCTAAGAAGCTAAACACAGAAAAACGCACACTTAAAGCATGTAATTTTACTTTGGAAGTTGTAAAGACAGAGAAAGAGAACAGAGTACTTTTTTGTATGCCATTTATACAACCCAATGAAAATACAAAAGAATGGAGAAATATGTCTTAAAAATAATTGCCTAAAATATTTCCCTGAAACCAGTACAATGTGTTTTCACTTGGACAAACTTTATTAATATCTCATATAAATATGTTTAAGACTCATGTAACATTTTAATATGTGCTAAAGTAAACATTTATTGATAAAATTAAACAGCAATTAATCTTAAAAGGCTTTTTTTTTCTTAGGTAGCAATACAGGAATGCTGTCTTGTGGCAAGAGCGCAGTGCTTACCTGTGATCTAAGACACTCATCCCAGGCATGACTGCATACAAAACTTTCACTGAATGCAATTCCTGCACCAGAATATGAACTTTTCTGGCCAGTTCCCTATCTGGCAAAGTTAAGATCATGCCACTGCCAGATCAGGCCTTTATCATTTTTCTTGGACCCATAGACTTCGTGTCCTATTGGTGTCATATATTCAGAATGAATACTAGTGTCGAGGGTTCTGTATTAATAATATTAGGAGAAAAACAAGAAGTATACTAAGGCTCACTAAGGTATACATACATCTATTTTTAAACTGGCCTCTGTGCGTGGGACCAAACAGAGCCCTTTGGCGCCAGTGGTCATTTCAGTGACTATGACTGTGAAATGCGAGCTGACGCATGTTAAGGAACACGTGGGTCGTGTGTCTGAGATAGAGCAGGTGCAGCATCGGTACCTCTGGATCGCAGCTGTTCTTTCCTCCTCGCTCCCGTGATCAGCAACACCAAGCCATTTCTCATAGAGATCGCATGAAAATATGCTCCCTTCAATGTTTCGAAAAAAATCCTTACATAGATTTAAAACATATTATTCTTATGGCAAATATACATTGGGGAAATTACAGAGAAAACATTTGATGGAAAACTTCATTTTGGTCCTCACTTTGTTCACAGCTACCCTGCGACCTACACAGAGGCCGGCTCCAATCCTCCACTGACTTGCACACCCAGAGGCAAATGCCTGGATTTTTTGCATAAAACTAGAAGCATAAAAGGAGAGTCTGGGCAGTGCTGGGAATGAAGATGAAGTTTCCTCCCAGCCTCTGAAACTTCCTGATGTACATTTTAGCAAACTAGCACCAACTGACAAGGCCTGGTGATAAATCATCCTAATTGCTATTATTTTCATGAAAAGAAGTAAACATATACATTTTGTTTGTTTGCTTAGACACAGTGCATTTAATTTATAGCAAGAAAATTTCTGAAACAAATGAGCTAAATGCACACCCATGTGCTCAAGCACACGTGTTAAGAGAGGAGGGGGCCTTCTGACTTGGGCTAAGAGTGCTCCTTGAGAGAAAATGTTTATAGTATTATAGCTTCGTTCTTCATTTCTTTTAACTGTATACAAAAGATCAATCTTTAAGTTTGTAAGTATCAAGTTGTTGGCTACACACCCAAGGCCCCAGTGGGTAACTACATGATGCTCCTTAACAACCCCCTGGCTTGGAACATACATACCCTGCACACAAAGGAAACCTCATCAAAATTGAGATAAATCCCAACTTTGGGTCTCTGAGTGCCAGTGCTAGAGGCATGCAGATGCAAGCTTCCCATGTGGTGGCCTGGAAACTCTCACTTTATATGGCTGATAAACAAGTCTTAACACTATAAAATTTGGCTTTTTAAAACTTCAGCAGCTTTCAATTTTTTTGTGCAAGAATGAGGGAAGGTTGTCACCTCACCTTGCTAGCTTCAAAGGCACACCTTGTTTCCACTGGTCTCACTAAATAGCCCAAGACTCCTCTCGACAGTAACTAGCTCAGGAAATGCCTCTAGGCAGCTATCGTGACTGTAACCCTGTAATGGTTCACTCGCTCTAATATTTATGGAGCTGCTGCTTGTGCTAGAAGAAAATGGACAAAGTCTCAGGCCTTTTACACCTTTGCTATGTCACTGGTGTACAAACCCACCCATGGTACTTAGGGTTTCCACTGTGCTTTCCCATGGGGTGGCCCCAATGTGTTTGGAGAGACTCTGGCTGGCTCTGGGAGCCTGGGAGGGTTAGGAACATGTTTGCCTGATGTGTACGGAACTTGCGCACACTCAGAGCACGTAACTCCTCTCTGGCTTCCTGGGCCCTGAGCTGCAGAGTCCATCGGTGCAGCTGGGGGGCGAAGCCAGAGCATGACCCAAGCAGAAGACACCAAGGGCATTTGCTGTTCGACCTGTGCTCATCGACAGCTCAACGGCAAACTCCACGCGGTGCTGATCATATTTTCATTTCTGGTGTAGGCCGACTCTCCAGTTATCTGACATGGTAATGTCAAGACCAAGCGTAACTGAGATTCAAATACAATTTTAAAAACCTGTTCATAGTTGTTGCCACCTTACCATATTTTTGTTCAGAGCTGTTAACAAGAATCAAAGTGGATTTATTAAATTCTTTTTCTGTTCTATTATTTCCCCAGGTGGAAACATACCTGGATTCTTGTGATTTAGCTGTGTCAACTCAAATTGATACAAAAATAGATAAAAATTTAGCTGTACCTATTTTTCATACAAATCGATTGGAGTTTCAGAATTCCATGCCTTTTAAAAGTCAGATTTCTAAGAGGCTGTGGTAGGAGCTGGTTGCTGTGTAACTGTCACTGTGGGTGGCGGGTTCAGCAAAACAAATGTTAACAAAGGACACCAAAAGGCAAGAAGTGACAGAAGGCAGGAATGATGGGGTCATTCCTGCCTCACTCAAAGTAAAGGCTTTCAGAGAGCGGGGAAGGAATGATGAGAAACAAATGGAGCTTTCCGTGACCCCATGAGCATTTTTTTTTTTTTTGACTCATCATAAGGTAAATGTTTGCTGACTATGGTAAACTTCTATAACTATCAGCACCATTTTCATAAGCTTCATAAGAATTTTCTATAGGGAATGTTTCCTTCATCCTGAAGGCAGTGGAACGTCATCACATGCAGGATGCTTGACTCGATAAACACTCTGTATATGTGAGTGTGTATTTTAAAATTTATTATTATTAATTATTATTATTATTTTGCATGAGTGTTCAGGAGTGGAGATGGGGAGGGGGTGTGTGATGAGAAGGGAAAGCACATCTAACATATGGGCCTTCAACAATCAAGGAAACCAGTTTCCTGAAATTGTGACTTTGTGATGTGTTTTCCAGTGTTTCAGGTTCTCTGTTGTAGTGATTATTGCTCTTGAGCAATCGTGGGGAGGGAACCAACCGTACAGCATCAGAGTTATGCTGTGAGTGGATGACGCTAGAACGTTACCCACCTTTAAGACAGACGCCACCACACGAACAGACTCACTGTCCCAGTCTACTCGGTCTCCAGAGTCTAGTTTTTCCTTCAGGGCGCGACAGGATTTGGTGTTGGGCGATATTCGGAAGATGCCCTCCACGGGTGGCCCTTTCTGATTAATGAAGGACAACATGTCCTGCAGGAAGGAAAGGAGAGAAAAGCGCACGGCATTTCACATTCCCAACCCAGAGGACGAGCTGCTGCCTTTGTGAGCACAGAGCTGCGTGTGCAAGGCTGTGAGCACAATCCTGAGGCTGAAGGAATGAAGCACATTTTGAATTCTGTTTTGTGTTTTTGGTATCTCCATGTTTTGTACCCATCAATCCACTCTGTAGCCAAACACTGGGACGTTTCTCATCAGATGTTTCAGTGAATCGACACTGCGACATCAAACTCTGCTTCAAGACCTCTGCTCAGTCGCCCTCTCCCACTTCACCATCCCTTTCTGGCTGTGTCCTCACAGGGGTGTTTTTCCCCAAGCACGGAACACTTTCTGCCACACTGGGTCCCATCTGCTTGTTCCCGCTAGACAACTGCATGCCCCGTTCCCCCTTCCTGCACTTCCCAGGCTCTGTCGAAATCAGACTGAAGACCTGCCTCCCTCACAGGAAGCTTCTGTGACCACATTCTCTCCTCGCCAGCTTCCACTTCTCTCTGCTCCGTCTTTATGCCCTTTGCTTGCAGTGTAGACAGAGAATAGATGTCACAGTCAGGGGACTGGAGGGATTCATGACCTACGATGCCACTTATTTGCTGTGTGACCTTGGGCACAGGACATTCTTACCGGGGCTTCATTTCATGTGTGAAGCAGGGGTGACAGTCACAGCTGCCTCCTGAACTGGCCGTGAAAGGTGCAAGGTGCGGAGTAGTATCTAGCAAGTGCCTAAAACGATACAATTTTTTCACATCTAGCAAAAAATTCCCTACAGTGCAGTACTTGGAGAGGTGCTGGACACTCAGTCGGTGTCAGCACTGACAATGCTCACACTGATTTCAAACACACAGGCCAAACTCTGTGGCTTCAACCTCAAACATTCTGTTAAGATTCACAGACTCATACATGCCCAGGAGGAATTTTTATGCTTAAGTTCTTGGAATACAAATCAAATACACGTGAGCTATATTGAGTCATGAGTGGCCACCAATGAACACATCACTAAAGGAGACTTCAGCCTAGTGAGGGGTCAAGACAGAAGCTGAAAGGGGACCAGGAAAGAGCTGGACTCACAGAGTGACACACACAGCCCACCCTGACGCATCTGAGCCAGTGCACCTGCTCTTTCTGAAACCAGTAAAAGACCATCTCTTCCTGCTGTGTTTGCCTTCTGCTTCTTCAATGCTTAAATAAGATTTTCATTCTTTGAAGTAACATCGACAAAGCTTCCCAGCCAAAGCTAGGGGCTGTCCCGTGATCTCTCCATTTGCACACAGATTGGGATGAGAGCACTTGACCCCCAGAGTTCTCTCTCCTCAGAAGGGCTCACAGACCACCGAAAAGAGACCTACCAGAAGAAGGCTGGGTAGGCTGCCATCCTCACAGAGCTCCGTGAGCGGAACTCCTAAGAGCTGTCCCAGCTTCGGGGCTGGGGCTGGTGGAACCTCGCATGGCTCATCCTAGGAAGGGCGGGAGCCCCCGCAACAGGCCCAGCTCATGACAGAGCATCTGCTTCGACCTGCCTCCTGGTCTGAATAAGGAAAAAGAAGTGAGATTAGTAGATGCAGCAGTGAAATTCACTAACCTTACTCCCACTACTGTCGTTGTACAGCATGTCTGTTGCGATGGCGAGAAGACAGAGAAACTGAACCCTTTGTTGTGTGGAATCTGCCACGTTCTGACACTGGCTAACTGCATCCTCCTAGTGTCAGTGTGTTCCCCTTCCTCACATCCTGTCAACTGGTAGTTAAACCTAGAGGCTTGGCCAGACATTGGTTCCATCTTCCAGTGGTGATACTTTTCAGTCGGTGCTGTCCACTGTCTGTTGCATGATGTCATGGGGTATTTACCGTCTAGTTGTACAAGATTTTGGTGTTAAGTATGATCAGGGGGTTCAGGTGCCAGATCTCACTTTAAGAGCTAAAAATACTTGGTATTCAAATCAAGCAGAGCTTAGTAATCATCTACTGAGTCCCCTGCCACTCAGATTTCCTGTGTGGCTTTCGGAGTGCCCAACCACAGTCAACTCTCCCCCATCAACAGGATGTATCTGCCCGGCATGGCATGACCTGCCTGGCCCCACTTCTCAGCTGGCCTCTGGCCCCTTCACTGTGGAGGCTGCAACTCTCAGGCAGCTCCATGCATGATTCGCTTCCCTGTTCTCTAGTCAGCCTCGGTTGTACAGTAAGATCCCAGGTGGACTTGTGCCTTGTGACTTCCTGCCAACCTCCCCAAAGATGATTTCTATCTTCCCAGTATCCCTGCCGAAGGAATGCTGAGAAAAAAGAAATTTTCAAAGAGAAAGTGGTCAGCAAGAAAAGGTTGAGTTCAAAGTTTCTGCTGTTCAGCTATGAATGCTTTCCTAATAAAGTACCTTAATATTTTCTTAAATAACCTACTTGTACCAAATACTAGGAAGTCAACAGAGGAGCCAAGTTGCAGAAGGATAAACAGGGAGCAACATTTCACCAAATGTCCTTAAACTCCTGTCCACTTGGCTTTTCTGGGACACTGAGTGCAACACCGTGTGCATCCGCCTGGGCCACGCTCGTGGCGCTGGTCAGAGAGACCACAATGCACTCCTGCTGCTGCCACTCAGCTGAGCAAGTCACTCAAACCTGAGCTTCAGTTTGCTCCACTTAACACTAATGATTCTCTCTATGCTTCATTGGACTGAGTAATATAATATACTACTCAGCACAAAGCGTGGATCATAGCATTCTTGATAAAAGTAATTTTATTCCTCACTCAGGTGGCCTAAGGCACCCTAGACAGCAGTCTCCTCCCCACAAAGCAGACCTCGCCCCCATTCCCCATCTGGTTTAGCAGGCTCCAGGAGGTCTGCAGTCACACAGGAGGCTACCACTCTACTTGACATTCATACCCCTACCATTTTATAACGACATAAAGGATGAAAACAAACACATTCTTAAATCCATAAGGATATTTCTGTATGTCAACACGTACAAATGCTTAATATAGTCAATGTTAATATGTGGGCTGAGTTGTCGTATGCAGCCTGGTTTCCCTCTTCTTAACCTGATTTTATTGATTCTAAAACTATCCAAATGTGTTCCATCATTTACCTTTAGTAAACAGATGCTCTTAAAAAGGGTGCTCTATCCTTTGTCACAAAGCTGTGTATCCAGCTGCTCCCTGAACAAAGCCAGAGAGCAGAGTAGAAACTGAGTCCTGTACTCTCTGAAAAAGTATCTTCAGGCTTAGCTGCACCTTTTGTATGCACATTATTTGGTGCAAGAGTTCATGTTGCCTCTGTAAATAATGAAAACACATTATTGCCATGAACTAGAAACCCAGCCTGTCTTAAACAGCCCTGGAAAGATGTGGGTAAGTGGTTTGCTCATGCTTGAATTAGCGTATGAATATTAAAACATTAAATTTTTGAAATTTTGTGCTTATGGACTAACAGTCACAACAATAAAAAGACTTCAAGTAGAAATCCTATTCTTGCCAAAATATGTCCCAAATTAGTAACACATTTTCTCCAGAGAAAGCAGTAGCAATGGGAGAATCCTCTGACGGTAGGAAAACATGGCAAGAAGGAAGATGAAAATAAGCCCCAGCCATTAACACTGAGGCCAGTTCCAATCTAGACCTGGATCTGATCCACACTTGTTGAGTGAGCAGGCCTGGGGAGGGGTGGCACTGAGAATCCAATTTCAGCCAGAACCTCAAGGGCACTTCAGCCCCCAGCCAGAAGAAATTCCAATCCACTCCCATAACTCTGCTGCAATCGAGATCTTTTATTCTGGGTGTGTCTAAGTTGTGCAGTCATTCGATCACCACCTTCTCTGCCCCAGACACTGAGCGAAGCCCTGGGATGGGGAAGATGTGAGCTCCCAGGCCTTCAGCAACCGCACTGCAACAAGACTGCAGAGTGCACACCCGTGGTTATATGTGCACAGTGCTCCGGGGACGCGGAGAACAGAGCATCTACCTGCCTAAAGGAATGAAAAAATCTTCCTAGAAGTGAGTTAGGTCTTGACTTCAGATCTTTGAGGCTCCTCTGACTCCGGGCAGGTATTGGGTGCCTGTCTACACTGTCCTCCTCCTGCTACGTGGAGAAGAGCTCTGTGTCATGAGTGTTTTTCAGGAATGGAGACTTGAGCTCAGAGCAGGCACTTGGAGGAAGGGAAGGGATTCACTGCTCCTCCGCCTGGCTGAGTGCCTGAGCTTGAGCATGAAGCGGGCTTGAACATCTGGGGACGGCTGCTCCGGGAAAGAAGGTGAGTTGCCTTTCCCTGCTCCCTGTGGCAGGAGCATCGCACCTTGAAGATAGTCCATGGCAATGGTGAACGGATGTTCATGCCCTGTGTAGAGAAAAAGCTAAATATAGATTCATGCAGGTGGGGATGGGTGTGATCAAACCTACCTGACCGTGAGCACGTGCACCACACTAGCGCAGGCCACACTCCGGAGGCTTCTGGAATGAGTAAGCAGCGTGTGCACTCTCGCTGGGGAGACCCTGCATCAAGCAGGTGCATGAGCAAAAGACTTTTAAAAAGAGAAAAAAATGCAAAGGTGTTGCCTCACTTGGACGGCACGTGCACTGCACGACGGTGACTTTGGCTGTCTCCATCTGAGAACATTTAAGGCCATCTAGTTTCTGCTTTGACACTGACTAGACTTTTTTATCTTAGACACAGTACTTGACCCCTCTAGCCTGACATTCATCATCTTAAACACTTACCCTCCCTATCACACAAACATAAAAAGAAAAAAGTAAATATACCAATAAACATTGGAGGTTGATATTCCTTAAATCATTGGACCAAACATGTCAAAAATCATTGTGATCACTATTCAATCACGTGGTGTCAGTTTACTGGAGATTTCACTTCCCTTTGTCAGTTCTGCCTCCAGGGCTCCCTGAGAGCAGCGGGCCTTTGTCCTGGACCTTCCCCACCAAGGCTGCCCTCCTGGGGGTCCTCCGAGCAACCAGCAGAGTGAAGACTGCAGGTCACTGGCAACTTGCAAGGAACGTGCAAAACAGTGTTTGTGAATGGAGAACCACAGCCGTCAGCAGGAGCTGCCTGCCAAGGGATTTGTTTTGCTCACTCATGCTTTAAATTGCTTCCTCTCCATAGATGACTCGCTGTGATGTGGATTTCAGATTTTAAGAATAGAGAAAAAGTTCCCTCTCTTCCATTTCTGATTGATCACTGAATGTAACTCGGTGAGCTCTAGTTTTTCCTTTGTGTCTGGCATGCTTTGTTCAGAACAAAATTACGACAATTTCCATTTTTTAGGGCAACAGAAGTTTCCATGACAGAGATACAATAAAATCAAATCATCGGGATAACCAGGAGTTAATCGAGAATCAAGAGCACGTTGAAAGATGCATTCAGAATGGTGGCTAAGGAGACGCCACGAGTGACGGCTCTTACGGTCCCTTAGACCTGGCCACGACCAGTGGAGCTGTTCTAAGCCTAAACGTTATCTACCATCTAGACAATGTTTTATCCAACTTAGTGCACCTTATTAAAATAAGTGTATTTCCAGCATTTGTTTTCTTTTTCCCACTTTTTTGCTGACACTATTACAAAGATGTCAACATTAATGAAAAATGAAAGGAAAAAAACCAAACCAATGCATGACATAGGTGGGTGGATTTTGTCCTCAGCCATGTACTTGGTGACTCCCTGTATTCTGAGACTAGGATGTACATTACATAGAAAAAACCTTGGTATTTTAGACTGTTCAAATCACCTCAAAACATCCTGAATTACCAGGAATGGCCTCACAGGATTGTTGAAAGGAAAAAAACAAAAGATAACTCAGGAAAAGGGACTACGCTGTGATTTCCCACAGAAACCATCCTCCTCACAGTGCTGCCCCTTCCCTGTTTTAATCTCTCTGTGTCCATCAGCCACATTGAAAAAATTCCTGATCCAAGAATTATTTTTTCTTAGCTAATGTGTTCTAATCACTATTTCGAGAGAGATGTAACCTATTTATCAATAACGTCAAGAACAGATGCTAGAAAATTCAACCTAAAAAATGGCAAAGTACAGGTTGGTCAGACAGGGAAGACTTCAGGAGTCTGAATGAGATACTCTCATTATCTTTATGACACTGAGAAAAGCTCTGTCCGTAAAGCAGGTGTTTAATAAATATTTGTACTTGGATTAAGAGGCAGGAGTGGATTTTATAAGATGCTTCCAAAATAGAGGTTACCTAATAGGAAATGGAACACAGGATTTCAGTGCTGAAATATGAAAAATAATTGCATGGAGAAAAAGAAATTCCAATCCATTTTAATTTCATAACCAAAAATAGAGAATTTGTCAAGAAAGCTGTTTGTCAAGTGAAAAAGCAGACAGGAAAAATTCATCTTTTTCTCCCCAACCAGATCATAAGTTGCTGAATGAAGACATGTTATCAGGTCCTTGGAATCGAGGAAGTGCTTAGCAATTATTTATTAAATATACGAATGCATATTGCATGAGATCTTTTACTTTTACGGGTATTTAAGCTTCAGACTAAACTATCAATATTTTGAGACTTTAGAGTTATGGTTTTGAACCCAGTCAGTCCCATTTGGATTGTCTGTGACACTCACCAGTGAGTGGTTGTGGGGCTCCTTTCTTGCCACGACTGACACTCAGCTCATATTCTTTTTCAGATCCCTTGGAGACACAAACAACCAAGCGTTACAATAAATGTTTCACAGTAAGTGCTTGAAGAAGAACATGTTGCCTTATCATTTCTACACTTGCAAAAAGGAAAATAACTGGGACCAGTAGAAGCGCTGTTCAATGCATGGGTGGTTAAGGGTGGCAATTTCAGTGTCCCTGTGCCCCTTCCAGCCTCCAACAAATGACCCCAGATTCCTCCCGTGTCCCTTCTGATGAGCCTGGTTCTGTGGAACCACAGCACAGTTAGCCCCTTTCTTTCTGAGTGACCCATGGAGTAAGAAATCACTCTATGCTCCTTCACTGACAAAGGGAAGGTTAATCTGGAGGGTCCTGCTGTCTCCAGACTCTGCAGAGTGCTGAGCTTTGCCATCACGTGTCTCTGCCCAGTCGAGCCTGTCGTCTGGGCAGGGACAACATTCGCCCACATGACTACACCTGAGCAAAGTACAATTTGGAAGGCATCGTAAGCCCACAACCCTGAGCAAAAGGAGACAAACGCCCAAGAGGCCTTGGGGAGCTGGCCGAGTGCAGTCAGCTGCTGTCTTTCATGCAAACAAGGGACAAGGACTCTGACCTGGAGAACAGGCCACATGCAGAAAACTATAACCCCAGCAGAATCATCACCTCGTGATACTGGAAATCCCACTTGAAACAAACAAATCTAAGTTATGTAGACTCTGCTGAGTTATTTTAAAGAGTCCTTCAAGAGAGGCTAAAGCAAAAACATGTTTCAAGTACAGTTACTGCTGATGGAGACTATGATTGCCCTTCATTCCTGATTAGAAACCATGGCCTTGTCCTTATGGAGTGTCCCAGCTATGGAGGCTCACACACATATGCACACACATGCACACACGCACACACATGCACACACACACAGCGCTAAATCTGCTCAACATCGTTTTGCAAATAGGAAGTGAGATCTAATAAAAATCTTTTATTTTTAAGGTTGGGGTTCAAAACACATTGGGATTCCTTAAATCAGGTATACATATAGAACTAAATAACCTCAATTCATCATTAAAATAGAAATTACTTCTTGTCTGGTGAGACTGATCACTTTAAGCAAAGCAAAATCATAGATCTAAAATAAAATTGGCTGTATTTTAATTTAAATTAATCTCCCCTTAAAACTTCTCTCTTCTAAAATTTAATTCTCATTCAGGGCACATATGTGATATAGGTTAGAAAGCAAAGCAGAGGTATCTGCTTTACTCAGTGCACATAAATTCAATTTTATTTTAAACATACGACTAAATTCCACTAGTACAGAAATAATTGATTTCTTATGCCAAATTCTGGTTGTCCTGAGCTTTTAAGGGGCTTTCTTTTCCCATTCAGTCACACACAATTTAAATATGAAACTTGGAGGGGAAAAAATGGCGGATTGGGGGTGACCTCCTTGCTCTCTGCTCCCAGAGTAGGAGGTGAATCGCCCTCCCACAGGATCAGCTTCGTGAATCTGCAGAGCAGCAGCGAGGGACAAGCAGCGCTGGGGAAA
This sequence comes from Propithecus coquereli, assembly GCF_000956105.1. Lineage (NCBI taxonomy): Eukaryota > Metazoa > Chordata > Mammalia > Primates > Indriidae > Propithecus > Propithecus coquereli. The sequence goes on from NW_012135925.1 coordinate 42,963, forward strand.
AAGGTGAACCGGAGAATCCACTGCAAGGTCCAGAGAGTGCGGGATGCACTACGGGGAGCGGAGCGGGGGATGCCGTGCCTGTTCCCCAGCTGCTGGAGCAGCGTGGTCTGACCCGCAGGAGGACGACTCCTCCTCCGCGACCCCCACACCACGCAGGCAGGGGAGCGGCTGAAGTCAGTGCGGGGTGGTAGCGTGGCTGACAGGCTGCAGGGAGTGGAGACAGGAGCGGGCGACATTTTGAACCATCCTGTGCGTGGTGCTAGGTCTGCTTTGGGCGGGGAGGGACTGGTCCCAGCGGACACTTCCCGGTTGGTTCCACAGGAGAGAGCTTGGAGACAGGCTTCTCGCCTCAGGACTCCGCCAGGACCAGATCGGCGAGGTGAACACCCTAAAGGAGGCTCTGCCCTCGGAAATCACCGCAGTCGCCTCCAGCTCCGACTCTCAGTGGGTGGGCAGCATCATTTTGGGGAGTCAATCGCCTAAAATTACCGGGCCTGTTGCCCAGGCAACGGTCCGAGCCAGCGCCCTGCCTCTGCCTGGCAGCGCCGGCAGCGCCCTCGGAGGAGGAGAGGAAGTAGAGAAGCCGCTTTCTCTCCCAGCCCTGCTCACAGTCTTCCCGAGCCAGTGGCTCCAGCTCCGCCTGTGAAAGGGCGGAAATGGGAGAGAGGTCGCTCTCTTGGCTGAGCTGCCAGGCGGTCTCAGGTGCCCCCGTTCCACCCAGCTGCCGGCGCTTCACCCCAAAAAGATGGAGTATTGAAGGAGGCCGCTTGTCCAGCCCTGACCCAGAGCGACATAACCACCCCCACTCCCAGGCAACTCGCCCCCCCACCACCCCGAGCCTCAACGCCTCACGCCAAAGGGACCGACTCCGCCCCTGGGTGGAGTAGTAAAAAGGGTCGCCTTTTTTTTTTTCTTTCTGAAACCCGCTGCCGCCCTTTGTTGTATCTCCACAGCTGGGCTACTTCGCACCAAAGAGACAGATCACACCCCTAAGAGTGTGTAGTAACCAAGGAGGCCGCTTTTCAAGCTGAGACACGCGGTCACCTCTTTGCTATGACTTGGTAGCTGGTGCCCCTTGCCAAACGGACAGACTCCACAATGGGAAGGGCCGAGTAGTGAAGGAGGCTGTTTTCCCAGCGGGGACCCGCGGCTGCCTCTTTGCTGTGACTTGGTAGCTGGCATCTCCCACCAAAGAAACACCCCCCCACCCTTGGAAGTGCGGAGTGGCAAGGGAAGCTGCTTTCTGGGCTGAGACCCGCAGGCATTGTGGATGGCCCTTGGCTGCAATCAGGCCACTGGTATTTTGTACCAAAGGGACTGACCCCACATCTGCAGGGGAGGAGTAGTGGGGCATGCTGCTTTCTGGTCTGGGTCCCTCAGTGGCCTTGGGCAGGGCTTCTCCAGCAGCCCTGAGGTGTGCACCTCCTACCAACTAGACAAACCCTGCCCTTGGAGGGGTGGAATAACAAGGGTAGCCACTTCCTGAGGTGAGACACCTGGTAGCCCCAGGAAGTGCCCTTCCACCAGCCTGGTGGGTTATCTCCCCCTCTGGCAGGGCAAAACACGCCCTCGCCCTCGGAGGAGGGGAGAAATGAGAGAAGACGTTTTCTGGGCTGGGTCTTGTGGAAGTCTCAGCCAACACCCCTCCCACAGCCCTCCAGGACAGACTCTGCCCTTGAAGGAAGGGAGAAAGGAGAAAAGTCACTTTCCCCATATGACTAGCTTGAATCTCTGTGACCTTGGATCTAAGCAAAAGGGAACAGTTTGTTGACTTGGTACAGCTGATTGGTTTTGATCATCTGATGAGACCATAACACAAAGGCTTGCCCTTGGTGCCTAGGCTGTTGTCATCTTAGGGGCTTATGGTCTGGGAAGGAAAATCTCAACCAAAGTCCTTAGAAATTGCACCAATTGACACATCCATCGGGAGCTGCTCCGCAAGAGTGGCAAAAGAGCTCTGAATAACATATTAGCAGCTCTCTCCTACCTGCGACCTCTGAAGTATGCTCTCTTAGGCTCGCCAATTCCTTTTGCTCTTCTCACCCCATCTAAAGTGATAACAGGGCTCAAGTAACCCTTGGGAGTGGCATGACATTCCCCAAAGACTGAGGCACCTGTATGTCCCATTTGAGGGTTTAGAGCTCAATACAGAAGCATTGGAATACCTTGATAACTGACTCCTCCACGCAAAATACAAGCAACAAAAGAGAGAGTAACCTCATAGCTCAACACAGTGCCTTCCACCTCAACCAAGTGGTCAATAGTGGAGTCTCACACACAAAAGTGATCCAACTCCTGGGAATCTAAGCAAGGGAAAAAAACTCACTAATCTCCATAAGCAGAAAGTGAAGACACAGGCCAGAGATAAACCAACAGGCTAAAACTCCACTAAGACAATACAGGACCAGAGCACATCTCCTCAGCTCTGCCAAGGAACGTCCCTTTGGAGTCTCAAAATTAAGTCCATAAACCAGTCCCAGCACCCCCAGTCCTTGACAAAGTAGCCTGATGAGAAAGAATCAGTGAAAGAACACAGGAAACATGAAAGATCAGAGGGAAAAGTCACCTTCAAAAGAAAATATTCAATCTCCGTCAATTGATACCAATGTACATAATATGATTAAACAGACAGAGGAAGAATTCCAAATATGGATTGTAAGGAAACTCAATGGAATTGAAGAGAAAATAGAATCCCAATATAAAGAAACCACAAGAACGATCCAGGAAATGAATGAAAAATTCATTGAGTAGTGAAGTGAAATTGAAATACCATAGAAAAACCAAACAGAAATCTTGTCAATGAAGGAGGAATTCAAGGAACTTCAAAACACAGGGGAAAGACTCACGTATAGAATGGATCATGCAGAGGAAAGAATCTTAGAGCTTGAAGATAATGCCTATGTGCTGAACAAATCGGATGAAGAAAAAGAACACAGAAACAAGAGACAATACCAAAACTTACAAGAAATTTGGGATTATGTAAAGAAACCGAATCTTAGGATCATTGATCTTCTAGAGGGAGAAGAAGAAGATGCACAAGGGCTGGAAAACTTATTTCAGGCAATACTGGAGGAAAATATGCCAGGCCTGGCCAGAAATCTTGATATTCAGATACAAGAAGCACACAGAACTCCTGGGAGACTTAATGTGAAAAGGCAATCACCACGTCACATAGTTATTAGGCTGACCAAAGTAAACATGAAAGAAGCAATTCTCTGAACAGTGAGACGAAAGCAACAAATAAACTACAAAGGAAATCCTATCAGACTAACTGCTGATTTCTCAACTGAAACCTTACAAGCCAGAAGGGATAGGGTCCCTATCCTTAATCTACTAAAAAAGAATAATACCCAACCTAGAATTTTTTATCTGGCAAAATTAAGTTTCATCTATGAGGGAGTAATAAAGTCCTTCCCAGACAAGCAATCACTGATGGAATTTGCAAAGACCAGACAAGCCCTACAGGAAGTACTCAGACCTGCATTACACACTGAACAGTGAACAGACACTCTTCAAAGTAAAATCATTCAAGAGTTAAAGCCTAGAACATGGACTTCATGATGGCTCAAGGAGCAAAACAAAACAAAAGGATTTCACCCAACAAAATGAATGGAAATCTACCTCAAATCTCAATCCTCTCAATAAATGTGAATGGCTTGAACTGTCCTCTGAAGAGACACAGACTGGCAGAGTGGCTAAAAATCCACAAGCCTAGTATCTGCTGTCTACAGGAAATGCATCTAACCCACAAAGATGCCTTCAGACTAAAGGTCAAGGTATGGAAAACTATCACCCAGGAAAATGGAAGTCAAAAGACAGCAGAGGTAGCTATACTATTTTCAGATAACATAAGCTTTAAAATATCAAAAGTAAAAAAGGACAAAGATGGCCACTATATAATGGTGAAAGGGAAGATCCAACAAGAATAATTAACAATTCTTAATATTTATGCACCCAATGCAGGAGCACCCAGTTACATAAAGCAAAGCTTGTCTGATCTAAATAGCATGATAAACAACAATGCCATAGTAGCAGGAGACTTCAACACTCCACTGAATGAACTGGACAGATCTTCCCAACAGAAAATAAGAAAAGAAATAACAGACTTAAACAGAGCTGTAGAACAAAAGGGTCTGACAGATCTCTACAGAACATTCCACCCAAATAAAGCCGAATTTACATTCTTCTCATCAGCCCATGGGTCCTTCTCCAAAATGGATCACTTACTAGGCTACAAATCAGACCTCAACAAATTCAGAAAAATAGAAATTATACCATGTACATTCTCAGACCATAGTGGTATAAAATTAGAGTTCAATTCCAACAGAAATACTCGCCACATCACAAAGTCATGGAAATTAAACAATCTATTGTTGACTAACTATTGGGTCAAGGAGGAAATACAGAGGGAAATCAAGAACTTCTTCAAACTAAATGATAACAGAGAAACAAGTTGTCAAAACTGTGGGATACAGCAAAAGCATACCTGAGAGGAAAACTAATAGCAATAAATGCTCACATCCAAAAAACAGAAAGTTTAGAAATCAACAACCTAATAAATAGACTCAAGGAACTGGAAAAGGAAGAGCAAACCAATCCCAATGCTAGTAGAAGAAAAGAAATAACTAAGATCAAAGCAGAACTAAATGAAATTAGAACAAGAGAATTATACGGAAGATCAACAAAACCAAAAGCTGGTTTTTTGAAAAGATAAACAAAATTGACAGCCCTCTTCCTAGATTGACTAGAATCCAAAGTGAAAGGACTCAAATAAACTCAATCAAAAATGAAAAAGGAGAGGTCACAACAGACACCACGGAAATACAAAACATTATTTTTGATTACTACAAAAACCTATATGCCCAAAAACTATATAATGAGGAGGAAATGGACAAATTCTTGGAAACATACAACCTCCCTAAGTTCACCCAGGAGGTAACAGAATATCTGAATAGACCAATCTCAAGCTCAGAAATTGGAGCAGCAATTAAAAACTTCCCAAAACATAAAAGTCCCGGACGAGATGGCTACACTTCAGAGTTTTACCAAACATTCAAAGAAGAACTCATACCTATAATACAGAAATTATTCTGCAATATTGAGAAAGATGGTATCCTTCCTAACTCATTCTATGAAGCCAATATCACCTTGATACCAAAGCCAGGAAAGGACACAACAACAAAAGAAAATTTCAGACCAATATTCCTCATGAATATAGATGCAAAAATCCTCAACAAAATTTTAGCAAATAGAATTCAGCAACATATCAAAAAAATAATTCACCATGACCAGGTGGGCTTTATTCCAGGGATACAAGGCTGGTTTAACATACGCAAATCTATAAATGCAATTCACCACATAAATAAAAGCAAGAACAAAGACCATATTATTCTCTCAATAGATGCAGAAAAAGCATTTGACAAAGACCAACACACCTTTATCATAAGAGCGAGACCTTGTCTCTACTAAAAAAAATAGAAAGAAATTAATCAGACAACTAAAAATATACAGAAAAAAATTAGCCAAGCATGGTGGCGCATGCCTGTAGTCCCAGCTACTCGGGAGGCTGAGGCAGAAGGATTGCTTGAGCCCAGGAGTTTGAGGTTGCTGTGAGCTAGGATGAAGCCACAGGACTCTAGCCCGGGCAACACAGTGAGACTCTGTCTCAAAAAAAAAAAAAAAAAAGGCATAGATGGCTCATTCCTTAGAATTATCAAGTCCATTTATGACAAACCCACTGCCAATACCATACTGAATGGGGAAAAATTGAAACCATTCCCACTTAGAACCAGAACAAGACAAGGTTGCCCTCTATCTCCACTTCTATTCAACATAGTGCTCGAAATCCTCACTACAGCAATTAGGCAACAGAGGGGTATCAAGGGTGTCCAAATGGGAGCAGATGAGATCAAACTCTCTCTCTTTGCTGATGGTATGATATTATATCTAGAAAACCCCAAGGATTCATCCAAGAGACTCTTAGAATTGATAAATGAATTCAGTAAAGTCTCAGGATACAAAATCAATACACAAAAATCTGAGGCATTCGTATACACCAGTAACAGTCAAGCCAAAATTCAAATCAAAAACGCAATACCTTTTACAATAGCCTCAAAGAAAATTAAATATCTAGGAATACAGTTAATGAAAGATGTGAGAGACATACACAGGGAGAACTATGAAACACTAAGAAAAGAAATTGTAGAAGATGTAAACAGATGGAAAAACCTACCTTATTCATGGATTGGTAGAATCAATATCGTTAAAATGTCCATACTACCTAAAGTGATCTACATAATTAATGCAATCCCTATCAAAGTTCCATCATCATTCTTTACAGATCTAGAAAAAAATAATTCTACGCTTCGTATGGAACCAGAAAAACCTCGTATAGCCAAAGCAATCTTAAGTAAAAAGAACAAACTGGGAGGTATCAGTCAACCAGACTTCAAGCTGTACTACAAGGCTATAGTAACTAAAACAGCATGGTACTGGCACAAGAACAGAGGCCTAGACCTCTGGAACAGGACTGAGAATCCAGAGATAAAACCATCCGCATATGGTAATCTAATCTTTGACAAAGCGGACAAAAATATACACTAGGGAAAAGAATATCTTTTCAATAAATGGTGCTGGGAAAACTGGATAGCTACATGCAGAAGACTGAAACTAGATCCCCACCTCTCACCTTTCACAAAAATCAATTCAAGATGGATAACAGACTTAAACCTAAGGCATGAAACCTTAAGAATTCTAAAAGAAGATGTTGGGAAGA
>NW_012135925.1:51896-58542 GCF_000956105.1 Propithecus coquereli
GGGGTGATGATCAGGGTAAGTGGGTATGGTGGGGGCGGAACCAGGAGAGAAGATGTTGAGAGAATCATCTAATAGAAGAGGTTGGAGCTTTCTTATTAAGAATTTTACAAAGATTTTATTGGATATGTGTAAAATACATGTAATAAAAATACACGTAATTAGCACTCTAAAATTATAGCCTAATTTCATTCTGCTATGACTTTCAGTTCACACATTTAAAATGAGCAAACAACAATAGTACCCATATATAAACTAATATCTCTGCTGCCTTTAATTTCTAAATGTAAGGGAAAAAAATATGACTTTGATATCTATAAGCATTAGCTGTCTTAAGATGGGAGATGCACTGTACAAACACACAGGTGTGTGTGTCTATACATACATATACATTTTAACATACATGAATCTCAAAAGTCAAAGTGGGTTTTTAACTAAAAATAGCTATAAGTAGCTTACAATGAGTCCTAGCATTGCTAGTGACATATCGATGGTGTCAGTCACTGTGTCCAAATTTTTTACTTCTACTGTAACGGACTGTAAAAATGAGAAAAATTCCTATAAATTATACATTTTAAAGCATATGATTACATAATTATTGTCAAATTATTATCCATATTCTAAAGGCAAAGCTTGTTTCCAGGTAATGACAAAGTAAAGCACATGTAGAACACGAACTCTTCATTGTAATTTCTTTCCATTCCCTCATATCGGTGGTCCCCAGCCCCCACACCACCACAACCGCACCCCCTCCCATGGGTGGAAAAATTGTCTTCCATGAAACTTAGGAACCGGCCACATGGCAGGAGGTGAGCTAGGAACGTGGCTGCACAGGGAGAGTGGAGCGTGGGTGGGCGAGCGAGCAAGGGAAGCTTTGTCTGTATTCACAGCTGCTCCCCGTGACATGCATCACTGCCTGAACCCTGCCTCCGCCCCACTGTGCCCCCCTCACCCCCAGGAAATCCATAAAAATGGTCCCTTGGGCAAACAACATTGGGGACCACTGCTGTATATGACATGAAGCCAGTAGAAAGAATTTCAGTACAACAGGAATTTCTCTTAAAAGAAGGGATTTGTGGCACTTAAAACATAACAGCTTAGGTAAGAAGGAGAAAGACCGAGAATCCAGAGCGGGCACCAGGGTGGTCCTCAGCACCGTGAGGCTATTTTCACAATGGAGGAGCAAGTTTAAAGGGGAGCAGTTGGACCCATTCCCTCTCCTCCTAAGCTGTGTTTTTCTTTATTCCTTTGCACATCACACATTCAGTTTTAGTAACATCAGAATAAGAGCTGGCTATAAAATACATTTTTAGACCACTATGTAGCCAGCACTTTCTCTGTGTCAGTCATCATGGTTACTAAGATTTTCACTGTTGAAATCTATTGAGACTATTAAATAAAACCAATGAATCTAGGAATCAAGACTGAAAATTTTAGAAATTTAGGTTCCATTCTCAGCTCTGCCAGGGAATAGGGATTTTAAAATAGCTGTCTACTGCACCTCACATTAAGAAACTGCTCCATAAAAATAGGAAGACAAATTGTAGAAAATGTAAGAATTAATAGGATTCTGAGGTAATATCTATTGAGCTCCCTGAATTTCAAAAGACATCATTTTAAAAGAAGACCATATGCAATGAAAAACATTTACTATATGCATATAAGTGTTAAAATACCTGAAAGATCCCAATGTGGGTTGTGTCCTTTGAGAAACAGTACTTAAAGAGGACAAATAAATAGCATCAGTGGACACCCACAGAACTCAAATATGATGTGAAAAATGAAGTTAAAAGAAACCATTTTTTACTCATTACGTTCCCTTTCATTGTATTTCTCTTTCTCATGGGCTAACTGCTTGACATGACAGATGGTCCAAAAGGTTTTAATTGGGTTTTCGTAAAGAAAGGCATCTTATACTGATTTCAAATTGTGCTACTTGTAGCCCTAAGGATTGTGAAAAAGAACCCAGCAGTAGGGCCCGTGTTAACGTGGGTTAGCCAGGAAAGGACATGGCCAACTTTATATGGTCTAGGACCATAGTCATGATTAATATTTCCTCTGCCATTTCACTGAAGCATTTAATAGTTGAGTTAGAAATGTTTGAAGGCTCATTCATACATTGACTTACCACTTAATAACTTTTAAAAATTGTGGCAAATTATCTATAACATAAAACTGACCATTAGTGACATTTGGTACATTCAAAATATTGTGCCACATCAACATGATCTTCTTTCAGAACATTTTCTGAGAACAAAAGCAAACCCTGGACCATTAAGCAGTCACTCTCCATTCCTCGTTGTCCCCAGCCCTTACACCACATTTTGTTTATCCATTCATCAGTTGGTGAATATTTGGTTTGTTTCTGTTTTTTGGCTACTATGAGCAATGCTGCTATGAGCATCTGTTTGCAAATTTTGGGGTGGTTCTATGTTTTCTTTTCTGGAGGATCTATACCCAGAAATGAAATTGCTGAGTCAAATGGTAATTTAATGTTTAACTTGTTAGAGAACTAGCAAACTTTTCCGCATGGGCTGTCACCTTTTATATATCTACCAGCAACAGCTCCCCAATTCCCACTTCCACGCCACCTCAGGACCTGTTTCTCAGGACAGTGGACCACCCACTTAGCCCCAAACCTACATACATACATGGACACCACTTTTAATTACTCATGCCAATTTATAGAAGAGCAATAATAGCAATTAGCAAAAGGTGCCAGGCATTGTTGTAAACGCCTTACACATATGCACATAGCCTTCTACCCAATATAACATGTGTAAACCTAGTTTCCACACTTCCCCCTCATTAAAACAAAACGTTTCTTGGAAACTCCCTCATCAAAGACTTCATACATTCCCAATTTAAACTGCTTCCTTTCACCTGCAACATGGAGAAGACATACAGCAATAGGAACTGAAAACCTTTGGAGAAATCTGTCGTGGAAAAGAAGACATGCAGGGAATGACACGAACATGTATTTCTTCCCAATATGCTTTGGAAATGTTTTCCTTAAGTCAACAACTGCATTATTGCAATTTAGTAAATTAGCAACTTGGAAGCATTTCAGTTGTCTCAACTCTATGCAGAGGACTTTGGCACAGTGAAGTGAGGAAGAGAGGCAAGAAGGGTGTTGAGTGTGTGCGATGAACTCTCAATGAGTAAAACAAGTATGAGACAAGCTGTGTGGTTGCTCAGAGCAGCAGACATGTGCTGTACGATCTCTGTGAAGCCAGGAGTGCTGACTCAGGGTGTTCAGGGCAGGAAGCCACGTTGCTCATCCTCATGCCAGCCTAGGAATGTGTATTGGGAAACTAACCTGCATTCCATGGATCGCACCTTTGTTTCAGATTGTCGCCTCTCTATAGATACCAAATAGGGTGATCTGCTACACAACAATGAAGGCAACCTAGTATTTGATGATATGATGAATTTTATTTGTATAATTAAATACTATTTCTTTAGGGAATTAATTTGGGAAAATAAAAGCAACTTTTCAAACATAATTGGACTAGTGAATAATACTTGATGAAGAACTATCTATTCCAATAGTTTAAAAACGCAGATAACACCTGGGCACGGAGGGGAGGGTGTTGAAGAGGAAGCCCTAGAGCAGGAGTCCCCAACCTTTTTGGCACCAGGGACCAGTGTCATGGAAGACAATTTTCCACGGACCGGGGTGTGTGGTTGTGGGAGGCGCAGTTCTGCAGCCCGGTCGGTAACAAGCCACGGGCTGGCACCGGTCCACAGCCCGAGGGTTGGGGACCGCAGCCCTAGAGTCTTGCTCCTCCAAGTCTCCTTCCTCAGCCCTGAACACCCACTTGCCGAGTAGCTCAAAGAGCCCTGCTGGAAAACCACTAATCACAACTGAAGACAATTACTCCATTAGTTTCCACTACCTAACTATCCATTTGCACGTATTGGCACAGAAAAACCTCTTTGGGGAAAGCACACAGCATAAAAGTGTCAAAGGGAAGGCCAAAAAGTGAGTTACTGGCTTAATACACATTATATTAAAATGTTTTCCTTCTTGAGAAAATTCAAGGAAAAAATTAATTACATGTTTCTATGTGTCCTAGACCATATAAAGTTGGCCATGTCCTTTCCTGGCTAAAACACGTTAACACGTGCCCCGCTGTGGGTCTTACTGCATGATGGCCACAAAGTTCTCTGAGGGCCAGCCCAAGACAAAGGACCTTCCGGCACAAGTGTGGCCTTTCCCTGCTTTGTCCACACAGTCGGCCATCCACAGCTTGCTCAGTGGTACTTCATATTTTATTTTAAAAGTTTTTTTATACCTAAAAAGATAATCAAGCAAGATCTGTTAGTTTCCTAAACGTGAGCGCAGCCATGCTCATGGTAGGAATCTACTCTCCCTGCTCCGGGCACAGCGTGCCTCAGTCATCTCCATTACCATGAGACTTCTGGACACCAAGGCCCTCTGCACAGCAGGGAGACAGTCCCGTCTCACAGTGCAGTTGTTAGGCTTAGACAAGATTAGGTCACAAAGTCCTTAGCCTAATACCTGGCCCAAAACATGCCCCTGATAAATCATACCCATTATTATTGCCACTGAGATCAAATATAACATTTAAAAATATAACCACTTAATTTTGCACGTCACACGTATGACGCACATACCTGGGAGGCAGGGTGAGGGTAGCAGAGAACAAGTTTTATTTTTCTCTAGTAAGAAAAGCTTCTTGATAGGATTTTGTTTGTTAAAGTACTCTTTGTCTCTCATGGTATTTCACAAATGGTACAAACAGAGCTGGAACAGGTAGACAGACGGCCAAACCACTCAGCCCCTCCACCTCCCTGCCTTCAGCTCTGCCAAGTACTCAGCACTCGCCAGGCTGGTGCCGCACCTGTGTCGGTGCTAACAGTGAAGTGCCCCCAGCTGGTTCTGTCTCTATTGACTTTTGCTCTAGTCTTTATACTCCTTTCCTCTGCTTACTGTGGATTTTTTTTATATGCTCTTTTCTAGCTTCCTAAGGTGGAAACTCAGATTATCAATTTTAGGTCTGTCTTCTTATTGAACATATTTATTCAGTGCAATAAATTTCTCTAAGCCCTGCTTTTACTACATCTCACACAGATGTAAGTTGTTTTCACATTCATTTAGTTTAAAATATTAAGTTTCTCTAGATTTCTTCTTTGCCCCCATGTATTACTGTGTTTGGGGATTTTCCAGTTAACATTCTGTTATTCCTTTCTCATTTAATCCCTTTATCCCAGAGGGGAACTGCATGACTTCTATACTTTAACACATTGCCAAACCAGAAAACTTTTTTCCTTGGGGCCATGGTGTTTTATGATGAAAACAGAATAAAAACTTTAAAAACAAAATGATCCTTTGTAATTTAATGAAAAATTGGTCATTTTTAAAAATTTCTGTGCGTGAGTTATATACAACTTGAAAAATCGTTTTCATGGCTCCCAAGGTGAAAAGACATGTGAGTTACATATGCTTCACAAGGCCCCCAGCTCAAAACTAATGTGAGTTAAATACAGCTCACATGGTAGTTAATGTGTTAAGTTTGTGTGTTTTATGGCCTGGAATGTGGTCTAACTCATTGTGAATATTCCATGTGAGCCTGAAGAATATCTACTCTGCTGTTGTTGAATAAATAGTCTATAGATGTTATATATCTAGTTAACTTATGGTTTGTTGAGTTGAACGGTGTCTTTACTGATTTTTCTGACTGCTTCAGCTGTCCATTTCTGACAGAGGGGTGCTGAAGTCTCCAAGTATGATAGTGATTCATCTAGTTCTCCTTGCAGTTTTATCAGTGTTTGACTTACATAGCTTGCTCTGCTGTTAAGTGCACACAAGTCAAGGATTCTTGCAGAATTGACCTTTAATCTCTGATAACTTTCCTTGCTTTGATGTCAGCTTTGTTTGAAATTAATAGAGTACTTCTGCTTTCTTTGATTAGTGTTAGCATGGTATTTTTTCTCCATCCCTTTCCTTTTAATCTGTGTTTAAGTTTAAAGAGGGTTTCTCATAGACAACATATAGTTGAGTCTTTTATTCCACTCTAATCTCTCTTAATTGGTATATTTGGACTATTGACATTCAAAGTGAGTATTGATATAGTCGGCTAATATCTACCATTGCTGTTGTTACAGCAAGTGTCAGTGACCAGTCCCAGAGGAATAACCGAGCGGCACGCAGAGAGTTGGAGGGTCAGCAAATTTTATTGCCGGCGGCCCAGATGAGATCAAGCCTCCAAAATCTGAGCACCTCTTCCGGGTTTTTGTCAGGTTTTATACTTTTTTGGGGGGGGTTAGTCTTATCCAATAACACACATAAGTATAAAAGTTAACCAATTAGTAAAAGGATTAAAAGTTAGCCAATTAATAGCAGTTTTTACATGCAGTATAGTTATGACAGGCTTATAACAAACAGTATATTTATGATAGGTTTATAACAAGCAGTAGAGTCATGACAGGCTTATAACTCTGCTTAACTGTTTTGTGGTTTCAGCTAGCTGGTGCATATTCTACCTACTTGCTCTACTTAGCTGCTTTGCAGTTTTAAGCAGAACTGGCATGGAAATTCCCCAACACTGTTATTGTTTTGTAGTTGTTGACCGTATTCTTAGTTGCTATTTTTGTCTTCCACTCTTTTTCTACCTTCCATGAT
>NW_012135925.1:59587-61985 GCF_000956105.1 Propithecus coquereli
CTTTCACTATTGTTCTGACCTTAAGATTCTTACTGAGGCATAAAGGGGGATGTAGAGCAGACCCCATCGATCTGAGGGCCCAACTTCTACATCAGACCTTTCTTCTAGGTCTTTGAGAAGGGAAAGCAATTAAATGGAAGAGTTAGTGAATTCAGACTAGGCAGAAGGGGATAAAGAAAGACAGGAGGTACAATCAGACTTGTCAGTCAATGTAAAATTTCTCATTGATTAGTTGTTTAATCTTTTCATTCAGTCTTTCAGATGCCTCTGTGTGTCAAAAATTCATTCCATTGTTTCTGAGGCACTCACGATTCCTTTTTATCCCTTCTCCAAAGCTCCTCATAGATGAACAATATTGTTTAGGCTAAGTCTTCCCCATTGCGGTTCCTGAAACCGTCTGTTACTCGCATGGTTCACCCATTTCCCTCAAAGCACAGGTTCCAAGATGAGGAGTCCCAGACTCCTTGAATTCAGGTGAACTCACTACTCCCTGTCTTCTCGTAACTTTACCTACTCAACCTAGTACAGTCTGTGTGACCCAAATACCTAAGGTCTCCCTCTAGGACCTGGACCACATTCCGATGTGACTTCTGAACCCCATCTAGATTAAATGCTCAAATTGGAGAGCTAAAATCACAAGTTCCCAGAGGTAGAATCCAAGAGAGGATTTGCCCACAGCCCCAGTTCCTGTGAAAGATCAGTGGGCACAATGGGCCCTGGTGGGTACCTTCACTGGGTCAGCTGATGGTCTCAAGGGGTCACTGGAGGTCTGTGCTGGGGTCCCCCTTCTGACACTAGACTGTTAAAAACTTTAGACAAAATTCAAGAGTTTATTTGAGCAAGAAATGATCTGACAATCCGGCCACCCTCCTAACTGGGAGAAGTTCAGAGTGTTCTGCTCCACAATGTGGGCAGGCAGCATTTAGGGACAGAAGATGGAAGTGAGGTATGGAAACAGCTTGGCAGGTTACAGCTTGGTGTTTGCTTTGCTTGGACGTGGGCTAATCAGTTGAGGCCTCTGACTGACTAAAGCACGGCTGCCGTGGCCGGCTGAGATGCTGCTCTGTTTGGGGAAGTACATGCCTTAAGTTAGGCTTTTAAGGTGAAGCTGACCAACAAACATCCCCCAAGAGGCAGACGGCATCCTAGACGTGGACAGCTTCCCAAGATCACAGCACAAGTCTTTTCTGCCATCTGGAAGCGCTATTTTCCCTTCATTTTCAGCTATCCTAATCCTTTCCCTTTTCTCTTTTCATTATAGAAAAATATGTGGGATCATAATTTGTAGATGGCTTTATCCTAAACTTCGTGCTCTACCAAAAAAGAAAACTAGAGTAATAGGTTTACAAAAATAAACTAGTTTCCACTGAGGAAAAATTCCAGTGGGGTTCCTGGTGGCTCACTCTTGGCAGTAGTGGAGTGCTGGTTGTATGGAATTTGAAAGTAATCTCTAAATTGAGGAAAATATTGGAATTTATCTCAGCTAGTCCTCTCGGGATCAGACTGGTAGAAGCCACTCTTCAAAAGGTGGGGGACCCACATACATGTACAATACAAACACTAATAGAACACTGTGCAGCTTTCGATCTCCTGTTTGCTCACGTTGGGAGCTCGGACGTGGTGCTGAACAAAACAGCGTTTACCTATCTTTCCCTTCATTTTGCTGCTACTTTAAGCTTGATTTTAATGGTGGCTGATACCACTGTTTCTTTACACACTGCCACTAAATACCTAAAGAAGCTCTCAAGGGAAAGGAACTCATGGTGTGCTCACAGCAGCCACTGACAGCTGACTTGCAGGCGTCCTCAGTGAAGGAGGCTGAGTCGTTCAAGGCTTTTTGATCTTCACGTTTCCTGCAGTGGGTCTCCAGGCTGCTATGACTGCTGCGACCAGGCTAATGACAAATAGTGTACGCCTTTACAACAGACCACTCTACCGCAAACTGTGGTCCTTAGCTGCCATCACACCCTCAGCAAAGATTATGACCAACTGGACTCAAATAGTGTCAACCTTCCTTTATTGGCCGAACTTTGACTTGTTTGATTTTTGATTGGTTTTGTTCGTGGAGGCTCCTGGTAAGGAGTAAACTACAGTCTCTTGGCATCATCCTCCTGGACAGTGGTCATCGTGCTCCCCCTTGGGCACTGTACCCTCTCAAGTCTTAGACGTTCATATGCAGCCCCCATCAAGAGGTGAATAACATGACTTCGACTACATCAGTAAAAACACAAAGCGTTATGACCTTGTGGCTGCTAACTTTCATGTTAAGACCAGATAAGTCTAATATGGTGACAGAGTGGTGTCAGTGCCCAAGGTTTTGGTCAACCTCTCTAAATCGACTGTCTCACCAAATGGGGCAGTTGTTCAGTTAAACTAAATTTGGTCTGAGGCTGCCTCT
>NW_012135925.1:62035-73717 GCF_000956105.1 Propithecus coquereli
GATCCACCCGCCTTGGCCTCCCAGAATGCTAGGATTACAGGCGTGAGCTACCGCGCCCGGCCTGCCTTCCATGATTTTAAGTGAGCATTGATGATTCCATTTTCTCTCCTTGATTAGCATTATCAGTTACACATCCTTTTCACTTTATTTACTGGTTGCCTTAGAGCTTGCAATATACCTTTCCAATTCAAGTCCATGTTCATCTAACACTGTACCGCCTTACAGGTAATATGAGTACCTGATGGCAACCAAATAATCCTAATTCCTCTCTTCCATCCCTTGAATCATGGCTGTCATTCATTTCACTTACATATAAATATGCATAAGCATATATGACAAATACGCATATATTGAATATTATTTTTGCTGTTAACATTTAAACAAACTTATCAGTTAGCTCAATTCAGAATAAGAAAAATGTTTGTTTCACATTCACTCATCCTTGCTCTTTCTTTACATAGATCTGAGTTTCTAACCTCTGTTTTTCTTCTCTCTGAAGAAATTCTTGCAACATTTCTGGCAAAGCCAGGTCTCCTGGTAACAAATTCTCTCAATTTTTGTTTGGGAAAGTCTTTATTTCCTTTACTTTTGAAGGAAAATTTTGCAAGTGTAGAATTATAGGGGTTTTTTTCCTCAAGACTTTAAATATTTCACTTCACTTTCTCCTTGCTGGCATGGTTTCTGAGAAGTCAGATGTAATACTTATCTTTGCTCTTCTGTAGATAAGATTTTCCCCCCTCTGGCTTCTTCTAGGATTTTTCTTTCTATTTGATTGTTATTCTTTCGCAGTTTGAATATGTTATGCTTAGGTACAATTCTTTGGCATTTATCATTTGCTTTCCTCTGAGCTTCCTAGATCTGGGACTTGGTGACTGACATTAATTTGAGGAAATTCAGTCTTTTTTTTCCCCCAAAATCTTTCTTCGTTCCTTTTTCTTTTTCTCCTTTGGTATTTCCATTACGTATATGTCACACCTTCTGTAGTTGTCCCACAGTGTTCGGATATTCTCTTATGTTTTCAGTCTTTATTTTTTCTGCTTTTCAGTTTTGGAGGTTTCCATGGATATCCTCAAGCTCAGGGATTTTTTCCTCAGCCATGTCCAATCTACAACAAGGCCATCAGAGGCATTCTTTATTTCTATTACAGTATTTTTGATCTTTGCATTTCTTTTGGTTCATTCTCTGGATTTCCAGTTCTCTCCTTACATTCCCATCTGTCATTGCATGCTGTCTGCTCTATCCTGTTACATTAACTAAACTTGGCCTGAGGCCACGTCTATACCTTGAGTCCGTTTTTGCTGCTGTGCTTGATAAACATGAAGTAACGGATACTGTTGCACTTCTGCTAGCATGTTTGTTGTTAGGCTGACCCTATAGCTGTATGATATTACACATTTAAGGGAGGTATAAGCTGTGTGTCTGCATCATATTTAATGCTGGCGACTCTAAAGACATGCCTGCTTTAATTAAACCAACAATATTTTTATTTACCAAGATTTCCCAAGTCATGTGAACTTAAAAAGCTTTTGGTTAGTTCTCAGTTTTCTGAGAAAATACTTAGTTTATATTAGCATTTGTTTTTAAAAGAATTAGAGTTTTTTTACAATTTAATTTTGGCAATACCATAAAGAGATAAACAACTCACACATATACATACACACATACATAGCCATGTAGACGGAAAGATCTTATAGCATTCATTCTAAAATTTTAGCCATGTGTCAGGTACAGTAATATCAAGCTTACTAATTTATTAAAGAATGTCTGAATCCAAATTGTTTACACTAGCCGATGAAACAAAACTACCACCCAGATGGCCAAAACCCTTTACTAACATTTGTTAGAGAACTTAATTTTTCATTTGCCAGTTTCTAAGTAGTTCTGGTTTTTTCTTCTATTCTCTTTAGAAGAGGCATCTCACCTAAATTTGTATTTCCAGAGGGATGACTCTTAGGTAAGACCAGGTAGAAAATTTACATCTCAAAGGCACAGAGCTTCAAGCTCAAATGCCAACATTTGGCCAAAGAAGAGTGATTCAGCCTGATTCAGACAAAATAGCACCTTAAACCAAGGTAAGGGTTGTTGTAGATTTTAGCCTTTGATTCCTTAGCTGCCAAAGTTTCTAGTGCTATCGATGCAGACAGAGGAGCCATCTTTACAAACGGAAGACTGCTTTTGTAGACGTAAGTTTGTTTCTTTTACAAAAAAGTGGCATAAAATAACTAAAATAGGCAGATTCCCAACCCAGCTTGTTTTTTTAACTAGATTACTGAGTTGGGGCGGGGTCTTTTACTGAAAGGAACAGACAAGGCATCCTCCATGCTGGACTGGGATTGCTTTCACTATTGTTCTGACCTTAAGATTCTTACTGAGGCATAAAGGGGGTTGTAGAAGCAGACCCCATCGATCTGAGGGCCCAAATTCTACAACAGACCTTTCTTCTAGGTCTTTGAGAAGGGAAAGCAATTAAATGGAAGAGTTAGTGAATTCAGACTAGGCAGAAGGGGATAAAGAAAGACAGGAGGTACAATCAGACTTGTCAGTCAATGTAAAATTTCTCATTGATTAGTTGCTTAATCTTTTCATTCAGTCTTTCAGATGCCTCTGTGTGTCAAAAATGCATTCCATTGTTTCTGAGGCACTCACGATTCCTTTTTATCCCTTCTCCAAAGCTCCTCATAAATGAACAATATTGTTTAGGCTAAATCTTCCCCATTGCGGTTCCTGAAACCGTCTGTTACTCGCACGGTTCACCCATTTCCCTCAAAGCACAGGTTCCAAGATGAGGAGTCCCAGACTCCTTGAATTCAGGTGAATTCACTACTCCCTGTCTTCTCGTAACTTTACCTACTCAACCTAGTACAGTCTGTGTGACCCAAATACCTAAGGTCTCCCTCTAGGACCTGGACCACATTCCGATGTGACTTCTGAACCCCATCTAGATTAAATGCTCAAATTGGAGAGCTAAACTCACAAGTTTCCAGAGGTAGAATCCAAGAAAGGATTTGCCCACAGCCCCAGTTCCTGTGAAAGATCAGTGGGCACAGTGGGCCCTGGTGGGTACCTTCACTGGGTCAGCTGATGGTCTCGGGGGGTCACTGGAGGTCTGTGCTGGGGTCCCCCTTCTGACACTAGACTGTTAAAAACTTTAGACAAAATTCAAGAGTTTATTTGAGCAAGAAATGATCTGACAATCCAGCAACTCTCCTAACCGGGAGAAGTTCAGAGTGTTCTGCTCCACAATGTGGGGAGGCAGCATTTAGGGACAGAAGATGGAAGTGAGGTATGGAAACATCTTGGAGGGTTACAGCTTGGTGTTTGCTTTGCTTAGACGTGGGCTAATCAGTTGAGGCCTCTGACTGACTAAAGCACGGCTGCCGTGGCCGGCTGAGATGCTGCTCTGTTTGGGGAAGTACGTGCCCTAAGTTAGGCTTTTAAGGTGACGCTGACCAGCAAACATCCCCCAAGAGGCAGACGGCATCCTAGACGTGGACAGCTTCCCAAGATCACAGCGCAAGTCTTTTCTGCCATCTGGAAGCCCTATTTTCCCTTCATTTTCAGCTATCCTAATCCTTTCCCTTTTCTCTTTTCATTATAGAAAAATATGTGGGATCATAATTTGTAGATGGCTTTACCCTAAGCTTCCTGCTCTACCAAAAAAGAAAACTAGAGTAATAGGTTTACAAAAATAAACTAGTTTCCACTGAGGAAAAATTCCAGTGGGGTTCCTGGTGGCTCACTCTTGGCAGTAGTGGAGTGCTGGTTGTATGGAATTTGAAAGTAATCTCTAAATTGAGGAAAATATTGGAATTTATCTCAGCTAGTCCTCTCGGGGTCAGACTGGTAGAAGCCACTCTTCAAAAGGTGGGGGACCCACATACATGTACAATACAAACACTAATAGAACACTGTGCAGCTTTCGATCTCCTGTTTGCTCACGTTGGGAGCTCGGACGTGGTGCTGAACAAAACAGCGTTTACCTATCTTTCCCTTCATTTTGCTGCTACTTTAAGCTTGATTTTAATGGTGGCTGATACCACTGTTTCTTTACACACTGCCACTAAATACCTAAAGAAGCTCTCAAGGGAAAGGAACTCATGGTGTGCTCACAGCAGCCACTGACAGCTGACTTGCAGGCGTCCTCAGTGAAGGAGGCTGAGTCGTTCAAGGATTTTTGATCTTCACGTTTCCTGCAGTGGGTCTCCAGGCTGCTATGACTGCTGCGACCAGGCTAATGACAAATAGTGTATGCCTTTACATCAGACCACTCTACCGCAAACTGTGGTCCTTAGCTGCCATCACACCCTGAGCAAAGATTATGACGAACTGGACTCAAATAGTGTCAACCTTCCTTTATTGGCCGAACTTTGACTTGTTTGATTTTTGATTGGTTTTGTTCGTGGAGGCTCCTGGTAAGGAGTAAACTACAGTCTCTTGGCATCATCCTCCTGGACAGTGGTCATCGTGCTCCCCCTTGGGCACTGTACCCTCTCAAGTCTTAGACGTTCATATGCAGCCCCCATCAAGAGGTGAATAACATGACTTCGACTACATCAGTAAAAACACAAAGCGTTATGACCTTGTGGCTGCTAACTTTCATGTTAAGACCAGATAAGTCTAATATGGTGACAGAGTGGTGTCAGTGCCCAAGGTTTTGGTCAACCTCTCTAAATCGACTGTCTCACCAAATGGGGCAGTTGTTCAGTTAAACTAAATTTGGTCTGAGGCTGCCTCTGAACTTTGGGTCCCTACAGGAAGAACCGCAACCTAACTTGTGACAGAAACAAACTGAAAACCTAACCAAAGGGTGTATTTTTGTAACAAATAGCTGAGTCTCAGACAATCACAGCAGAGCAGCTTCTGTCAGTCACAGGCAGCAAACTGGTCAGACCACCTTCGAATACGGCAAACCAAGCTGTAACCCATCGAGGTGATTCTTACCTCACTTCCGTTTCCACCCATGAACGCTGCCTGCCCACACTGCAGAGACAGCTCCCCATGCTTCTCCTCCAAATCATTCTTTGCTCAAATAAACTGTTTGTCTGACATTTTTCTTAGCAATCCATTAGAGCTCTTTGCATAGTAGTCATAGTTGTTTTAAATTTCTGGGCTGATAATTCCAACATTCCTGCCATGTCTGGTTCTGATGTTAGCTCTCTTTCTTCAAATTGTAATTTTTGCCTTTGGAGGTCTCATAATATTCTCCTCATGGCCAGACACGAGGTATTGGGTAAAAGGCTCTGCTGTGAAGAGGCCTTCAGTGAAGTGGTGGGAAGGCGTGGGGAGAGGGGAGGGGTTCTACAGTCCTTGTGATGTGGTCTCATTCTCTTAATGAGCCTTTGCCTCTGGACTGAACTTTACAAGTGTTTAAGTTTTTTTGTTTTTTGTTCCCCTCCTCTCTCAGGTGGGTCAGGATGGGTAGAGTAGGGCAGTTCCCTTTTCCCAGATGGAAGGCTAGAGCTGAGCAAAGTTGGTATTTCCCTTCAGTCAGTTAGTCTCTAGTGACCAGAGCCCAGCCTTCTGTGGCAGTAACTAGTTTCTCCTGCGGGCAGGCGGTGTTGACAGCACATTGCCCTGGGGCACTTCAAAAGGGTGGCTCTTCCTCGCCCTCTGCTGGCAACAGGAGGGAATTCTTCTCTGATCTTCACTGTAAGAACCTGGTCAAGTTCCTGGAGGTCAAGCTCGCAGAACTCTGGGGTCCCCTGTGACCGGGCACACCTGGAGCTCCTAACCCTCACAGTTGCCCACACTGAGCCTCCAGCCTCTCTCAATTGCAGTCCAGCATTCTTACCCCAGATCTGTTTCTCGGGGAGGTTTCCTGAGTCTGTGCTGCTTAGCTACAACTCCCTGTTCTCGCCTGTCTCTCCAGGCTTGGGGCGGGGATTTGCCCTGTGTCCTCACCTCTTAAGAATCCTAGAAGTGCTGCTCATCTTTTCAGTCTGCTTAGCTTGTACTTGTTCTTAGGACAGAATGGTGACTTCCAAGCTCCTTATAAGGAGAATCAGAAACTGGAAGTCTGTTTTGTTTTGTTTTTTGTTTAACAAACTTTCTACTGAAATGCTTGTCTCGGCATTTTATCACAGCTCATTTCATTTACTGTACGGAATGTTATGTTTTCCTGTGCATTATCTTTTGAGCATAGACGATATACCTCTTTTCTAGGATTGAAGTAGATGGCGCTGGCTCCTATCTAGCCATGTTACAGAGACTGACTACGGTACAACCACAGATGGTAAGTGTCCACTCAGTATATGGACAGTCCTCAGTTATTCTAAACTGCACTTGCATGTGTTTCAGAATTTGGAATGTTGCCATCATTTTCCTAAACTACCCAATGAGTGCAAATGTACCTCTGTAACGTAGACGACAGCAAACTTTCAGTGTTTACCTATTCCTCAGTGTCACCATCTCATGCTAATTTTCTCAGGCTTGAGGACTCGGAAGTATAAAAATATGTATATAAGTTGAAAAAACACTATTTGAATGTGCAGTAAGGTGGATAACAGTAACTCTCACATCATTTTATCCCCAGGTATAACCTGCTGAGTCTGACTGATCACTTCTAGTGTGTGCTTCCCCTTGCCTTGCCTGGGCTTTTCCTTGGGATCTTCTTTCCTTTCCTTCCATCCAGTATCCTAGGCCACGTTGTCATTATGTTGTAATTCAATTACTATAGTGATTTTTTTCTTCTTTTCTTGGGTTCTTTTCCCTAGTTCATCTTGTGTTCTTCTTTCTTCCCCCAGGATGATTGGGAGGTGGGGGGAATCTTTGTTTCTTGACCATAAAGCCAGAATGTTTTTCCCTATTGTCTTTTACGTACAACCTAGATTTTTTTAATTGCCACTAAGGGAATTGTAGGTTACCTAGGCTAGAGTGCCATGGCATCAGCCTAGCTCACAGCAACCTCAAACTCCTGGGCTCAAATGATCCTCCTGCCTCAGCCTCCTGAGTAGCTGGGACTACAGGCATGTGCCACCATGCCTGGCTGAGCAATACTTATTCTTAAATGAAATTTATTCACTTTAAAATCCTGTTGCACTTAAATTTTACGGCTCGCTTCCTGTTACTTGAGTACTTTGTTTTATTCCTCTCTGGGCCTGTATCCTTGAGTCCTCAGCTAAATCAGAGAAACTCCCATTGGGAACCAGCAAACTATCATATTCTGGTATGTTAGAATCAGAGTTAAAGGAGCTTTGGTTGCTGTTTGAATTCCAGCTCCTTCTCATGGCAGGAGTTTCTCTACACATTTAGTGCCTGACTGAAATTTTAAAGATTACATTTTTTAATTGTGGGACTTTCTTCAAAAATATTTTATCTTTCGACTATGAAACTGTCCCACTTTTACTCATTTATCCTGTTTCTGCTTTTTGGAACAGCGTCTTTCCCTCCTCAAGGTATCCCTTAGATAATGTAAGGTATCATGTCGCATGGCACGGCAGCACAGCCACAGTGTTAATGCTCCAGACAGTGACGACTGTGATCAATCATGTGGGGACTAAAATTCACGTGCAAAATTGTCTTCAAGCACAGACGGAAATCTCCCCAAACCAAGACTAGAGGGACTCGCGTACACCAACAGGAGTGAAGCCGCCATGGCTCAGCAGCTTCCAAGGCTCTGCGTCACGGGGCAGGGGCAGAACAGGCAGCGTGAGATCATCCACTGGCTGCGACAAAACAGCGGCTGCAGGGCTGTGTTGCATCTAAAACAAAACATCAACTCCACCACTATGAATATGATTAGAAGTAACTCTACTGATAAGTACTCGTAGTTTGAGGATATGCTTGTTTTCCTTCTGGTATATAGAGATGACAGCTTGTAGATCACTATTTTAAATAAGTTTTGATGAAGAAACACATATTTGAATAATAAATAATCCTATACATTTTAATTGGGGAGTAAGGTAGAAGAAATGATAGTATATTCGCGTTATAGCTTATTTTTCAGAAAGGAGAACAAATCTAGTATTAAGGCCATAAAAATAAATATGAAACAGTCACCTCACTTATATTATTAACTCATTCCTGATCATCAGACCCTTGCAGTTAAAAATGCCAACTGGGAACATAGTCACGGTCATTCTAAATAGAAAATCATGAAATTGTTCTATTTAAAATGATTATTACACATCAACCCGATATAAACTTCCAATTCCTCTTTTCTAAATACTTAAAAACTTTTATTCCCTTTAATCTTATATTTTAGTATACTTTCAGACTTAGAGGGAGAATTGCAAAGATAATACAAATATTCCCTCTATGGCATCATCCAGATTCCCCAAATATTACATTTTACCACATCCGTTTTCTCCTTTTCTCCCTTGCCGTATGTATATATGACTGGTTTTCATAGGAGTCACTCTGTATGTGTGTATATGTATGTGACATGCTGCTCCACTTAGCCCTAAATACTTAAGTATTTTGAAAAGAACAAATATAAGGACATACTCTTACTTAACCAGGGGTTACCTGGATTTAAAAAATTAATATTGATGTAATACTATCTTCCAATATACACACCTAATTCAAATTCTTCCAATCATCTCCTTTATAGCAAAATAAGTTATTTGTCTCACTCAGAATCCATCCAAGATAACATGGAACATCTGGCAGACATCCTTTTTTAGTTACCTTTAATCCGGAAAATGTCCTTGGTCTTCTCTCGGGTCGTATGGCCTTGATGTTTTGCCAGCGCACTGGCCAGCTGCCATGTAGAACGTCCCTCCATTTGGGTTCGCCCACTTCCTTGTGATTAGAGTCAGGCCGTGTGTTCTTACATAACACCACGGAAGCAATGCTGGGTTCTTCTCAGTCCATCGCACCAGGAAGCACATGGTGTTGATTCAACTGGTAATTTAAATTTTGATCATTTGGTTAAGGTGTGGTCTGGTAGATTCCACTATTTTAAAGTTATTTTTTTTCTTCGTAATTGTCTTTTGTGGGTTTAAAACATGTGAAGATTATGCAAATTTCCTGTTCTCATCGAAATTTCACTCCCGAGCTTTAGCATCCGTTGATATTTACCGGAAACAATTATTACTATGGTGCTCACCAAATGGTGATTTTTTTTTCTGCTTTCAGTATCCCTTCCGTATATTTATTAGCTGGTATTCTATTGTAAGGAAGAGCTCTTCATTCAATTTTTTACTCACTTATATAAACATGGACTCATGGATTCCTCACATTTAGTGGATTATAATCTTTCACTCATGCTTAGTTTGTTCCCTTCACATCTAGTACCTTGCAAATACAACTGATGCCCGACTTCTATAACCGTAGCTCAGTGATGCCTGGTTTTGAACTTTACCTAAACAAAATTGTGCAGATTTGTCTTTTGCTTGGTATTGAGGTTCAGCTTTGGGTGCAGCCACGGTTTACTCGTTCTCTTGCTCTGTGCAGTATCCCATTGTTTTTAAGTTAACTCTTCCTGTTGTTCATGACCACGTGGGATGTTTCTAGTTGTGCTATTACTTATACTGCTGCTGTAAATACTCTTGTACACGTGTCTTATGCATACATGTATGCAATTCTGGTGGCGACGTACCTGGGAGTGGAATGTTCAATGTTACTATGTACTACTAATCAGTTTTCCAAAACAGGTGTACCAACGTTCACACCCACTGTCAGCTTGGACATTCTGATAGCTAAATGTCTTTCCCAACGCTGTGTGCTAAACCCACTGTATTTAGTTTTGAGTGGTGGACATGTGAAACTTATGCACACTTTCCTTGGCAGGACGTGGTCTCTAATTTCTGTCCCTCTCCCTCTGTATGGCTGTCACAGTCTCTTTAACAGCCTCCCAGCTATATTTACTGATGCGGGGAACGTGGCCAGTGTTCCCTGCAAAAAACCGGGTCCCTTTGGTAGAGTTGCAAGGGATAAGAAAATAATAGAGAGAAATGGAAAATGGAAGAAATAAAAGAATACACTGAGACAAAGACATAGTTTTATAAGTTTATAAAGATTATAGGCAAAGCGGGAGCTCAGGGGGCTCGGACCTCTCCGTTGGTCTCAGAAAGCCCCGAATGAGGTCTTACATGGTAACTTATAGAAAATAGTGAACAATTGTCAGGGGTAACAAATTTACATAACAACAGGTAGTATCTCTCAGGTTAACAGATTTTCAAAAGGCTTTTACAGAAGGGTTCTACAGATTCTTTAACTAATTCTATTTACGTGAGCAAATGGTTACAAAGTCTTTCAAAGGTGAATCTCTAAATTCTAAGGTAAGTTTATCATTTAAACAGAGGGGTTAAACAGAGATATGCAAGCTCCATGTTTATTAGGTTATTGTGAATGGAGACAGGTAGTCTAGAGTGGTTTAAACAAAAGCTTTGCTTTTGGCCCTTTGGGAAGCTGGCCTTTCTGGGAAGCTGTTTGTTCCGGAGGGCACTCCATTGTCAGCTCTCAGCTTGTAGTTTTTAACAGATTCGCTTGTGCTTTACAAAGCAAATCCAATTCTTCAGGTCTGAGAAACGCGGCGCCTCGTGGGATACAGCCGCTACTGCCTTTCAGAGACGCCCTTCCAGTGTAACAGCATATAAAATGCAAACCAGCACATTCACCTATTCCTTCAGGGCAAAACTCCGTAAAACTCCTAAGACAGATCCTGTCCCCAAACATATTTAACACTAATTCATGGAGCAACATCTGGGGTGGCAGATACCTCAGGGGAATGCAGCCTTAATTGCTGGGATCAACTTTCTAGGTCCCCACTTCTCTCCTATAGTAAGTAACCCTGTAATTCTTTATTGTCTTACTAGACTTGTTTGGGCCTTAACCAGACATGCCCTTATGCTTTCCTTCTGCTTGACTATAGCTCGTCGCAGGAGGAGACAGGTCCATGCTATTTCAGAGGCTAAAATCTTGGGAGAAAATGTTAGTTCGCCACTCTTAGAAAACTCAGGGGGCAGCGGATAAAAAATTAGAATCTCAAATATTTGACACATATTTAAAAACTTGACCTATTAACCTACTTACATCCATGGGCCTGCCCTCAGGAGCCTCTCCCCAAATACATACATACGCACATACGTAGAGATGCATGTGTCTATAGTGTATGTGTGTGCAATTTGAACCCAAATGATTAGGTGCTTTTGAAAATCAGATGTGCAAGTGTTGGCAGGAACTCTCTCTTTAAATGATTACATTGTACTTAGAGAAATCCTTGGCAGTTGATGTGCTCAGTGTCATACCACACACACCACAATACATTACAGTTAGAAACCATAAAACCATATATACTCAAGGACCAAAGGACTACTTCTAAGTCACAACTATGTTAAAGAGAAGTGATATCAATGAAGAAAAACTCTTTAGAACTGTGAGAACATGGAAGTACTATGAGTTAAAACCTGTGTGGTGCAGCAAACCAGTGATGGGAGGAAGGAGCCTTGCAGCCGCCGAACACACACTGCATGAAGGCTGGAACTTAATGCGCTAAGAACACTGAGTTTTAATACACACAGGACAGAGTAAACCAAAATAAAATAGAATGAAAACAGTAAAATCAGAAATGAAATCAACCACAAATTTAAAGCTGGTCCTTTGAAAATGTTAACATTTGGTACTGTCAAGCCTCGAGAAAAAAGACTAGAGCTAAACAGTAGCAACAAATAAGAGTTCATTAGTATAGATTTACTGCAGATTAAAGAAATATTAGAACCACAAGCTACTGTGTACCAG
>NW_012135925.1:73767-76007 GCF_000956105.1 Propithecus coquereli
GACAGCTTGTAGATCACTATTTTAAATAAGTTTTGATGAAGAAACACATATTTGAATAATAAATAATCCTATACATTTTAATTGGGGAGTAAGGTAGAAGAAATGATAGTATATTCACGTTATAGCTTATTTTTCAGAAAGGAGAACAAATCTAGTATTAAGGCCATAAAAATAAATATGAAACAGTCACCTCACTTATATTATTAACTCATTCCTGATCATCAGACCCTTGCAGTTAAAAATGCCAACTGGGAACATAGTCACGGTCATTCTAAATAGAAAATCATGAAATTGTTCTATTTAAAATGATTATTACACATCAACCCGATATAAACTTCCAATTCCTCTTTTCTAAATACTTAAAAACTTTTATTCCCTTTAATCTTATATTTTAGTATACTTTCGGACTTAGAGGGAGAATTGCAAAGATAATACAAATATTCCCTCTATGGCATCATCCAGATTCCCCAAATATTACATTTTACCACATCCGTTTTCTCCTTTTCTCCCTTGCCGTATGTATATATGACTGGTTTTCATAGGAGTCACTCTGTATGTGTGTATATGTATGTGACATGCTGCTCCACTTAGCCCTAAATACTTAAGTATTTTGAAAAGAACAAATATAAGGACATACTCTTACTTAACCAGGGGTTACCTGGATTTAAAAAATTAATATTGATGTAATACTATCTTCCAATATACACACCTAATTCAAATTCTTCCAATCATCTCCTTTATAGCAAAATAAGTTATTTGTCTCACTCAGAATCCATCCAAGATAACATGGAACATCTGGCAGACATCCTTTTTTAGTTACCTTTAATCCGGAAAATGTCCTTGGTCTTCTCTCGGGTCGTATGGCCTTGATGTTTTGCCAGCGCACTGGCCAGCTGCCATGTAGAACGTCCCTCCATTTGGGTTCACCCACTTCCTTGTGATTAGAGTCAGGCCGTGTGTTCTTACATAACACCACGGAAGCAATGCTGGGTTCTTCTCAGTCCATCGCACCAGGAAGCACATGGTGTTGATTCAACTGGTAATTTAAATTTTGATCATTTGGTTAAGGTGTGGTCTGGTAGATTCCACTATTTTAAAGTTATTTTTTTTCTTCGTAATTGTCTTTTGTGGGTTTAAAACATGTGAAGATTATGCAAATTTCCTGTTCTCATCGAAATTTCACTCCCGAGCTTTAGCATCCGTTGATATTTACCGGAAACAATTATTACTATGGTGCTCACCAAATGGTGATTTTTTTTTCTGCTTTCAGTATCCCTTCCGTATATTTATTAGCTGGTATTCTATTGTAAGGAAGAGCTCTTCATTCAATTTTTTACTCACTTATATAAACATGGACTCATGGATTCCTCACATTTAGTGGATTATAATCTTTCACTCATGCTTAGTTTGTTCCCTTCACATCTAGTACCTTGCAAATACAACTGATGCCCGACTTCTATAACCGTAGCTCAGTGATGCCTGGTTTTGAACTTTACCTAAACAAAATTGTGCAGATTTGTCTTTTGCTTGGTATTGAGGTTCAGCTTTGGGTGCAGCCACGGTTTACTCGTTCTCTTGCTCTGTGCAGTATCCCATTGTTTTTAAGTTAACTCTTCCTGTTGTTCATGACCACGTGGGATGTTTCTAGTTGTGCTATTACTTATACTGCTGCTGTAAATACTCTTGTACACGTGTCTTATGCATACATGTATGCAATTCTGGTGGCGACGTACCTGGGAGTGGAATGTTCAATGTTACTATGTACTACTAATCAGTTTTCCAAAACAGGTGTACCAACGTTCACACCCACTGTCAGCTTGGGCATTCTGATAGCTAAATGTCTTTCCCAACGCTGTGTGCTAAAACCACTGTATTTAGTTTTGAGTGGTGGACATGTGAAACTTATGCACACTTTCCTTGGCAGGACGTGGTCTCTAATTTCTGTCCCTCTCCCTCTGTATGGCTGTCACAGTCTCTTTAACAGCCTCCCAGCTATATTTACTGATGCGGGGAACGTGGCCAGTGTTCCCTGCAAAAAACCGGGTCCCTTTGGTAGAGTTGCAAGGGATAAGAAAATAATAGAGAGAAATGGAAAATGGAAGAAATAAAAGAATACACTGAGACAAAGACATAGTTTTATAAGTTTATAAAGATTATAGGCAAAGCGGGAGCTCAGGGGGCTCGGACCTCTCCGTTGGTCTCAGAAAGCCCCGAATGAGGTCTTACATGGTAACTTATAG
>NW_012135926.1:0-945 GCF_000956105.1 Propithecus coquereli
TTCAACAAATGGTGCTGGAACAACTGGACATCTACATGTCAAAAAAATGAATCTAGACACAGACCTTATACTTTTCACAAAAATTAACTTGAAATGGATCACAGACTTAAATGTAAAATGCAAAGCTATAAAAACTCCTGGAAGATACCATAAAAGAAAATTTAATTGACCATGAGCATGATAATGACTTTTCAGATATAGCACAAAAGGCATGATCCATGAAAGAAATAATAAGCTGGACTTCATTAAAATTAAAAACTTCTATTCTGCAAAAGACAATATCAAGAGAATGAGAAGAAAAGTAACAGACTGCGAGGAAATATTTGCAATAACACCTCTGATAAGGGACTGTTATCCAAAATATACAAAGAACACTTTAAACTCAACAATAAGAAAACAAACAACCATATTCAAAAATGGGCCAAAAATCTGAACACACACCTTATGAAATAAGACATACAAGTAATCATAGGTAAAGCTGTTCAACATAATATGTCATTAGGGAATTGCAAATAAAAATAACAATGAGATACCACTACACACATACTAAATGTTTAAAAAACAAAATACTGACAACACCAAGTACTCGTCATGACGTGGAGCAACAGGAACACTCATTCATTGATGATAGGAATGCAAAGTGGTACAGCCACTTTGGAAGACAGTTCAGGAGTTTCTTACAAAAATAAGCATACTTTCACCATATGATTCAGCAGTTGCTCTCCTTGGTATTTACCCAAAGGAGTTGAAAACTTCTGTACAAACAAAAACCTGAACATGAATGTTTATAAAAGCTTTATGCGTAATTGCCAAAACTTGGAAGCCACCGAGAGTTCTTTAGTAGGTGAACGGTCCCATTCATAAAAATGGTATGACCCTCCATTTATTTAGATTTCCTGAAATTTCTCTGAGAAATAATTTTTTGGTTTACTACATAAAGTTGTA
>NW_012135926.1:11050-12320 GCF_000956105.1 Propithecus coquereli
AACCTTAGAAGTACCAAGGTTCACACTGGCTTTCTGTTTATAAACATTTGATTTCCTTTTGGTATGCCATTTAGACTAATGCAATGATGATTAATAGCTGTTCAATAAATGTATTACTCAGCTTGGGCTGCCATAACAGAATACAATAGACTAGGTGGCTTAAACAACAGGAATTTATTTCTCATAGTTCTGGAGGCTGGGAAGTCCAAGATCAAGGTGCTGATCTATTCACTTCCTCTGTGAGGCCTCTTTTCCTATTTTGTAGATATCTGTCTTCTCTCTGTGTCCTCAGATGGCAGAGAGAGAGACACAGAAAGAGAGTAAGGGAGAGAACATTCTGGTCTCTATTCCTCTTCTTTATTTCAAAATATTAAGGGGATACAAATGTTTTGTTACATGGATACATTGTATAATGATGAAGTCAGAGCTTTTAGTGCACCTTTCACCAGAATAGTGTTCATTATACCTGACAGGCAAGTTTTTATCCCTAAGCCCTCTTCCATCCTCCCCACTTCTTGGATTCCAATGTCCTTTGAATCTCTTTGTGGCCGTTTGTACCCATCATTTAGCTCCCACTTATTAATGACAACATGTGGTGTTCTTTTTTTTTTCATTACTGAGATATTTCACTTAGGATAATGGTCTCCAGTTCCATCCAAGTTGCTGCAAAAGACATTATTTTGTTCCTTTTTATGGCTGAGTAGTACTCCATGGTATATATACTACCATATATTTTTTATCCACTCATCAGCTGATGGGCACTTAGTTTGATTCCATACCTTTGCAATTGTGAATTTTCCTGTGATAAACATTTGAGTGCAGGTGTCTTTTTGATAAAATCACTTATTTTCCTTTGGGTAGATACCCAGGAGTGGGATTGCTGGATTGGATGGTAAGCCTACTTTTATTTCTTTGGGAAATCGCCACACTGTTTTCCATAGAGGTTGTGCTAATTTGCAGTCCCACCAACAGTGTTTAATCATTCCTTTTTTCTCTGCATTCCCAGCAGCATCTATTATTTTTTGACTTTCTAATAATGGCCATTCTGACAGGGGTAAGGTGGTATCTTATTATGGTTTTAAATTGCATTTCCCTGATGATTAATGACGTTGAGCATATTTTTATATATTTCTTGGCCATTTGTCTATCTTCTTTTGAAAAATTTCTGTTCATGTCTTTTGCCTACTTTTTAATGGGGTTGTTTGTATTTTTCTTGACCCCAAAGGCAAATTCAGCAACAACAAAAATAAATAAATGGGACTTAATGAAA
>NW_012135927.1:0-952 GCF_000956105.1 Propithecus coquereli
GAATTAGACGTTTCTCCCGTGCCTATTCCCTGTTCTACATTTTTACATATCATGTCCCTGCAACGTGATTTGCTTTTTCCTATTTGTGTGAGCTGTTTTACTACTTCAGCCCTTTGCTTGTGTTCTTGACTCCAGTTGGAAGCACACTCATGAATTCAGTCATTTTTCAAAACCGTGTTCAGGCGTCACTTCCACAATCAAGTCACAATAATTACTCTTTCCACTTCTTCAGAACTATTTTTCAATAGATTGATTAGTTTCTCTACTTCCTCTATATTATTTCTCTGCCTTCTAGATACTTTTATTCTCACTAATTACTGATCTCACTAGTAGTGGTATTACAGTTTTAGTGACCATTGTTGTCATGGTCAGTGGTAGTAGCAGTTGCAGCAGCAGCAATAATTAACCTGTATAGTGCCACGTAGGGCCCAACATGGCTTATAAGCTTTTTACACAAAATATTAAATCTCACCACATCTCTATAATGTCAGTACTATTATTATAATAATGTGTTTCATTGCCTGAACTGTAGTGATTTTGAATAATATTATATTTTAGATTAAGCTACTATGTTAAAATTTCTCTCTGAAAAGAGCATATTAGTTTGTCCAATATTTCTTCTAAAGTTACATTCCAAACACTTTAGACTCTTTCCTGGTCAGGTCAAGAAATATCTAACAAATACAGCAAAAAATTCTTGATTTGTATATAGCAGTGTATATTGTGAAATACTTCTAAGCTTGAGAATGAAGTCCTAGAGTGTAGAGTACATATGCTCCTAGTCTCTCTGTACTTGAAATAAGGAATTCTGCCATTGTTTACCATTCATGCTTTGAAACAAGAGCTTAAATTCTTGACCATACGATTGCATAGATAACATAAACCAAACTTCACCTAACATTCTCTATTTTTTACATCTTCCTTATCCATCTTAGTCTGCATATATATATAT
>NW_012135927.1:11583-12064 GCF_000956105.1 Propithecus coquereli
TTGGCCCTCTGTATTCATGGGTTCTGCATCTGCACATTCAACCAATTGTGGATAGAAAATATTTGGGGAAAAATGGATGGTTGCATCTGTATTGAATATGCACAGACTTTTTTGTCGTTATTCTCTAAACAACATAGTATAACAACTATGTGGAATTTATATTAGGTATTATAAGCTAGAGATGATTTAAAGTATATGGAAAGATGCATGTAGGTGACATATGTGACACCATTTTATATCAGGGACTTGAGCATCTGTGGATTTTAGTATCTGTGGGGCAATCTCCTGCAGATACTGAGGGACTACTACATAATCAAATTAATTCTGTCAATGATTTTCAAAAGATACGTCCTATTGTTATTTATCAGATGAGGAAACTGATACTGGAAAATTTGTTGTTATGTAGCGCCCCAGTGGTGGGTATGAGCTAGGGGCACAAGCTGTCTGAATCCAGGGTCTTCAGTTTAATCAACCTGAGCTG
>NW_012135928.1:0-1719 GCF_000956105.1 Propithecus coquereli
AAAAAAAAAAAAAAAAAAAAGAGAGAGTAGGAAGAGAGAGTTGAGAACCACAGCCTCAAACTTCTTTTGATTCAGGAGCTATTTCAATATGCTGTGACATTTTGTCACTTTATTTAGAATTAACTATGTGGATAAATTCCTTCAGACCATTTCTCTGTGCCAAGGACTAGGGGTCAAATCTGTTTGGCTCATCCTATTCACCCTTAACTTATTTTGTGACTCTTATTGACTTCTGAACACAATTTTTCTACTCTCAATTCAGCCAATCCATTTGTATTCAAATCTATTCTTGTTAAATTTTTACAGCCTATCCCTCTTTAAAGAAAATGATTTAAGAACTCCTTAGCTTCTGGGGCATACTCTCTCTTGTTTCTCCTTCAACCTCCCTGGCCAATCCTTTTCAGTCTCCCTTGTAGGTTCCTTCTCATCTTTGGGATGGACTTCTAAATGCTGGACTGCCCAGGCCTTGCTTCTTAGGCCTTTTACTTTCTTTTTTCTGCACTGATTTTTAGGTGTTCTCATCCAGTCTTTTTGTATTTCATACTGTCTTATGGTAAAAACTCTCAATTGTGAGAACTCCTGTATAGACACTGCCTGGGAAACTTGCAAGTCATACAAAGCTGGTTTATTGAACTTGATGAGCAAGGGAGAGCCCCACCTGGACAGAGAATCAGCAATCTCTCTGAAGGGGGACTTAGGAAAGGGTGCTTGTAGGGCTTTTAGGGCTAGTGTTAGTCATATGGTAGTTTTAACATGGGGGAAAGTAAGTATGCCTGGGCAGGGATCGGTCAGCATCGAGTGAGTTGCTGTTCAATGTCACTTTGTCAGAAAGGCCTCCCTTGATTACCCTGCATGCAATAGAACAACTCCACCCCAACTCCACTGGAACTGCTTTAGGATTCATGGCGCTTCCCACCACTTGGCATATTTTATATAGATTTATTTTTTATTGCTGGAATACTCCTGTTGTTATGTAAAGCTCCACTACAGCAGGGTTTTTTCATCTAGCTTTAGAACAAAGCCTAGCACATAACAAGCATTTAATACACTCCTGTGGAAGAAATAAGTAAGTGATACTCAATTAACGCTAGCTGTAATCACTACTTTTAGCTTTTAATTTTTTAGTAATTATTTCCCAGCTTAAAATTGTGATCAGACTTGAAGCCATTTCAAAGACTGCAAACTGGTTGGTTGCCAGCAGAGGCTCATCTGTTCAAGGACCAGTCTTCTCAGTTTGTGGCTGGGGATCTCCTGTTTCGGATGGTGACAGCTCCAGGTGACAACTCCGAGGCAGTGATTAGGGGACAAGAGGGATATGACCTCTTGTTTTACTTCACATCCTTTTTACTTTGATGAAGCTCAGTATAAAAAGGGAAGCACATGGCATTCCTTTTATTTTTCTAGTTTTCTTTCTCTCTCTCATTTGCCTCCTTTCCCCACTCACCTCCTTTTCCTTTGTTTCAAGAGGGAGATTGTCAGGTTAACACTTTATTTAACCATTGAAAACAATTTGATTTAATTTTAATACAGTAGAAAAAAATTAATCACTGAATTTGATTTCTGCCAAAGTTTTCCAGGACTTTGTCAAAGCTATGTTTCACAGTCAATACTTAAATAAACTTACAGCCAGTTTTAATGTAGGTAAACAATGGAGTGTGTACCATGAGTACTCCAATTTGTGCAGAATTGGTATATTTCTTTTTTGATGTTCCTTAAATA
>NW_012135928.1:22024-22470 GCF_000956105.1 Propithecus coquereli
AGTACCAATATTGGACTTTTCCATCATCTTTAATCTTTGCCAATAGATAGTTGAAGAATCATAACTTATTTTAATTTCCACTTAAAAATGTTTGTATTTCTTTTTGTGTAAATGCCTGTCTGTAGTCTTTATCCATTTGATAATACTTTATTGGTATCAAGAGCTGTTTAAATGGATAATTTTTAAAAACACATGTATGCATATATTATACAGATGTATATATTCTATATATGTGAGCACATGTGTATGTATATATATTTCCCATGTCCCTATTTTGCCTTTTGGCTTTGTACTTTTTTTGACATGTATTCTTTCTAATGTTTATATAGTCAAATCAATTGAACTATTTTTAAGTGTTTTCTCTATCTGTATCATTTTACTATAGATAACACATTATTAATATTTATACTGATGTTTTGGTAAAGAGTTTTTTACTTTTGGGAAGA
>NW_012135929.1:0-1191 GCF_000956105.1 Propithecus coquereli
TTTAAAGAGATTAGAACACTGATATTTCCAAAGTAAAGATATAGAAATATTTAATGTCTAATATTTTGTATTATTGTATCATAAACTTTATGACACATTTAGAGAGCACAATGTGTGGAGAATACTGGATATTGGTGGGATACCATACTACCAGGATCTCAAGAAATGTTCCAACTCCTTTAATTCTCTTCCTGTCTTTTATTACATTACTTTCTAGAGACATGGCTCAATTTATGGGACCATCTCTGCACTCTATGTCCTTTCTAAGGTCGTTAACAACATTTAATAATTCAGCCATTCCCTCAACAAATATTGTCAGCAGGTTCTATGCTAGGTGCTGGAGGTACAACAGTGAACAGAATAGACACATCCCAACTTTTAAGCAGCTTACTATCTGGTGGGGGATGTGCCAATTTAATAGGCAAGTGTAACACCATTTCATAAGTGTTATGATAATGCAAATAGATAATACAATAGGAACATATAGGAAGAGCACCTAATTCAGAATTGGGGGGTCAAAGTAGGTTCCTAGATGATATAAAATCTAAGTGAGACAAATACAGAAATAAATTAGCCATTAGAAGAATAAAGAAGGATGAAAATGAACAGTGGATGACAATCCAGAAGTGCATTATTGAAACTAAAAAATGGTCAGTGTATCTGCAGTGTGAAGTGTGAGGGGAGCAATGTGAAGTAACGATAGTGAAAATGTCAGTAGAGGACAGACCATCTTTGGACATCTCAAAACAGCAAAGTGCTAAAGATGGCTTTTAAGCAGGAAAATAATGAATCATATTTGAATTTTGAAAAGATCATTCTGGGGAATAGATTGAAGATAAGCTAGCCAAGTGCCACCAAATAGCTTATAGTAATTATCCAAGAGAGAGATAATGGTGATAAGATTTAAATACAAAGATATAGGTAAGTTACAAGAAAAAAGATATCTCCTACAAACATCAATTAAAAGGAAGCTGAAGTGGCTATACTAAAGTGGGTTTCAGGACAAAGACTATTACTGGGGATAGAGATATAATAATGACAAAAGGGTCAATATGTCAAGAAGACACAACAATGCTAACCGTGAATGCACTCCCTGAATCTCTGTGTGACCACACTTCCAGTTCTGGTCAATGGACTACATGTGGCAACGATGTGTGTTAACTTGCAGGCCCAGTTAGTTATGTGTCTGGT
>NW_012135929.1:1241-2514 GCF_000956105.1 Propithecus coquereli
GTGGGGTTTTCTGAGTAAATTTTCCTGAAACTTGGAATCGTGGGCCAAGAGCAAGCCCTAAAAGTTAATTTACAGCCAGATAAATAATGAGAGAACTGCAAAGAGATTTATCTAACTTTAGAGGTATATAGTCTAGAGGTAGGTATTCCAGGGGGAATGAGGCCCAGGACTTTGGAAACATTTCTACATTGAAAAAGCTGGAGACATCTGGGCATATTTGGCCTTGGAGAGATGTATTTATATTTTAAAAGTTTAGAGAACCCAAGATTTTTTGTCCGCAAAGTTTTTCTCAATCTTTTTCGGGAGGGGAGTGAAGGAAGCTCTGTCTTGCTTCTATGTGTAAGCAGACAAAATCAATTTTTCTCTGTTTCTCACCTGTGATACAGACTTTGTATGCCTAAAACGTCTGACCCGGCTTTCATTGTGGGGTCCTAGGGTTAAAAATTGAGGTGTAGAGGACTACGTGGTCATTATTTGCTTTTTATGTAAATAATGATAATCTGTTTCTGATCTAAATGCCATATACACATTCAGGATAAAATTAATACGTATGAATGTTAAAAAACACTTAACAGTAAGGTTGAAGAAAAGACAATAGCCACTAAAAATACATAATGTGTAATTCCATTGTATAATTTTATTTATATTAATTTAGAGGTAAAACTATATTGAAGTATTTTGGGATATTTGTGAAACTATGAAGAAAAGCAAGAAAGCAGTTACCATAAATGTCAAGAGAGAGATTGCCTTTGTAAGGAGGGAGAGGATAGCGGTTTAGAGGAGGCAAAATCAGAGGTTTCTGAGACATCAACATTGTTCTATTTCTTGACTGGATGGTGTTTACCCCCCCGTAAACACCCCCGTGTTCTCTTTGGGCTAAATTACTGGAGGTGACCCTCTTTATTTCATGCATTGTTCTGTAAGTAGTAGTTCATAATAGAACGATCAATAATCTTTTGGAGTGGATTCAGGTTGCAAGCACCTGATTTACAATCTCGGCATTAAGGGTTTATATCTAAGGATTTTATTCTTCTATCTTAAGAAGAACCTAGAGATAATTTCCTCTAGCTTATCTTCACCTGACATATTGTTATGCATGGCAGGGTGGGAGAGTGTATAAAGGTAGGGTATTCAGATTTTTCTCAAAATCTTTACAACATTAAGATTTAAAGAAATTCGAACACTGATATTTCCAAAGTAAAAATATAGAAATATTTAATGTCTAATATTTTGTATATAAACTTTATGACACATTTAGAAAGGACAATGTGGG
>NW_012135930.1:0-566 GCF_000956105.1 Propithecus coquereli
TAGTTTGGTTGACTGGGGCTATGGGTTTGGGAGAATAATATCACAGAGATGAAATACAATACTCTCAATACAGTGTACCAAGAATATATTACTTGATTTACCAAATGATAATGTTAGCCTTCCTCGCCTGGCTAAGGTAGTGTTTCCTAGTCTATGATAACTTTTATTATAGCAGCCCAAAGAGGCTAAGACACTTCCCTTGTGTACAAAATCCTGTCTGACTTCTAGGAGCCCAGGAAGACCCTGGGGAGGTCCATAATAAGGGGAAGGGGAAGCTCAGGCCCTCTGTCCTCAGCCCTGTGGCCACACGAGGGCGCCACCTCCCTGCTCTCTCAGTTGCAAATTGAGCAGCCTGAAGAGGGCTGGGATGTCCTGGTCTGAGTTGGGCGGAGGTGGCTGACCAGGAGTGTGGCCTCAATGGGGGGATTAAGACCATTTCTAAGCGACGCTTATCTCCACAGGAGTCAGAGCCGGGAGAGCTCTGGAGCCCTGCTCTGTCTCTGAGGGTTCCATTTCTTTTCCCCACAACACTTTTCAGCTCCTTGATGGCAAAATCTGGGAAAGCT
>NW_012135930.1:2608-3533 GCF_000956105.1 Propithecus coquereli
GCTGGGACTACAGGCATGTGCCACCATGCCCAGCTAATTTTTTCTATATATTTTTAGTTGTCCAATTAATTTCTTTCTCATTTAAGTAGAGACGGGGTCTCGCTCTTGCTCAGGCTGATCTCAGAACTCCTGAGCTCAAACAATCCGCCTGCCTTGGCCTCCTAGAGTGCTAGGATTACAGGCGTGAGCCACCGCGCCTGGCCCTTATTGTTCAGCTTTAAGGCTTCTTTGTTTATTCTAGATACAAGCCCTTTATCAGATAAATGATTTGCAAATATTTTCTCTCAGTCTGTAGCCTTTACGGACATAACAACACACATTAATGCATAGACATATTTTTCTGGGAAGAGAAATGAGAAATTGTAACTGTTATAGTTTCTGGATAGAGGACCTGAGGGAAAAGTGATGGGGTGGGGTTGGGGGAGCAATGTGACCCAATTATCTGTGTATATTCTTGAGTATCTTTTGAATTTTCTTGTGTGTATACGATTAATATTTTCAAAAATAAATTACATTAAAAACCCTTACACTTGTGAAATTCTTTTCTTATTAAATTATTTTTAGAGACAGGGTCTCACTGTTTCCCAGGTTAGTCCCACACTCCTGGCCTCAAGCAATCCCCCCACCTCAGCCTCCCAAAGTGTTGGGAGTATAGGCATGGCCACTGTGCTCGGTCACTTGTGACATTTTTGACATTGCGTGCAGGTCATCTGTTAAGATTCAGGTTCTGATCTTCTGCTCTAGGACCAATGATCTTCTCATTGAACCATTTTGCCTCAAAATTTCCATTTCTGGAAAAGGTGGGCTAGATTATATGGACACATCCTCCAACTGGAAAAAAGCTAAAAATTCTGTATCTTCTTAAAATCAACAATTTGCTGACAAGATGATAATAAATGACCACACACCACAAGGAAGGGAAAGA
>NW_012135931.1:0-501 GCF_000956105.1 Propithecus coquereli
ATTTCTTCTTGCTACGAGGTAATTATTAATAGACTGTAGGGGATAAGATAAGATAGTAAGAAGGGGGACTATAGTAGCAAATGTTTACTAGATACTATATATATATTTAGCTACAAATTATGGACATCATTCTGCTACTCCCCCCTGTGCATTTTAGAAGGTTATTTGAACAGCAGTTTGATAGAAAGAGGTTCCAATGGTAATACCTTGCCCATCTATTGGCAAACACTGGGATGGCACAGACACAGCCTCAACTGAACATTACTAATGAGGAGGATAAATTTTGAATTGAAACCTATGGAACAAAATCCTCCTGAAGAACAACCACAAAAAAAGAATGTAATTTAAAATTTTCAAAGTAAAATCAGAACTCTGGAAATATTTTCTTAAAGAAATAAGAAGACAGTTTTTTGAGAAAAACTTATGACAATCCAATAATAAAACTGGATAATCAAAGATAAAATTGAAAGAAAAATTCATGGCAATCAAATGTAAAGAATA
>NW_012135931.1:1023-2101 GCF_000956105.1 Propithecus coquereli
GTAGATTTTTATCCTTTACCCCTCTCCTACCTTTCCCCCTTACAAGTTTCCAATGTTCATTACTGCCCGTTATGACTATATATATATATATGTATGTGTGTATATACATATCCTTTGTTTAGCTCCCGCTTATAAGTGAGAACATATGGTACCTGTTTTTCTATTCCTGAGATATTTCACTTAGAATAATGGTCTCTAGTTCCACCAAAGTTGCTGCAAAAGATATTACTTCATTCCTTTTTTATGGCTGAGAAGTACTCCATGGTATGTGTGTGTACATAAGTGTGTGTGTGTAACACATTTTCTTCATTTTCTTTATCAGCTCATCAGTCTGTGGGCACTTAGGTTGATTCCATGTCTTTGCTATTGTGAATTATTCTGCAACAAACATTCAGGTAAAGATGTCTTTTTCATAAAATGAATTATTTTGCGGGGGTAGATATCCAGTAATGGGATTACTGGATAGAATGATGGGTCTACTTTTAGTTCTTTGAGGAATCTCCATACTACTTTCCATAGCAGTTGTATATCAACAGTGAATAAGTGTTGCCTTTTCACCATAATGACACCAAAATCTATTGTTTTTTGACTTTTTAATAATGCTGATTCTGACAGGGATTAGGTAGTATCTCATTGTGGTTTTAATTTGCATTTCCCTGATAATTACTGAAGTTCAGTTCTTTTTCATATGTCCATTGGCCATTTCTGTATCTTCTTTGAGAACTCTATTCACATCCCTTTCCCACTTTTTGATGACATTATTTATTTTTTCTTCTTGCTGATTTGTTTGAGTCCTTTGTAGATTCTAGACATTAGCCCTTTGTTCAAAGCATAGTTTGTGAATATTTTCTTCCATTCTGTATGTTTTATATTTATTCTATGATTATTTCCTGTGCTGTGCAAAAACAGTTCATTAAAGTCCCATTTATTTATTTTTATTGTTGCTGCATTTGCTTTTGGGGTTTACTCATAAATTCTTTGCCTAGGCCAAGGTCTAGAGGAGTTTTTCCTACATTTTGTTCTAGAATTTTTATGGTTTCAGGTCTTACATTTAAGTATTCAATCCATCCTGAGTTAA
>NW_012135932.1:0-1802 GCF_000956105.1 Propithecus coquereli
TGCTCCGATTCAATCAGCATATTATTTATTAGCAGGTGTTTGCTCTATAGATAGCCCAGAGTGGACAAGGGGAAAAGAGACACAGGTATATATATTTCCCATCCCATAGCAACTGATCCTGTAATTGGAAAGCAAACTGCACGGTTATCCCTGCAAATCCACAGGTGGATTCAACCTCCGTGCTAACAAGGGAGCCGAAGGGAAACTGCAATGCCAAGAAGATAGAGCCGGGCTTTGCACAATGAGCAGTATTTTAAAAGGAAGAAAGGGCAGGCTACAGAAAGGAGGAAATGCTAGTCCAGGAACTCTCCAGGAACAGAACTAGTGCGAAGCTTTGTTGAAGAATACAACATATTCTATAGCAACTGAAAGCCCGACACTATGTAAAAACACAAAGGCGTTTGGACAAATGTTTGTCTCATTTTTGCATTCATAATAAGGCTCAGTGGACACTCACCAAGGCCAAACAAGCTGGTTCCCCAGGTAATCCTTTTAGCCAAGGGTGGTATTTGTCCGTGAATAATGCGGGCGGTATTGCGTGCTTGCTAAGGCTCACGCACGCCTTCTATCTCCTCCATGGTCTCACTCCACCCTTCCTTCCATGATACGATGCAAGGGGAATGCAGGACCTCGGCCCTGGGTTGGTCACTGCTGTAGGGACAGAACGTCCCCACATCCCTGAGTCCCTCCTGCGCCTTTCTGCAGAGTGATCGACGGCTGGGACCTGCTGCCCTTGCTGCTGGGGACAGCCCAGCACTCGGACCACGAGTTCCTGCTGCACTACTGCGAGACAGCTCTGCACGCCGCCCGCTGGCACCAACGGGACAGTGAGTGGGGGCCCTCCGTCCTAGCACCCTTTGAGAAAGAGTCCCCTGGTGGCATCAAAGCACAGGGCCCCAGAAGCTGGGGGTGGGCGTGACATCCGGCTTCCGTGGTCACCTCTCTCTACATCTTCACATCATTCATTTTTCACACCAGCTTTTAAAACTTAGTTCTTGGCAATGTGTGCCTCCCTCGTTCCAGCAACATCCCTTCTGAGGTCACCTGTCAATCTTCTTACGATTTGGAAAGGGCGTCGTTAACCTATGGTTTCAGTGCCATGTATGAAATTGTTCTATTTCCTTCTTTCTTTTCCCCAAGACGTGAAGAGCAGCTTCTAGCATCACACACACACACATGCACACACCTGCACCCACACACTGGTGGGGCGAGCCAGTGGCTTGCTGATTTTAGGGGAGAAGAAGAGAGAAATAAAATAGCGATGGTGTCAGTTGATAACACAAGCGGCAGCAGGACGTGAAAATGCAAGAGCTGGTTTCCTGCTGTTCCTTGGAGAAGGGATTATGGCAGGACCTGTGACTCTGCTCTCGAGATATGATTGAGGCTGGAGCTCCTTCTCCTGCTGTTGACCCAGGAACCCTGTAAAAGCAGATTCTCACACAACACTTTGGGAAGAGAGCGGTTTACGTCTCTTTTCCGTGCATTCAGCTCCTTTCAGAAGCTGTGCAGAACGGAACTCCCGCAGGGTGCCCGCCAGCGAGAGAACTCACGGGAGTGATCTGTAACCGTGACCGGGAAGACTGTAGAATTAGCGATTTTCCTGTTATTTCTGCAAGGCTGCCTGCCCCTTTCACATGTATGTGTCTGAGACTTTTCTAATCCATTCTATTCTAGATGTGCGTGAAATATTTTAACCGCCTTAGCTTAATGGCACAGTTCCATCTTCACTGTAACAATTATAACTTTGTAACAAGAGGAGCCACACACTTACTGAATACGTTTTGGGTCTCCAAATTTTCTAC
>NW_012135932.1:4957-6714 GCF_000956105.1 Propithecus coquereli
ACGGGTGCATATCGCCACGGCTGGCTAATTTTTTTCTATATTTAATAGAGACGGGATCTTGCTCTTGCTGAGGCTGGTCTCCAACTCCTGACCTCAAGCGATCCTCCTGCCTGGGCCTCCCAGAGTGCTGGGATGAGAAATGTGAGCCACCGCGCCCAACTCCTCCGAGTTCTTGAGCATCTACACAGGCAGGGTCACCTCCCTCTCCTTGCCCAGTCACACTCTTGCCCTTGATGGCTTTGAAGCCAAAGTCCCCATAGGGTCTCTACGCCCTTAAAGACAAGTGAGACCTCAGGATCAAAGCTCCCCCACTCTCCCCCACTCCCACAACCTTCCCCAAACAGCACCTCCGAGGCCACCAGCTCCCACTGCCCCCAGCATCACTTAAAATTCCCGAACACTCAAGACATTCCCCGAGGAGGGCTCCGTACGGTTAGGTAATCTACGGAAGCATGCCCAAGGCTCTTGGCACTCTCCTCCCTGCAACATGGGATTTCCTCAAAGGATGGAACCCCCACCCACCCTGCCAAACCTCCATGCAGAGCTACTTCTAGACTCTGTTTCCCGCCTACCCCACCTGCTCCAGGCCTCAGCTAGGCCTTCTCCACCCATGTGATGGTGGCTTAGCAGGGAACCCCAGCCCGGAGGCCCTCATCCATGGAAGCTCCTCTAGAGTAACAGGGCAAAGAGAGAATCCACTAGCAAAGCCCGAGAATTTACCCCACATAGACCAGTCAGCCCAATGAATGTCAACGAACTAAATTTGCCAATTAAAAGACAACGGTCTGTTCTCTACATAGAATTCCTAGCACAATTTCTGGAGATTCCAACTGAATCCTTGTAGGGGGTGGGACTCCTGGCTCTAGAGTTTCCAAAAAGCACCTCCACCCTACCTTACTCCAGGGGAGTTGTAAAGTCTGGCGGCTGAGGGCCCAGCTAACCTAGATCATATGTAACGTCCCCTCCCCCACACACCTAAGGGTATTTAATAGAAGTCCAGCGTCCTGAATGGACATTGCAAACGCTTGAAATGGCATCTTGATTGCTTTGTTGTTCTGGGCAAACCCCAAGACCCTGCCAGAAAGGAAGAAAAGGAACTCCTTGCGCTGCGGTAGCTTCCTGGGGTAGGGCTGCCCGGCGGCTCCCCGCGCCCAGCCTAACCGGGATTAACTAGCATCTCCTCAGCCCCGGCCCCCCCAGGAGCCCACCCTGGAAAACTAGTTTTTAGCACAATTGCCCAGAACCGGGAATATAAGCGGATTAAGGGGGCAGGGCGCACACCGCAGAGCCCGCGTCTCCGTGGGCGGAGTCCCCTGCATTCCGGGGCCCGGCGCGCAACGCTGGGGCAAAGTCCGGCGCCCCGGCCAGCGCTCGGCCATGCGATCCGCGGCCCGGAGGGGAGCGCGCGGGCCCCCGGGAGGCGCCACGCCCGCCGCCAGGTGCGCGGGACCCCCGGACGCGGCCCCCACGTGGGCCTGGGGTTGGGAGTGCGGGGTGGCGGGGTGGGCGCCCGAGGGCACCGGGGAGACAAGTCCAGGGCGAGCGCGCGCCCCCCGGAAGGCGCGGCTGTGCCGCGGCCTTGGATTCGCCAACGCGTAACGGGAGGCGCGTTCCCGGCCCGGGACGGATGCAAGAGGCGGGTGGAGGAGACAGACACGGGGGGAAAGTGGCAAAGAGGAGGGAAAGAGAAGGACGGAGGGAGGGAAGCGACGGGACGGGGTAAGGAGGCCCGGGGGGAGGGAGCGGAAACCGCGCCT
>NW_012135933.1:0-1185 GCF_000956105.1 Propithecus coquereli
GAATTTGAGAGAATATTGAAGGAGACACACC
Source organism: Propithecus coquereli (assembly GCF_000956105.1). Classification (NCBI taxonomy): domain Eukaryota; kingdom Metazoa; phylum Chordata; class Mammalia; order Primates; family Indriidae; genus Propithecus; species Propithecus coquereli. The sequence continues at coordinate 32 of NW_012135933.1, forward strand.
ATATCTCTGAGGTATTCGGGTGCATGTTGTCTTTCTCTGAAGGTGAATGTAAAGAGAGATTGTGAATCAGGGTGCGACAAAATCGAAAAGAAACTTGAGCAGAGGTCAATTACTGTATTATTAAAGTCACATGAACTAAAAGGCATTTGAATTAGTTTCTATCTTCCTGATAAAATATTTGATTTAAGTGCTTATTTTCTTAAGCTAATTAATTAGAGCTCTTATATATTTTGATAGTGAATATCACATACACATGACATATATAGATACATAAACATATAGACATGCAGACAAAAGCAAATCTAATAGCTCTTACAAAGAATTTTTTTTGCCAGCTCTTAAATATCATTATTTTCTTTTATTCATACTATTACTCTTTTAAGTACCTATTTTATTGTTTTAAGCAATTATTAGTTAGGCAATAATTTTGCCATTTCTGTAAGCATTTCCTGCTTCCAGGACCTAATACTTACAAATATATACGTAGGCTTTGCCAGAAATTACAGTACTCAGTTCTTTAGAAATTAAAAATCCTATTTTCACTTTAAATCTTGGCTTTGGGTCTCAGATCTCCATGATCAACTCAGGCAATGAGTTTTCCTTACCCAAGTGCAGAAGGAAAAGGAGCAAAGGGGTAGAACGCAGAAATCTCTGCAAATTCCTTAAAGCTGGAGTTTACACCCTCTGTAGTGTTACCATTTACTGTTAGTTTCTGCCTGACTCAGTCAGATATTTGAGGCCTCTAACTGGATCTAAGCTAATTAATTATCAGTCTAATCAGATCCCAGAGTTTAGTTTCTATCACGACTTCTGAACCAGTTAGGATCAAAAGTTTCTTCAAACAAAACTCAGAAAGTTCAAAACACAAATCAGTAGCACTCTGGAATCAGAGCGAGAGCTTAGCCACAAGCCCCAGTTGCAGTGAGAGAGCAAAGGACACAGCAGGTCCAGCAGGTAGGTTGCTTGGACTCTCGGTGCGCCTGAGGATCTCTGGGAGCGAGCTCTATTTCAGAACCTACTTCCGACCAGCAGTGTATGAGTGTTCCTATCTCTCCACATCCACGCCAACATTTATTGTTTTGGGACTTTTTGATAAAGGCCAGTCTCACTGGAGATAAGTGATATCTCATTGTGGTTTTGATTTGCATTTCCCT
>NW_012135933.1:12105-13761 GCF_000956105.1 Propithecus coquereli
AAACATGTTCTTATGTTTATAGCTTCTATAGGGCTATATCAAATCACACATATTTATAAATATCAACAAAGCTGCAAAAGTTAACAAAATAAAAGTTAACATCATTAACTTAATGTGGCATATGATATTTGATATTCGAATAAAATAAAATGACTAGAAACATAAATATTGTAGTATCAAGTACAGGGCAAGCTCTTTTATATTGGGTATCCTGCACCACCATTCCCTGAGCTGTGACTCAAGTCTCCCAAAATTTCCTTTTGTTTTCTTCATTACACCATGGTGTCATTTGGCTGTCACTAGGCATTAATGCATCATTCGTCCACGCAAAAACCTGTACATGAAGGTTCATAGCAGCATTATTAACAATAGACAAAAAGTGGAAACAACCCAAATATCAACAGATGAATGGATAAACAAAATGTAGCATATTCATACAATGGAATATTATTCACCCACAGAAAGGAATGAAGTCTTGATACATGCTACAACATGAATGAATCTTGAAGCATTATGCTAAGCGAAAGAAGCCTGCCACAAAAGACCACATAATGTATGATTCCATTTACCGTGTATATGAAATGTCCAGATTAGGCAAATCCATAGAAAGAGAAAGTAGGCTAGCAGTTGCCAGGATTTAGGAGGAGGGTGGGAAACAGAAAGTGATTGCTAATGGGTCTGGGATTTCTTTAGGGGTGATGAAAATACTCTAGAATTAGTGATGATGGTTGCACAAATCCGTGAAACGTATACGAAAAAACCACTGGAGCATACATTTTAAAAGAGTAATTTTATGCTACGTGAATATACCTCAATTAAAAATTAAACTAAATTTTTAAAAAATTGCAGGTGTGGACAGCGCTCATGGAGACCCCTCCGCCACCTAGGGAGCAGGGACGAAATAAGCAGCACCAAGCTGAACCTGGCATACGGCCAGCCACTCTCCCTTCCCCAGCCGCGGTCCTTGCCACACCTCCAGGAGGGGGAAGCCCCGGCCTGGGAACGCTGACTGGCTGAGCTCAGGGAGGGGCGGAGCGAAAAGGGGTGCGTCGAGCCCCTCTCAGCTAGGCGGGGCGAAACCTTAGCTCGCGAGATTTTGCTGGTTCCGCATTTCGGGTCTGCGAGGTGGGGGAGGCGGGCACAGCGGGCGTCAGGGTGTGCACGGCCTGGTAGCGGCTGCATCTCCAGCTCGGAACGGCGGCGGCTCGGCTTCCGCTGTCAGCGAGCTGAGGACCGTACGCTCCCTCTCGCCGGCTCCGAATCCTGACGGGGGTGGGGGCCAGCGGCCCCTCCCCTCCCCTCTGAAGACCGAAGATGAGCTTCCTCTTGTGAGTGGGGCCGGGCCGAGGGCGCCAGGGCAGAGGGCGGAGATGGGGAGGGGGCCAGCGGGGCCTGAGGCAAGGGCCGGCCTAGGGTTGGGGTCAGAGTGGCTGGCGTTTGCTTTGCCTCTGCTCGGGTCCACGGGATGGCCAGGAAGTTGGGCGAGAGTGACGGAGATGAAGGTAGAGGCAAAGGAAGCGGAGCGAGACGGCTGGGGAGTAGAAAGGCCCCAAGGTCGGCCGCGCCTCCAAACTTTTCCGCCCGAGCGCCCCCGAGGGCGGAGAGACGATCTGGAGGCGGAGCCCTGGGCTCCCAATTTCAACAAGTCTCGAGCCT
>NW_012135934.1:0-744 GCF_000956105.1 Propithecus coquereli
TTCTACAAGTTCTTTCTTCTGTCTTCATTGTTAGGTTTTATATTTCATAAATATCTTTTTACTTAAGAAGAAAAAAGTTTCTAAATAGAATCACAAGATTCTATTCTTGTGAATTCAGCTACTCTCTAAAATTTACTTGTAATCCTAAAGTCAGTACTTGTGGCACTTTCATGGTCACCTGTGGACGTGGGCAGAGTGGAACAAAACCTGAATCACCACGTGCACATCCCCAGCCTGCCTTCTCGTTCCCGCTCATACAAGGAAAAAGCATCCTCTTCAGTGGTCTATTTAGTACTACTTTTTCAAATTTGTGTGATTTCTGGGGGGTGACCTCGCTGTTTAAAATGGCCCCAAGTGCAGTGCTGCATTGCTGTCCAGTGTTCCTAAGCACAGGAGGGCCGTGATGGGCCCTATGGGGAAGATACGTGTGTCAGCGAGGCTGCGCTCAGAGTTCAGGCTGAGTGACGGCGTTGCTGGCCATGAGTTCGGTGTTGATGAATTAACAATATACGTTCAACAAGGTGTCTTTAAGTAGGAACACACATCAAACAAGGTCATGTATGATCGACTGACGAAAACATAGTGACCGGGGCTTACGGACCTAACCCCACGTTTCCCCCAGGAGCCACGATTCAGCACTCACTGACTCCGCATCTGCAGCAACTGTACAGAACATGCTGCTGTGAATAACAACAACTGCCTCAACACTGTACTTGAAGACTTTGTTTTTTTCTTTACATTAAT
>NW_012135934.1:2119-2667 GCF_000956105.1 Propithecus coquereli
GTAATAGTGGCATTTATAATTGCTTCTTTTTCTTAAAAAAAAAGAAGGAATAAAATGTATGAATCCAACATGATATAGGTCAACTTACACTCTTATTTTAAAGGTAGAAAAATAAAATTGCACTAAATTTGTAATAGTGACATTTATAATTGCTTTTTTTTCTTAAAAAAAAGAAGGAATAAAATGTATGAATCCAACATGATATAGGTCAACTTACACTCTTAACCACCCTCCCCGTAAAGAAAAAAGTAGCAAAACAAAATCCCATCAGCTGTTGGGCTGTTATTTCATAAAGAATATTTAAAATCTGCCTCCATTCATCATCTAACAAATATGGAAACCCCTTTGGCCTCGCTCTACCCAAGAAAACTCATCCTGGGTAGACTGTGTTTCGATCAGAGAACTTGAAGAGGAGCAGTCCTCTTTTAGGCTAGAATGACACACGTGCAGCCTTGCAGTTCATACAGAAAGGGTTCCTGGCCTACACTGATGAGAACGCAAGTATCTAAGTACGACATGATAGCAACAACAGGGCAGGAGGTCATCAA
>NW_012135935.1:0-302 GCF_000956105.1 Propithecus coquereli
ATTTTATCTACTTTACAAATATCAGCAACATCTGGGCTCTGCTCTACTGTTTTTTCACACTAAGAAAAAATATTTTCAATAAATAATCAGCCTGACTCTCCATAGAGGGAGAAAAGGTACAAAATCATTTTCTGGGTTTCTGAAAGTTTTCATATTTACCTTGTATAGGAAACTCCAAATGCTTATGACATTGAAGAAAAATTATTAATGAGTATTGCTTTAAAAAATTACTAATTTTTATTACAACCCTCTTTTCCTGACACCAAACCCCTGAAACAGAAGAAAGAATCCATAATTCACTC
>NW_012135935.1:3265-4316 GCF_000956105.1 Propithecus coquereli
ATCTGATCTTTGATGAAGCAGTCAAAAACATACACTGGAGAAAAGAATCCCTATTCAACAAACGGTGCTGGGAAAATTGGATAGCCACATGTATAAGACTGAAACAGGATCCTTACCTCTTACCACTCATAAAAATTAATTCAAAATGGATAACAGACTTAAACCTAAGACATGAAACTATAAGAATTCTAGAAGAAAATGTTGGAAAAACTCTTATAGACATTGGCCTAGGCAAAGAATTTATGAATAAGACCCCAAAGGTAATCACAGAAACAAAAAAAATTAATAAATTGGACTTGATTAAATTAAAAAGCTTCTACACAGCCAAGGAAACAATCAACAGAACAAATAGACCACCTATAGAATGGGAGAAAATATTTGCATGCTATACATCTGATAAAGGGCTAGTAACCAGAATCTACAAAGAACTCAAGCAAATTCACACTATCTGGGTGATGGTCACACTTAAAACATAGACTCAAACTGTACAAAAGCAATTCATGTAGCCAAAACATTTGTACACCCATAATATTCTGAAATAAAAAAAGAAAAGAAAAGAAATTTTCTGAAAAGATCATAGATGACTGTTACACTTTTATAACTGACACAGGGCCAGGGCCAATTTATGTCTGAAGAAAGAAGGAAGAAAAAAAGAAGAGATAGACAGAGAGAGAGAGACTCTCCTGCTCTCCTGCACTTTGAGTTTCACACTGAGTTTAAATCAGTGGCCACCTATAATTAAGTAAAGGGCCTGAGAGCTGAGATCCATCTCCCCCACTTCAAGGAAAAAGAATACAAGTATTGCCTAATGATGAGCAGAGAATGAGAAACGCTTTTCTGTACTCTGGATCTTACATGAAGACCAAGACAGTGTCAGTCTCTCATTGGAATTATCCATACTCAGTGTTGTACTTCAGGTAACTGAAACAAAAATCTCAGATTCAGATCAACTACAGACTAGTTAATCAAACTCTTGACATTAGTAGCCCAAAAGTAAATGAAATGGGCCTCTGTGTAAGTATAAATACATGATGTCAGTCTTTATTTTTCT
>NW_012135936.1:0-3119 GCF_000956105.1 Propithecus coquereli
CAATCTAAGGCCTTTCCTCAAAATCCCGAGCCACCCGCTCCCCGTTTGATGCCCACGCCCCTTGTCGGATATGAAGGGTTTGTGTGTTTGGACAGGGAGAGATGATATGTCTTTCCTCATGGTTACATTGAATTGCCCTCCTCAAGACCAGAACAAGATACCTGTGGAAAAAATCACTGTCTATAGGCCTCAGTCCTGCCAGGTCCCTAGGAATGAGCAATGCTGTCCCATGACTAGGACCAAGTACGTGGGTGCAAATGTGTGGGTATGTCCGAAACGCCTCCCCACCTCAACCGCCAGCCCGATCCCAACCAAACGAGTATCTTTCTGAAGAGGTGTAAGAAAGATATTGACGCATAAACCCACCGATGCCTTCCAGATTTACTTCGGTCTTAAGGAGAGAGAAGTGAGAAAAAGCAAGAGAGAAGGTGGCAGCAGGGAGTACGGGTCTTGTGGGGTGGGTCCTCAAGAGTGTTGCTCTCCGGGGGCAGGCTGAGACACTAGGGCCACCAACGCTACAAAGCTGAGGGCCTCAGCCTAGGAGCCCCAGTGGGATTCGGTTCCTCCTTCAGGAAAGAAGCAGATCAATGTGATTTGATGGGGGCCCCGATGAGGTCCCCTCACCCCGTATTGTGTAACTGAAAAGCCCACCCCTTCAGCATTGGCCTGGGTGATTCCCGGTGATGCGGTTTCCGGCAGGGTCTCCTCCAGGTTGTTAGGTTAAAGGGACAAATAGACTCCGACCCCTCCCTCCCCACACACTCCTCCTGCAGATATTACGTTGCAGTGCATATCAAGGTCACCTCGGGAATGCAGGGAACAAAAAGAAAAGCCCTTATCATATGAGAAGGAGCAATGTGCAGTTGGAGACCAGCTGGTCTGTTGGAAGGGTTCTGTCTTGGGGTGCGATGGGGGTGCTCGGGAGCTCTCTATAAGGTTAGGGGTCAAAGACCTTTGCTTAGAACCGGCAGATTCTACACGCACGTGACCGTCGCCCTCCCCACGTAAACACTGCCCAGTTTTTGTCAGACACGAGACCGTGTGCATTGCTGGGGCTGGGGTGCGGAGAGAGATGCTATTCCTTCCTTCCTTCCTCAGTCCTGCACACAAGCGCCCCATCAGGGTCAGAGCTGTCAGCTGCGGGAAATTCTCTGCTGGTTGGCCACAGCCCATGGCAAGGAGGACCGGGGAACAAGCAGCACAGCCTCAAGGAGGAGGCCGGACAGCCGAGAGGGCTGAGGAAGATGCCAGCTCCCCCCTCCACAGCCCCACCGCCGCCAAAGCTGACCACCCCCAATTCACCGGAGGCTGGGGTCAGTGTTGAGAGTTACGTCAAATGCCACGAAGCAAAACCGGTCGAGCACGCCGGCATTTATTTCAGGCCCAGCGACAGAGACACCACAGCGGGGAAAGCAGCGGCATGAAGCAGCAGAGAGGGCTTGATCACCCTTCCTGGCTCTGCGTCTGCGGCTCCGTGGTCTCAGTTTGCCAGCGTGTGGTATCCTCCCCTAGAGAGGAGAGCAGCGTGATGAGTGGACTCTGGGCAGCCCTGGGGAATTCAGGCCTGGCCTGGGCTTCCCTTGGCGGAAGAGGAAGGAGAGGCAGGTGTGCTTGGCCGCGCGCACACACAGAGAGACAGAGAGACAGAGGGGCAGAGGATGGCTCTGAGCTCCCACCTGAAGGACCTGGTGAAACGTGCCAGGGCTCTCTGGAACCGGCGCCTCCAAGAGCCTCGCAGAAGAGCAGGCTCCCTGGGCGAGCCTGTGCCGCCGGGTGGGTTCTCCGTGGTGTCGGACAAAACAGCACATTCCGCAGGGTCCTTCGGTGGCCCTTTCACAGTCTGCAAAGTGGAGCAAACAGCCTCATCCTAACGGTCCCTCCCAAGCCCCGGCCTCCGTTAGCTCCTTCGGCAACTCTCACGTGCATCTCAGGCCCTGCCCAGGGGCTGGGGATGCAGCAGTGGACTGCACGGACCAACCTCCGTCTCCCCGAGGACATTTCACGACAATGGAGGGCCATGAGCCTCACCAGCTCAGCAGGTGGAAGGAAGGGAGTGAAGATCATGTCTCCAAGAGTGTGTGATGTGCCGGTAGTGATCAGCAGGACTTCCTTGAAGAGCCCAGCAAAGTTCCTCTCTCTGCTGGTTACAAGGAGGCCGGAGGCCTGCCCCCTCCACGCCCCTTCAGCCCCTCTTCCGCCGGCCATCTTTCCTCCCTCCCTCGGCCCAGGGCCCAGAGCACTCTGTTCCAGCAGCAGTGGATACATTTCTGGTATGTCACATCCCCTCTGGTCCGGTGCCTCTTACTCCCACCCCTCCGATCTCTCTCTCCTTTTGTTCTTTCCCGTGGCCCTCCCAGCAGGCTCGAGCCCGCTTTCTGCTTGCTCAGCATAGCGGTGCTGAGAGTCCTCTCCGTGATGACATGATGAGCAGACTTCTAGGGGTGGCTCATTTTATTTGATAATGGATGATCCATAGCATGTTAGGGTCACTCATGGTCCCAGCTTGCCTGGGAGCGCTTCAGTTTTAAAACTGGAAGTCGCCTGTCCTGGAAAACCTCTCAGCCCCAGGCAAACTGGGACAGTTGGTCACCCTCCTTCATTCATGTGGACACTATGCTCATGTTACCGTTCTTGGTTTTCCCACATTTAACAGCTGAACCTCATAGAGCGATCCTTGTATATAAGACGTATGCTTTTATGAGCAGTGTGTGTGTATTAAAGCCACTTTCTATCTTCATAGTGTGGAGGTAAATGCAGCAGTATTTGTTTGACCCCTGAGTACACAGCCACTAAAAACCTATGATGGGACCTCCACCACCACATCTGCTCGTGGGGTATCACGCCAGAGTTCTGAATGGAACGGACCCAGAATTGTAGAGACAGGGTCAGGGGAAGGCTCTGGGAACAAGGTTGATCAGACCCCAGACACGGCAAAGGGGACTCACATGAAGAAACCCTCCCCACCAGTCAGGTCATCGCTGGCTTTGTGAGGCAGTGAGATTAGCAACACTGGAGGTGCTGAAGCAGAGCCCGAGTGGTCACTCGTATGGCATGCTGCAGAGAGGCGGGTTCCAATGGTTGCAGACAGCCCTGAGATTCATGGGATTCTCGTGCCAATC
>NW_012135936.1:7212-10328 GCF_000956105.1 Propithecus coquereli
CGGCCTCCCAAAGAGCTAGGATTACAGGCGTGAGCCACCGCGCCTGGCCTGAAGGGATTTTTTTGTGAAACTGCAAAGACGCAGATCCAGGTTTCTATTCCGTGCATTTGCAGAAGTCCACACTGCCTTCCAGGAGGTAGTGCAAGATTACAGAGGCGTGTCCCACAGAGAGCTGGGTTCCTCTGCTGCAGTTCCTGGAGGGAGGGTGCTCAGTCAGGGACTAGCCTGAGTCCCAGGGTCCAGCCCTTGATCTCCCACAATCTTCCAGGTTGTGTCCAGGGCCTGGCTAGAGATTCTGAAGTCTGTCATGGGACTTAAGGCAGTCCCCTAAGGGGGCTGGCCTAGGAGACTCTAGTCAGCCTACCCATTTTGTAACTCTGGGCTGGGAAAGGAGACAACTTTGGGCAGGATGAGAGGCCAGTGGTGCCAGGCAGTGTCTTGGGGGGGTGGAGCTACAGGGTCCCATGGGAGGCCTAGCCACTCCCCAGGGCAGCAGTGCTCTCAGGGGCCTCGCAAGGAGGCGGCTGGCTGGCGCAGCTGGTAGCTGTGAGTATCGCAGTCCCCTAAGCTACGGGGTGACTGAATGTGCAGGAAGAAGAGAAATTTGCCGGTCACTTAGTCGGAGATTTCATGATGTAGATCGGGAAATGGAAGCCCACAAAGGCATAGCAACTTGCTCAAGGCAACACAGAGAGAAAATGCATGACTGCGGTGAGACAGGCAAGTGAGGACGCTGGGACTGGGACTGAGAGATGAAATATATCTTCCCCTGGAGCTGAGAGGGCCCAGGAACCAAAGGGCCTGTGCAAGTGGGGCACCACAGCAAGGAGAGCCCGAGGAGGGTCATAGTGGCCAGGATCCAAATCAACAGCAGTGGTGTGCCTCTAAGGGTATAATGTGAGAGACTGCGTCAGTGTACAGATCAGCCTCTGGTGGGTGGTGAGCGGGGGCCTCAGGGCGTGGCCTGTGTGCGTGTGTGGGGGGGGCTGTGGATGGACGTGAGGTCTACAGGTGAGGTCCCCGTATCCCCAAGCCCTGCTCCATTAAATCCCATCGTTGCCGCTTGGGTTTCTACAGCTGTTTGCCAAGTTATGGCCCCTGCAGATTGGTTGCAGGGTGGTGCCATGGCATCCAGGGGTCCTCTCTCTGAGCCCTGTCCAGAAGGGAAGGAGGGAGCAAGGTGTCCTCAAAATCTTGTCCCCTGGTCCTGGGCCTCTTAAGCAGTGGCAGCAGTTTTGTCCATCTCTGTGTCCCATGCAGCCTCGCACCCCTTGCCCTACCTACCTTTGGCCAGCCCAGATTCAATTCTGGAATGCAGAAAAGCCGTCGGCACCTCCAAGAAGACTCCTCCCAGCCCAGACGTTGGAAACATCCAGCTCCTGCTGGGTGAGGGGCTCTGGGCTCCAAGCTTGGGGAAATGAAAAGGATGCTGCTCACCCTCGCCCCAGATCAGAGACTCTAGGTGCAACAAAGCCTCAGTGGGCACATGCTCATAGACCCATTTTTTTCAAGAAGTATTTACTGGGGCCATGCTGTATGTGAGGCCCTATGTCTAGGTACAGGCTGTTCCGGGACCAACGAGACAGAGCTCCTGCCCCAGAGATGAGAGTCTGGGTGGGGACAGTCATGCAAATTAACCCACCAGAGGTGGCAGTTCAGCGAGCAAAATGCTATGATGGAGAAGAGTACACGGTACGTTTGTGTGTGCAGCGGAGGGGGAACGTGTCACCAAGGGCTGGGGTGATCTGGGAAGAAGGAGGGGTTCTTTACAGGAGTAGGAGCATCAGAGCCCCAAAGGACAAGTGAAAGGCTGAGTAGGGAAGTGGTGGTTCCAGAGGAGAGCCATAAGTGCAAAGGCCCTGAGGCAGGGCCCAGTTGAAAGATCTGAGGGGGGACTGAAGACATATTTTAGCCATGCTTTGGAGAAAGATGAGGCTGTAGTAGAGGAGCAGAGTTGAGATGATCAGGTGCAAGGTCTGAGGCATGAGAGACAAAGTCCCGGATGGGGAGGGGCCCTTTCAGAATCATCTGACTTGGATCTGGGTGATGCAGAGGGAAGTCTCCCTTGCTGGTCCGGAATGTATCCTGGGCTCCTGTCCCGGTGCAGTTAGTTTTCTACAGCGCATACACGGGGCCTTCAAACGCACCCACCTCTAGGGAATAATGCAGAGGTCAGAGTGATGCCCACCTGAGCTGTCACCGCCAGTGACCCAGATACCATCCTCTGTGGCGTGGGGGAGCTGGCGACCACTGCAGAATGAGGACACTGATAAGGCTTGATCTAGTATAAAACCAGGATGACAGAGAGGAGGGCTGGGTTTCCGGTAGGGCTGAAATTGAAATTAGTGCAAAGAGGCAGAATCGTGGGGGTAGGAACTTGGAATCAGGCACCTGGCAGAGAGGAAGGCAGGGAGGGGGTGAGGAAAGAGGGAGGGAAGAAGTGACCGAGGGAGGGAGGAGGAAGGCAGGGAAGGGAGGGCCTAGAGCATTCTGTCCTTTGCAAAAGGGATCTGGTCCCTGAACTGCCTCCCGCTGGGGCTGCCTCCCACAACAACAGAATTTTTAAGAAAAGTGTCCACTCAGATGTGCCTCCCTTCCTGGAGAACAAAATGCTTTTGTGCTTCTAGCTAGGAAGATATTTTGCCTGCACTGGTGTTTTGAACACCAGAACCCTCCTGAGTCATTGGGGGGCTCCCAGGAGGAGGACGCATGGTCCCAGATGAACGGTGTTAATAGTCACGGCTGCCATTTACCGAGGGCCTACTACGTATCCGGCACTCTTGTCATGCGAGTTACATAAATGGACACTTAACTTTCCAATAGTCCTGCAAGTTGAATGTCAGTGAAATTTCACAGAAGAATAAACTGAGGCCAGAGCCTTCAGGTAACTTGCCCAAGGTCACACAGATGACGAGCGACAAAGCTGGGACTTGGCCCCGGGGACTGACTAAAACGTGGGCACACCCTGCTCCACCCTGGCACCTGAGAAGCCCTCCAGCCCTAGTCAGGCCTTTTTTGTCTTGTGTCGGGTCCTCAGCCCCCAGATATTCCTGCTGTTTTAATTATTATTGATTGCTGTATAACCAATTACCCCAAAACATAGAGGCTCGACAGAG
>NW_012135936.1:11348-16491 GCF_000956105.1 Propithecus coquereli
GTGGGAGCACCCACGCTGGAGAGGGAGCTGCTCTGAGACCACATGGAGACCCAGGAGGATTCAGACACCCAGGGTGGAGGACCTGCTCTAGGGAGGAGAGGAGTGAGTTTAGATGGGGGATGCTTTGTGTGTCTCCATAGAATTTAATTCAGAAGGAGATAGAGACAGAGAGAGCTGAAGCACATACAGCAGAGCGCTTTCACATAGTGGTGGTGGCTGCTGTATTATTCTATCTGTTTTGCGGCAGGTTTGAAATATTACAGTAGAAAAATAGTGTAAAAGCGGAAAACAGAAGAGAAGGAGGGGCTCTCAGGACTCCCGCAGCCTGCATTTCCCAGGTGTTTCTGAGAACCCAATGTGTCAAGTCGAGGGGCATGGTGGATTGGGAGTTTCCCAGGAGCCCAATGGTTCCATTAGGCCACGGGGTGGTCAAGACTTCAGGGGACTGGACTCCCTGGAGGAGGCTCAGCCAGGAGCGGACCTGGCCCCGAGAGGCCCAGGCTTTTGCCATTTCCGGGAAGCGCCCACCAGACTCAGCTCTTCCCCCGCTGCTGTTTTCTTGCAGTACATATCAAGAGCAGCTTACAACGAGACACGGCATCATAATAAAAGATAAACCACCTGAGGTGATGGATGAAGCCATGTGCTGGAGGCCTCTCTCGAGGCGTCAGAGAATAAGTTAATGCCTCTAAAGCCTTTGCTGTGGATTTTGCGACACCTTCCCTCCTTCTGACCTCAACTCCCTGTCCCTCAACCCACAACCCTCTCCACTGGCCCCACGGCTATCACTCGGTCACTGCCCATCAGCCACGTATATGAAGTGTTTGAAACCAGTGGGATGCTTACTGTCCACCAGCTACAGTGCTACCTCAACAGGGACTGAGGAGCAAGCAATACTGCTCCAAGGCGCAGGGAATCGCCACATATGGCTAAGTACTGTGGTAACTCTCTCTGCGCAACGCCCTCCTCCCTGCCGCCTCCACCACAAGAGACAAGGCATCAACCACAGGAGGTGGATATTCACGCGGAAAGGGATGACAAATGTCAGAAAGCCAAAAGAATCGAGCACGCCTGAATTTGTTTCAGGCCCAGTGGCAGAGACTCTGCGGAAAGCCTGGGCATGGGGCAGCAGAGGGGGCTTGATCACTCGCCAGTCATGGCTCTGTGTCTGCGGCTCCGTGGTCTCAGTGTTTGAGTGTCCAGTATCCTCTCCTCCCCTAGGAAGGAGAGCAGAGTGATGATTGGACCCCGTGGAGCCCTGGGGAGCTCAGGCCTGGCCTGGGGTTCTCTTGGTGGAACAGGAAGGGGAGGTAGGCGGGGTTGATTGGGCAGAGACAGAGAGAGAGAGACAGAGATGAAAGGGACAGAGAAGCAGAGGCTGGCTCCAGGCTCCCACCCGGAAACACGCCAGGGCTCTCCGGAACTGGCTCCTCCGAGACCCTCGCAGAAGAGCAGGCTCCCTTGGCGGGCCCGTGCCGCCGGATGGGTTCTCCGTGGCATTGACAAATAAATGAAGAGCACTGTATTTTCAGCCGGGCCAGTCCTGTTCTGGAAAATGGAGAAAAACCGTCCTTGCTAACACTGACATTGCTTCCTTCATTCATTAAGGGTTCGTGGAGGGCCTACTGTCTGTACACCAGGCTGAGTTCTAGGTACCAGGGACTCAGCAGTGAGCTGCAGAGATCTAGATCCCAGCCTTCCTGGGGCTGGCACTCTGTCACACTGGAGGGAAATCAGTCTCAAGAGGTCCTACAGAGTTTGCTCTCCCTTGGGAAGGCTGAAAAATTGAGCTGCCCACCCTGCAAAGTTGAGGGCCCCACTCCAGGAGTCCCGGGGAGATGCAGCTTTCCTCATACAGTCAGGTCAGGAGTCAGCCACAGCAGGATGCCAGTGAAATTCACAGTTTGCGAGGAGCGTGATGTGCATGCGGTGTCCGAAAGGACTTGTTGTCAGAGGCCAGCAGAGCTCTTCATCCTGCTGGGTGTAAAGAGGCTAAGGGCCTGTCCCCTCCATGAAACTCCATTCCCACATCCCTGGCCTAGATTTCCACCGTCCCCTCCTGTAGATGAGCACATTCTGTTCAAGCAGTTGATACATTCTCATAAATGCCTCGAGTACTGAGATGCCTCACTGACTAATGCCATTGTTTCCCTTTCCTCTCCCCCACTCTCCCTTGAACTCACTCTCATCAGGCTTCCAGCCCCACCCCTCCACTCCAACAATGTAGAGGACTAAGTGACTAATTGAAAATGATGGCTCCCAATTTTCACATTGCTCTATTTATGAATATGGAAGCCTGAAGACTTAAGGAGAGATCTGGATGGACGTTGTTAGCTTTAAGCTTTACTGAATTTCAAGCCCAGGTACTTGCCAGTTGCAACTTCCTCCTCACCAGCTCCATCCTCATGTCAAGAAAGTCGATGAGTAGACAGGGAGGCTCTGACAGATCCCCCAAACTACCCCTAAATTCCCAGGGAGTAGAGCCCCGGCTTTGCTGGGGATCCGCAATCAAGCTCCAGGTTTCTCTCCCGTGTGTCACTGGAAGCCAAGGTAGGGCACTTGAGGGAAGCACAGGTGTAGAAAACTGTGTCTCACGGAGACCCCGAGTCCTTTAGCTGTAATTTCTGAGAGCCAGGCTACTCAGCCAAGGCTCAGGCTCAGCCCCGGGGAACCCTCCAAGGTCCTGACCTTGAGGATGCCCAAGGGCGTGTCCGGTTCTTGAAACAGGCTTTCTATAACCCTGGGATGGGACTTTGAGACAGTGACATCTGAGCCCCCAGGGCTCTGATCTAGAAATCCTCAGTTTTCCCACCCTGGTTCTAATTCTGATTGGTGTCAGAAGGAAGAAAGAATTTGGAGATGCACAGGAGGGTAAATATGTTAAAGTCGAGTGATCCCTGCTAGATGGCACTCCAAAGCATCTACGCCAATTCACACTACCAACATCAGAACCTCGGTATATGATTCCCGATTGGCATCGTTAAATGTTTGTCCACTTGCGGTTTGAAAAGTGGAATCTGACTGTTATTTTATTTCCATTACCATTTGTGATGTGGAGCTCCTATTCCTTTCACACCGGCCATTTGTATTTCTATAAACGGCCTGCTCAAATTCTTTGTTAGCTTTTCTATTGTTGTTTGTTCTTGCTTGTGTTTCTTGAGTTGTCTCATCAGGGTTCTCCGTATGTCGCAAATATGATTCTTTACTCTGCTATAATTGAAGAACATGTTTGCTCCCAGTCTCTCACTTCTATTTGCATTTTGGTTTCTGCGTCTTCTCGTATGGACGCTTTTTACTTGGGGTGTACATGCTGGCTGCTTTATCCAGTCTTCACCACAGTCATGTGGTGGGGTGATATTTATCCCAGGTTTCTTTTTGTTTGTTTGGGTTGTTTTTACATTTAACAAATGTTTATTGATTTACGGGTCAGAGGTACTCTACATTCTGGGGATAGAATCACCATAGCTCTATGGGTGGAGACCACACTGACAGCTGGAGACACAATAATGAGTTCTGCCCTTATGGAGCTTTCCATCTGTTTTCTGTAATGACTGTACCAATTTTCATTCCCACCAACAGCCACACTCTTGACATTTTTTCTTCTTCGTTCATTAATTTTTAATCTATAATTTATGTGTAATAATGGTACATGTTTATTCAGTATAGTGTGATGCTTCAATGCACATACACATTGCATCGTGACCAAATCAGGGTAATCGCCATATCCATCACTTTAAACATTTATCATTTCCTTGTAGTGATAACATTCAAAATCTTCTCTTCTAGCTCTCTTGAAATATACGCTACATTGTTGTTTGCGATGGTCACACTACCCTGCAATGGAACACCAGAACTTACTCTTCCTGTCTAACTGTGACTTTGTACCCTTTGACCAACCCCTCCATTCCCCCACCGCCCTACCCTCCCCAGCCTCTGGTAACCTCTGTTATACTTTCTACTTCTATGAAATCAACTTTTTTTTAGATTCTGCATATGAATGAGATCATGTGGTATTTTACTTTCTGTGCCTGGCTTGTTTCTCGTAACATAATGTCCTCCAGGTTCTTCCATGTTGCCTTGAATGACAGGATTTCATTCTGTTTTATGGCTGGATAGTATTCCAGTGTATGTGTGTGTGTGTATGTGTGTGTACACATACATACACACACACACACACACGTATACCACGTTTTCTTATTCATTCATCTGTAGATGGGCATTTAGATTGATTCTATATCTTTGCTATTGTGAACAGTGTTGTAAGAACCATGGGAGTGAAGATATGTCTTTGACATACTGATTTCATTTACTTTGGACATATACCCTGTAATGGGATTGCTGGACCATATAGTAGTTCCAGTTTTAGTTTTTGGAGGAAACTCTACACTGTTTTCTGTAATGACTGTACCAACTTTCATTCCCACCAACAGTTTATAAGTGTTCCCTTTTCTTCACATCCTCTACAGCATTTGTTATTTTCTGTCTTTTTGATAATAGCCTTTCTAACCGAGGTGAAGTGATGTCTCCTTGTGGTTTTGGTTTGCATTTCCCTGATGATTAGTGACATTGAGTTTTTTTTTTTTTCCATATATACCTGTTGGCTATTTGTGTGTCTTGTTTTGAGAAATGTCTATTCAGGTATTTTGCCCATTTTGAAATCAGTCTCCTCTATCACCACGACCACCACTACCTCCTTCTCCTCCTCTTCCTCCTGCTCTTCTCCTCCTCCTTCTTCTTCTTCCTCTCCTTCTCCTCCTCCTCCTCTTCCTTCTTTCCTCCTTCTTTTGTTACTTTGTTGTTTGAGTTCCTTATATATTCCAGATATTAAACCCTTGTGAGATGCGTAGTTGGCAAATACTTTCTCTCATTCTGTGTGTTCTCTCTTCACTCTATTGATTGTTTTCTTTGCTGCTCATAAGCTTTGTGCTTTGATGTAATCTCATTTGTCTATTCGTGCTTTTCTTGTCTATGCTTTTGAGGTCTTATTTAAAAAATGGGTCCAGGCGCGGTGGCACACGCCTGTAATCCTAGCACTCTGGGAGGCCGACGCAGGCGGATTGTTCGAGCTCAGGAGTTCGAGACCAGCCTGAGCAAGAGCGAGACCCCGTCTCTACTAAAAATAGAAAGAAATTAATCAGACAAC
>NW_012135936.1:19181-21121 GCF_000956105.1 Propithecus coquereli
CATCTGTTGGGTCCATCGGGTCTAGAGAGCAGCTTGACTCCGATGTTTCTTTGACGATTTTCTGTCTGGGTGATCTGTCTATTGCTGGAAGTGGGTTGTTGAAGTACCCCACCATTATTGTATTATAGTCAACCTCTCCCTTTAGGTGTATTAATATTGGCTTTATATATTTACGTGCCCTGGTACTGGGTAATATATATATTTACAAATGTTAGATCCTCTTACTTTATTGACCCTTCTGTCATTATATACTGGCCTTCTTTATCCTTTTTTTTTTTTTTTTTACCATTCTTGACTTAAAGTCTATTTTATCCGACATAAGCAGAGCTATTCCTGCTGTGTTTTTATTTCCATTTGCATGGGATATCTTTTTCCATCCCTTCACTTTGGGGCTGTGTGGGTCTTTATAGGTGAAGTGAGGTTCTTGTAGACAGCATAGAGTTGGGTCTTGCTTTCTTTTTTTTATCCACTCTATGTCTTTTAATTGGAGATTTTCATCCATTCATATTCAAGGATACTGTTGATAGGTAAAGGTTTAATACTATGCTTTTGTTACTTATTGTGTGGTTATTTTGTAGATCCTTTCTGCCTTTTTTTCCTCTCTTAACTGTCTTCTTTTGTTGTTAAATGATTTTCTCTAGTGGTACATTTAGATTCCTTGTTATTTATCTTGAGTGTATCTATTATAGGTTTTTTCTTTGTGGTTACCATGAGACTTTCATCTCGAGTTATTACAAGTTATTTTAAACTGGTGAAAACTTAACTTCGATCACAAGGAAAAGTAGCAGGAACTTGAGTTTTTAACTCATCCCGCCTCACCAACATTTTGACATTTTGCAGTTTTAATTTACATCTTTTTCTATTACATCTCTTAACCAATTGTCATAGTTATTATTGTCTTTAATCTTTTTGTCCTTTAGACTTCATACTTAATATATACGTGGTTTACACATCACAATTAAAGTATTAGAGTATTCTAAATTTGTATGTTTTCTTACTTTTACCGATGAGTTTTATACCTTCAGATGTTTACTTGTTACACGTTGGTGTGCTTTTCTTTCGGATTGAAGAACTTCCTTTAGCATTGCTTGTAAGACAGGCTTGGTGTTGATAAGTTCCCTGGGCATTTCTTCTTGGAAAGTCTTTATCTCTCCACTGTGTTTGAAGGATAGCTTTGTTGGATACAGCGTTTTGGACTGGCATTGTTTTTCTTCCGCACTTTTGAACATATCATCCCACTCTTTCCTGGCCTCCGGGGTTTCTGCTGAGAAATCTGCTGAAAGCTGGGGTTCTGTTGAATGTGATGTGTTTCTTTTCTCTTGATGCTTCGAGTATTTTTTCTTTGCCTGTGATTTTTGATAATATAGTTATGATGTGCCTTGGGGAATTTGTCCTTGGGTTGAATTTGATTGGTCTCTTCTGAGCTTCCTGCACCTGGATGCTATCATTTTTCTCCATATTCGGGAAATTTTTAGCCATCATTTCCTTACATATGCTTTCTGGGCCTTATTCTCTCTTGTCTCCTTCAGGAACTCTTATTACGTGGAGATTAGTTTCCTTGACAATTTCCCAGAATTCTCATAGGCCTTCGTCACTCATTTTAAATTCTTTTTCCTTTTTGCTTCACTGATTGGATAATTTTACATGTTCTGCCTTCGAGCTCACTGATTCTTTCCTCTGTGTGATCAAGTGTGCTGTTGAAGCTTTCTAATTGGGTTTTCAGTTCAGATACTGTATTCTTTATTTCTGGGACTTACATTTGGTTTTGTAAAAATTGTTTCTATTTCTTTGTCCAATGTTCAATTTTGTTCCTGGATAGTTTTCCAAATTTTATGTAGTTTTCTATTTGTGTTTTCTTGTGATTCCCCAACTTCTCCAAGAGAATTATTCTGAATTCTTTGTCAGACATTCCATAGATCTTCAAATATTCAGGGTCCATT
>NW_012135936.1:21416-30024 GCF_000956105.1 Propithecus coquereli
ATCAGACAACTAAAAATATATAGAAAAAATAGCCGGGCATGGTGGCGCATGCCTGTAGTCCCAGCTACTCGGGAGGCTGAAGCAGGAGGATTGCTTGAGCCCAGGAGTTGGAGGTTGCTGTGAGCTAGGCTGACGCCACGGCACTCACTCTAGCTCGGGCAAAAGAGTGAGACTCTGTCTCAGGAAAAAAAAAAAAATGGTTGCCTAGTCCAATACCGTGAAACATTTTTCCTATGTTTTATTCCAGTAGTTTCATAGTCTCAGGTCTTATGCGTCAGTCTTTAAACCATGCTGAGTTGATATTTGTATAGGGTGAGAGGTAAGGATCCAGTTTCATCCTTCTGTGTGTGAATATCCAGTTTCCCCAGCACCATTGATTAGAGAGACTACCCTTTGCCCAATATATGTTCTTGGAGCCCTTGTTGAAAATCCGTTGGCTAGTTAATGCATGGATTTATATCTGGGTTCTCTATTCTGTTTTATTGTTCTGTGTTCTGGTTTTATGTCAGTACCATGCTGCTTTTGTTACCATAGCTTTGAAGTATATTTTGAAGTCAGGTGGTGTGATGTCTCCAGGTTTGTTATTTCTGCTCGGGATTGCTTTGGCTACTGGGATTTTTGCGGATTCATAGGAAGTTTAGGATTATTTTCTTTTCCTGTGAAGATTATCATTGGTATGTTATCAGGGATTGCATTGAACATGTAGATCACTTTGGGTAATATGGACGTTTTAACGACATTAACTTCTCCAATCCATTAGCACAGGACATTTTCTCATTTGCTTGCATCTTTATTGATTTCTTTCCTCAGTGTTTTATAGATGTCACTGTCTTTCACTTCCTTGGCTAAATTTATTTCTAGGTATTTTATTTATTTTTTTGTGGCTATTTTAAATGGAATTGTTTCTTGATTTCTTTTTGAGATAGTTTGCTATTGGCAAATAGAAATGCTACTGATTTGTGTACGTTGATTTTGTATTCTGCAACTTTACTAAATTCATTTGTTAGTTCTAGGAGCTATTTGGTAGAGTTTTTAGGGTTTTCTATACATGTGATCATGTCACCTGCAAACAGGGACAATTTGGCTTCCTCTATCCCAGTTTGGATGCCGTTTATTTCTCTCTCTTGCCTAATTGCTCTGGCTAGAACTTCCAGCACCATGTTGAATAAAAGCGGTGAAGGTGGGCATCCTCGTCTTGCTACAGATCGTAGAGAAAAAAAGCTTTTAATGTTTTTCTGTGCAGTATAATATCAGCTTTGGGTTTATCATATATGGCCTTTATTTTGTTGAGGTATGTTCCATCTACGCTCAGTTTGTTGAGAGTTTCTATGATGAAGGGATATTGAATTTTATTGAATACTTTTTTCAGCATCTGTTAAAATGATCGTATGGTTTTTGTCCTTGATTCTCCTAATGTGATGTCTCTCATGTATTGACTTGTGTATGTTGAAACATGCTTACAGTCCTGGGAGGAATCCCTCTTGATCACGGTGAATGATGTTTTCAATGTGCTGCTGGTGTTTGGTTGAGGCTTTTTGCACCTATGTGTATCGGGCATATCGGTCTGTAGTTTACTCGTTTTGCCGTGTCCTTGTCAGGTTGTGGACTAAGGGGTAATGCTGGCTTTGTAGAATGTCTTTGGAGGCATTCCCTTCTCTTCGATGTTCTTTAAATGTTTGGTAGAATCCAGCAATGAAGCCATCAGGTCACTGGTCTTTTCGCTGATTCCTTTACTCTTGTTAGTCCTTATTGTTTCTGTTCAGGATTTCTCTTTCTTCCTGATTCAATCTCGGTAGGTCATATGTGCCCAGGAACTTACTCATTTCGTCTGAATCTAGACTACTAATAGAAAATTGGCTTACAGCTGTTCATAACGGTCTCTTACGATCCTTTGTATTCTTCTCATAGCAGTGGTAATGAGTCCTTTTTTTATCTCTGATTTTCTTCATTTGAGTCTCCTCCCATTTTTCCGTAGTTAGTTTGGCTAAAGATTTGTCAATTTCTTTATCTTTTCAAAAAGCTCACTCTTTGTTTCATTGATTTTTTTGTTTTTGTTTTTCTAAACCTCTGTTTTATTTATTTCTGCTCTGATCTTTGTTATTTCTTTCCTTCTACTAACTTTAGGATTTTTGGTCTTCTTTTGTCTAGTTCCTGGGGCCGCAACATCAGGTTCTTTATTTGAGATATTTTTTCTACTTCTCTGACGTAGGCATCCATGGCTATGAACGTCCCTCTCAGGACTGCATTTGCTGTATCCCATAGGTTTTAGTATGTTGCGTTTACATTTTCAATTATTTCAAATAATTTTAAAAATTTTCTTTTCAATTTCTTCCTTGACCCCTTTGTTGTTCAGGAGGATGTTTTTTAGTTTCCGCGAATTTGTACAGTTTCCAACATTCCTTCTCTTATTGATTTCTAGTTTTAATCCATTGTGGTCAGAAAACATACTTGACACGATTTTAATGTTTTTCAAATTTGTTAAGACTTGTTTTGTGACCTAACACGTGGTCTGTTCTGGAGAATGTTCCATGAGCTGCTCAGAAAATTGTGTATTCTGTAGCTTGTGGATGGAATGTTTTGTAAACATCTGTTGGGTCCATCGGGTCTAGAGAGCAGCTTGACTCCGATGTTTCTTTGACGATTTTCTGTCTGGGTGATCTGTCTATTGCTGGAAGTGGGGTACCCCACCATTATTGTATTATAGTCAACCTCTCCCTTTAGGTGTATTAATATTGGCTTTATATATTTACGTGCCCTGGTACTGGGTAATATATATATTTACAAATGTTAGATCCTCTTACTTTATTGACCCTTCTGTCATTATATACTGGCCTTCTTTATCCTTTTTTTTTTTTTTTTTACCATTCTTGACTTAAAGTCTATTTTATCCGACATAAGCAGAGCTATTCCTGCTGTGTTTTTATTTCCATTTGCATGGGATATCTTTTTCCATCCCTTCACTTTGGGGCTGTGTGGGTCTTTATAGGTGAAGTGAGGTTCTTGTAGACAGCATAGAGTTGGGTCTTGCTTTCTTTTTTTTATCCACTCTATGTCTTTTAATTGGAGATTTTCATCCATTCATATTCAAGGATACTGTTGATAGGTAAAGGTTTAATACTATGCTTTTGTTACTTATTGTGTGGTTATTTTGTAGATCCTTTCTGCCTTTTTTTCCTCTCTTAACTGTCTTCTTTTGTTGTTAAATGATTTTCTCTAGTGGTACATTTAGATTCCTTGTTATTTATCTTGAGTGTATCTATTATAGGTTTTTTCTTTGTGGTTACCATGAGACTTTCATCTCGAGTTATTACAAGTT
Organism: Propithecus coquereli; assembly: GCF_000956105.1. Classification (NCBI taxonomy): domain Eukaryota; kingdom Metazoa; phylum Chordata; class Mammalia; order Primates; family Indriidae; genus Propithecus; species Propithecus coquereli. The sequence continues at coordinate 24,733 of NW_012135936.1, forward strand.
ATTTTAAACTGGTGAAAACTTAACTTCGATCACAAGGAAAAGTAGCAGGAACTTGAGTTTTTAACTCATCCCGCCTCACCAACATTTTGACATTTTGCAGTTTTAATTTACATCTTTTTCTATTACATCTCTTAACCAATTGTCATAGTTATTATTGTCTTTAATCTTTTTGTCCTTTAGACTTCATACTTAATATATACGTGGTTTACACATCACAATTAAAGTATTAGAGTATTCTAAATTTGTATGTTTTCTTACTTTTACCGATGAGTTTTATACCTTCAGATGTTTACTTGTTACACGTTGGTGTGCTTTTCTTTCGGATTGAAGAACTTCCTTTAGCATTGCTTGTAAGACAGGCTTGGTGTTGATAAGTTCCCTGGGCATTTCTTCTTGGAAAGTCTTTATCTCTCCACTGTGTTTGAAGGATAGCTTTGTTGGATACAGCGTTTTGGACTGGCATTGTTTTTCTTCCGCACTTTTGAACATATCATCCCACTCTTTCCTGGCCTCCGGGGTTTCTGCTGAGAAATCTGCTGAAAGCTGGGGTTCTGTTGAATGTGATGTGTTTCTTTTCTCTTGATGCTTCGAGTATTTTTTCTTTGCCTGTGATTTTTGATAATATAGTTATGATGTGCCTTGGGGAATTTGTCCTTGGGTTGAATTTGATTGGTCTCTTCTGAGCTTCCTGCACCTGGATGCTATCATTTTTCTCCATATTCGGGAAATTTTTAGCCATCATTTCCTTACATATGCTTTCTGGGCCTTATTCTCTCTTGTCTCCTTCAGGAACTCTTATTACGTGGAGATTAGTTTCCTTGACAATTTCCCAGAATTCTCATAGGCCTTCGTCACTCATTTTAAATTCTTTTTCCTTTTTGCTTCACTGATTGGATAATTTTACATGTTCTGCCTTCGAGCTCACTGATTCTTTCCTCTGTGTGATCAAGTGTGCTGTTGAAGCTTTCTAATTGGGTTTTCAGTTCAGATACTGTATTCTTTATTTCTGGGACTTACATTTGGTTTTGTAAAAATTGTTTCTATTTCTTTGTCCAATGTTCAATTTTGTTCCTGGATAGTTTTCCAAATTTTATGTAGTTTTCTATTTGTGTTTTCTTGTGATTCCCCAACTTCTCCAAGAGAATTATTCTGAATTCTTTGTCAGACATTCCATAGATCTTCAAATATTCAGGGTCCATTTCTGGCGCTTTGTTGGTTTCCTTTGGTGGTGTCATATTTCCCTGAGTTTTCACAATCCCTGTGTCTTTACACTGGTGCCTGTGCATTTGAGGAGATGGTCACTTCTTTCAGGTTTTGCAGCTGGTCTTTGGTGGTGTTAGGCCGTTGCTACCTATTACTGGAGCTTAATCCCTGGCCTGCTCTTGCTTCCAGTCTGGGAAAGACTTATAGTGAGCACTGGACTTAAATGCTGCACTGGAACTGTGTTGGTGCCCAGCTGCTGTTTCTTGGTCTGGGGAAGAATTAAGTGGGCACTGGCACTTTATCTCCAACCATTTGGTTGTCTCTAGGTGAGGGGAAGGCTCCACACGATCCCCTGGGTCTTGTGGGAAATCTGGCCAGGGATTTGGGCCTTTCTGTGGATCGTGCCCTCTGCAGTGCTATGGCTCCAGCCAGTCTCCTCGGCATTGGCACGCCCACTGATCGCAGCACAGAGCAGCCGCCAAGAACCAGGTGCCAGACACTGTGATCAGTGAGTCTACATTTTGTCTCCAATTCACCCCAGGTGCTTCAGCTCTCCTGCCACTCCCTATGGTTCCTGTGGGATGGGACCAGAGGGGACCTCCCTTGAAGATTCCCAGACCGGTAGACAGATTGTACATCCACCTCCAATTCTCTCCTCCCACCTCAGAGATTATGAGTTTAGGGAAATTCTCTGTGACTGGCATTATGCCGGCTTGGGTGAGGGGGTGATGCCGTCTAAGATGACAGCTCCTCTTACCGGTTGTGGCGTCTCCCAACTTTGTGAGCCCAGGGATTTTCTTCTCTTCTCCCCCGAGATATGGTGAATTCAGGTGGTGTCCTTGTCTTTGATTAACTTTTGGTAGTACTTTTGTAGAGAGAGTGATGCCGTGTGTTCTTCTCTTTTGCCATCTTCCTGACGTCACTGCTCCTATTTACCCATTTCTAAATATGGAAAGCAAGGCTGAGAAAAGGTGCAGGGATTTGCCCCCAAGATTCTATCCTGAGATCCTAACCTATGTGTGCATGACCCAAAAGCTGTGCAATGACTTGGACCCATGGCAGGCTATACACCAGCAGTAAGGCCCCTTCATACCTGACTCCTCCTACGCATACAGGGAATAAAGTATGTAGTAAAACTAACCCCCTTTTGTCCTTGGAGGCGAGTGCCTACTTCAAACCCCACAAGGCAACGTATTGTAGAAGAAGAGGCATGATAATGGGCCTGCCGGACAGAGCACTGTAGTGAGGGTCAGGAGATCTGGGGGCTGCGATCAGACTGCCCCAACGGTGACTTTGGCTAAGTAATTTACTCTCTCCTAGTCACTTCTCTAAAAACAAAATGACAGTTCCGAGCTTCTGTTGCAAGTGTTGCAGAGGTGGGTTCTTTGACTGCAGCTGCGGTCAGAGGGAAGAGGGTGTGATATACCTCAAGCAATCATTTCAGCAGCCCACAATCCTCCTCACTGCAAGCTTTCAGCCTTAGCAGCTATTGCTAGTATCATCATGATTGTCATGCAAATGACTGCTGCTAGAGGATCTGAGGACAAATGGCATCCAAGGCATATCACAAAGGACCTGATCTCTAGGAAGCTGATGAGTGTTTGCTCTGGGCTGGTACACCACCAGCTGCTCTGTGGAGGGGTCATCCCATGAGATTTTCACAGCCCTTCTGTAACGGAGAGGCTGTTATTCCTGTTAGTCTCTGGACTCATCCCCACAAAAGGGTAACAACATCAGTCCTCAACCACTCAGGAATGCTGTGAACAGTAATGAGAAAGCTCCTGACAGTCACCCTGGGAGCTATGAAAGTGAAGAGCTTTCATAGCTCTTCATATGGGACTCGTTATCCTGTGCCTGAAAGGTCCACCATGAGACTCCCCATCTTTTGTAGGAGACCAGTAGTATTCTGATTGTTCTCAGGAGTACTCTGGAGACCTGAGGAATTACTCGGGCGACCATGGGGAGCAATGGATGATGGGGACAGAAGATGCAGTCTTCTTTTTTCTCTTTCCTCTTTTTTCTATTTTTCCTATCTGTTTTTATTTTTATGTCTACGGCCATACCATCCCGAACGCGCCTGATCTCGTCTTTTTATTTGTCAACATTACGGGTATATAACATATAGATAATAGTTGTATATCTTTATAGGGTACGTGTGATGTTTTGATACAGGCATACAATGTGAATTAATCAAATCAGGGTCATTGGGGTAGCCATCACCTCAGGCATTTATCATTGCTTTGTGTTAGGAACATCCCAATTCCACTCTTTCAGTTATTTTAAAGTGTACCCTAACTTACTGTTGACTACAGTCACGTTGTTGCACTGTCAAATATTGCTCATTCTATCTCACTCTCACTACGTTGTCGCAGGCATTAACCATCCCCACTTTATCCCAAACTCCCCCCTACCTTTCCCAGCCTCTGGTAACCATCATTCTACTCTCTGTGCCCAGGAGATCAATTGTTTTTAGTATTTAGGTCCCACATGGGAGTGAAAACACGTGAGATTAGTCTTTCTGTGCTTGGCTTATTTCACTTAACATCGTGTTCTCCAGTTCCATCCATGTTGTTGCAAATGGCAGGATTTCAATCTCTTATGGGCTATATAACATTCCATTGTGTCTATGTACCACAATTTCTTTATCCATTCACCCCTCGATGGACACTTAGCTTGATTCCAAAAGTTGGCTATTGTGAATAGTACTGCAATAAACATGGGAGTGCAGATATCTTTCGATGTACTCACTTCCCCTCTTTTGCATATCTACCTACCAGTGAGATTGTTGGGTCACATGGTAGTTCTATTTTCCGTTTCTTGAGGAACCCGCATACTGTTCTCCATAGCGGTTGCACTAATTTGCCGTCCCACCAATAGTACACGAGGGTTCCCCTTTCTCCACATCCTCACCAGCATTCGTCATTGCCTGTCTTTTGGACAAAAGCCATTTTAACAGGGGTGAGGGGATACCTCATTGTAGTTTTGACTTGTATTTCTCTGATGACTAATGATGTTGAGCATTTTTTCATATATCTGTTTGCCATTTGCATGTCTTCTTTTGAGAAATGTCTATTCAGATCCGTTGTCCATTTTTTAATCAGAATGTTTGAGTTTTTTCCTATTGAGTTGTTGGAGCTCCTTATATATTCTAGCTATTAATCTCTTGCCAGATGGGTAGTTTGCAAATATTCTCTCCCATTCTGTGGGTTGTCTCCTCACTTTGTTTTCTTTTTTCATTGTAGAATATTACAGGTTTACAAATGTTCAGGTTACGTGTATTGCCTGTGCTCCGCCCGAGTCAGAGCTAGAAGTGTGCCTATCCCACAGACGGTGTGTACCACACACATTAGGTGTGAATATACCCATCCCCTCCTCCCCCACCACCTGCCGGACACCCGGCGAACGTTACTACTATATGTGCACGTAAGTGTTGATCAGTTAATACCAATTTGATGGTGAGTACATGTGGTGTTTGTTTGTACCAGAGCTCCATTATATGTTATTTTTTTCCCTTGCTTCTCTTAGGATCTTTTCTTTATCAGTGACATTGGGAGCTTGATTACTATTTTTTTAATTGCAAAATATTAAGGGGGGTACAAATGTTTTTGTTCACATGGATCACTTTCATAATGCCTGAGTCATGACTAATAGTGTGCCCATCACCCAGATAATGCCCACTGTTCCCATTAGGTAGATTTTTGCCCCTCTCCTCCTCCCCGCTCCCCCTTTGTTGATTTGTACTGAGTTTTACTCCCCTGTGTGCACATGTGTGCTCATCAGTTAGTTTCGGGAGTTCCATTATCAAGTGCCTGGAGGTAGTCTTGTTTTGGTTAAATCTGCTTTGTGTTCTATGACCTCCTTGTACCTGAGTATTGATGTCGTTCTCTAGGTTTGGACAGTTCTCTCTTATTATTTCCTTGAATAAACTTTCTACCCCAATATCTCTCTGTCTACCTTCTCTCTCTCTGGCTCTCTCTCTTCACCAATAACTCTCTCTCTCTCTCTCTCTCTCTCTCTCTCTCTCTCTCTCTCGCTCGCTCACTCTCTCTCTCTGTCTCTCTTAGCCAATAACTCTTAGCTTTGTCCTTT
>NW_012135936.1:30620-33296 GCF_000956105.1 Propithecus coquereli
TGCTGTGACTCTTGCAGACTCCTGGTGGTACTGCCTTGTTGGACTTGGGTAAGATACAGGAGAATGCTCAGGATCACCAGGCAAAGTCCCTCACTCTCTTCCCTCACTCTCTGTGCTGGGCTGCTGGAGCTGTGGAAGGAGTGACACGGGCACTCCCTGGTGGCCACTCATGCCAGGTCACACCTGAAGCTGGCCCAGTGTCATCCAAAGCCCATGGTGACTGTTGCCTGGCTATGTCTGATGTTTATTCAGACCCCAGGGGTTCTTTAGTCAGCAGGTGGTGAATCCTGCCAGGACTGGGTCCTTCCCTTCAGGGCAGCATGTTTTTTTTTGGCCCAGGGTGGGTCCATAAATGCCATCTAGGAACTGAGGCCTGGACTCAGGGGCTTCAGGAGTCTGCTTGGTACCTTATTTTACTGTGGCCCAGCTGGTACCAAAACAAAGTCCTCCGAACCCTTCCTTTTCCTTTCCCCAAGTGCAAGAAGACTCTCCCTGAGCCACACTGCCCGGAGTTGGGGGAGGGGTGACATAGGCACTGGCTTGGCCATCACCGCTGGTGTCTCACTGGGTCATGCGCAGCCCAAGTCCACTGGCTCTGAGCCAGCCCAGCTGCAGGAATTGCCCAAGGACTGCAGCCTTTGCGGCCTGACTGACTTATCAATTGAGCCCAGATCCCAGGCTGCTTTTTGGCTACCCGGAACTCGGGTTTTGGGGTGGAGCATTTCTCTCTGGCCTGACTGGTCTGATTGCTGCCTCCGTGCACACCAGAAGAATTCTGCCCTGTGCTGTGTTTCCCTGTGCCAGGGCAGCCATGCGTTTCAATGCAAAGTCCCACGATGACTTCACTCTCCCTCCCCCGGGCACACGGATTCTCCCCTTGGCGTGCTGGCATGGCACTGCAAGGGTGATGGGGGAGGTGTGGCATGGGCCATGCAAGACTGTCTTTTCTGCCCTCTTCACTGCCCTCTTTCCTTGATGTAATGTTGAAATCAGGTAGTATGTTCGCTCACCCGATTATTGGTTCTTCTGAAGGTGCTTGCTTGCATGGATAGTTGTTGAATTTGGTGTTCATGCAGAGGGACGATCACTGGAGGTTTCTATTCTATTCATCTTGCTCTGCCACACCCCTCCAGATGCAGTTTTTGCCCCATTGGGTTACACCATCATTTTACCAGTGGAGACAATCCTCCACTTAGGTGCAGGGTGAGAGGAGATTGCACAGTTTGTGGTGGGAACTGTCTCCAGGTGCCCCGTTACCTGGGAACCTCGACACCTGTAATGTTTTAGCTTTGTTGCATGTGGAACTGCAAGTATAATGTCCCTGTCCCTAAGAGCATGGGCTGTGACTGACACACACAGTAGATCATGGACCCCCAGATTTCTAGTCAGGGCAGTGGCTCTTAGATTGCATCCATGTCATGGAAGGCACCTTGCCTCGGATCAACCAGGGGCTGGATGCTGGCTCTCTCCTGTGCTGTGGGTATGACCTCAGGATGGAGATCACACCACCCACCTTGATTTGGATGATGGGAGACTAAAAAAAAAAAAAAAAAAAAACGTGTAAGCCCCTGTAACATGGTGGGCTGTGTAACCTTTGGCAGAGCTGAGGACAAATGTTGGTACCTTCCTAAGGTTGCCCAGGACTCACGGGAATACAGCACAAGAGACAAAGAGGGTGGCCGAAGCAGAAAAAATGAGCTTAATCTCTTGCTCACTCGCAAACTCCAATGATCTATTCGCCAGTAGTGTTGGGTGATTCCTGGGACGTGGGGAGTTTGTAGACCCTGCACCCTCTTCTGAGGCACTGCCCACTTTGCACACATACCTGAGACATCCCTTCAGGCACAGGGATTGTCAGGTGATGTGGTTGGCAGTGGAGGTGGAGGTGTAAGCAAAGGAGGAGAGCTCAGAATTTGGGCAGAGTTGTATTTCAGAAACAAAGGTGGAAAACTGATGACCCATGCTTTTCCCTACTGCTGACCTGTCTGTCCTCTTCCTGCACGTGGTTGCCCTGTCTGCTCAGACAGTCATCATGCAATGAGTCACGGGGCTTGTTCTTGAGATGCACACGTGTCTTCTTCTGTTTTGTGTGGCAATAACAGAATGCATGAGACTGGGTAATTTATAAACTAAACAGGCTTATTTGGAGCACGGATCTGCAGGCTTGGAAGTTCCAGGGCATGGCCCTGGCTTCTGGCGAGGGCTTCCATGCTGTGTCATAACATGGTGCAGAAGGTCAAAGGGGAAGCGGACACATGCAAAGAGAGAAAACCCGAGGAGCATCCTGGCTTCATAACAACCTACTCTCTTGCGAATTAACTTATTCCCGTGATAACCAGTCCAGTCTCGCCGCTGTGAGAACTCACTCACTACCCTGAGAAGGGCACCAATCCACTCACAAGGGCAGAGCCCCTGTGACCCAAACAACCTGCCACGAGGCCTCACCTCCCAACGCCACCACATCGGGGATCAAGTTTGAACATAAATTTTGGTGGCAACAAACTATATCCAAACTATCACAACAAGTTCGCTTGTTTCTAATCATGGCTGACAGTGAGTGGAGGCATGTTGGACACTTTTCAGCTGAATCAGAGACCTCTAAGGCCAGAGAAGGATCAGGAGGCCTAAGATCTTGGCAGTGAGGTTCTGAATATGACACCCAAAGCACAGTCAACT
>NW_012135936.1:38260-39427 GCF_000956105.1 Propithecus coquereli
AGGTGTTCGGGGAGACGGTGAGTTGTCATTTGGCTGGGATACCACGGACAGCGGCGTCCCCGAGGGCCCTCCTCTTCATTCCATTCACAGGATTTTGTACCTGGAGGCCCTGGGTAGGTGTTTGGGTCCAAATGGGTCGTCACAGCCAGGATGGTGAGCCTGGTGATGGCATCTGGAGTCCAAATCAACAGCAGAGGTTTTTCTTTGAGAGGGTTATGTGACATGCCATGTCGGTGTAACATTCAGTATCTGCTGAATGCGGACAGGTGATTTGGGGCCTGGAGGGCTTGAAAAACGTGCAGCAGAGAGGGGAAGGGCCTCGGCTGGGCTAAGTTGAAGCAAAACAGCAGAGGTGAAAGCTCGTCATTGCCTAGTCCTACTAGGTCGAAATCCATCTTTGACACTGGGGTTCAAGCAATGCTGCCAATTTATGCCCCCTATTACCAACCAGGTCTGTGATGTCCAGCCCAGTGACTTCAAGGGAACTCCCTGCTAACAGTATTCTGAAGGGGAAGCGGAAGTAGGTGGCCCGCAGTCTTTTGTTTGGATTTTGAAATAGCGATACTGTTTAGGTAAGCATCTCTTACATTACCGTGAGGATACGGGGCTGATCTTTGTGAGCCTACCGTGGGCCGTGCCCTGAATGAGACTCGGTTGCTGTTTCCAGCCACTCTGTGAGGGAGAAGCCAAGAAAGGCATGATTGCAACAGAAAGTGACGGAGGGAAGTTTATGGGGCTATGGGAGGACTGAGCAGGGGCAGTCACCCAGCCTTGGGAGTTGGAACACAGTCGGCGAAGATTTCCTGGAGGAGGCATGGCTGAAAGGAGTGAAGAAAGAAATTAGCAGAAAAAGAGAGAAAAGGGAGAGCGTCACTACCACAAGCCCCAGAAAATACTGTGAGTTTCTGCAACTGGAGATAAGTAGGCCCAGTTTTCTGTTCTAGTGCTTCATAAAAGTCAAGGTCAGTGATGAGGTTCCAGTCCGGGATTAGAAAACTGTGCCTCGCGGAAACACTGAACCCTTGTTTTTGAGAAGCAAGACATTTTGTTTGTTAAAAAACTGTGGTAGCCGTCCATTGATTATTTTTCCATTGTGATGCATGCATTTGTGTCCTACCTGAGATATTGTTGCTTAGCCTCCCGACAGAGATTTTCTCATCTGTTTTT
>NW_012135936.1:44405-46365 GCF_000956105.1 Propithecus coquereli
GGTTTGTTATTTAAATCTGTCACGGTCAGAGAACATACGCTGCATGATTTCAAGCCTTTTTTATGTTCAATGAAAAGTCTGTGTTGGATTGCCTTGAAATACATGTTTGTCGCTTTATTGGCTCCCTAAGGCAAGAATGGAGTGCTTTAAACATTTGTGCAGCAATACGTTCAATGAAAAACGTGCCTATCGGAACATCCCAGGCAAGTAAAGTGAGGTAGAATGAGAGCATGTTAGCTTGGCAGAATAAGGTGCTCTTCTTCTCTTGGACAAATGGACACGAAATGTAAAACTTTTTTCACACACTAAATGTTCACTCATGTCGCTGTGGTTTTATTACTTATCTGTAAATAGCATTTTGTTCATTCTGCATTCTTAAATGCCAGGTATGTTCCAGGCATGTGTTAAGAGTTGAAACTGACTTTGGGAAGTTTCAATGAGGAAACAGTACGGTAACCGGTTTAGCTTGGGGGCTCAGAGTCAGCCTGCGTGGGCTCATTGGGCAAGCGATTTAACCTTCCTGTCCCTGTTTCCATCTGTAAAATGGAGGTGACGCCAGTTCTTTCTTCACAGGGTTACTGTTATATTAAATGTAGATCATCGTTAAGATTAAGTTAAAACAATGTCGAGCTTGTGTAAGGTCTTCAAAACTGTTATATGCAATGAGCGAGTGCCAGGAATAGAGTAACCACTTAATAATGTTAGTACTTCCCCTCATCGACATCCTTTCCCTATATCGTGAGTTCCAGGAGGGCACCATGCTCATTATTTTTTCTCCATTATGATGTTTTGTAGCCCACCGTAACTCCTATCCTGGAGAATGTTGCAGGTGTACTTGAGAGGAATATGTATTCTGACGCTGTTGGGTGTGGTGTTCTACAGATGTCTGTTAGGACCATTTGATTTATTGCTTTTTCACATCTAGCATATACTTGTTGATATTCTCCCTAGTTTTTCTTCTCATTCTTGAAGGTGAGATATCAAAGTCATAAGCTACGGTTGAATTCTCTATTCCTCTCTTCATTTCTCTGTGAGTTTTTACTTCAGGTACTTCGGTGCTATTTCGTGTGGTGCAAATATATTTATAATTTATATATCATTCCGTTGGATTGACGCTTTCATTATGGTAGAATGTACATTTTTATGGCGAGTCTTATTTCGTGTTTTAAACGCTATTTTGTCTGATGTTGATAAAACTACTCCAGCTCTCTTGTGGCTGCTGTTTTCAGCGTACATATTTTTCCATCCTTTTACATTCAAAGTGTTTGTGTCTTTGAACCTAAAGTGTGTCTGTTGTAGAAAGCATATAGTTCAATCATGTTTTTTATACGTTCTTCCAATATCTGCTTTATATTATAGTGTTCAGTCTGTTTACACTTCGTGTAATCACTGATGTGGTAGAATTTATGCCTGCCGTTTGCGTTCTCTTTCTCATGTTTTGAGTGCTCCTCTATCCCTCCGTTGAGTTATTCTTTGTGTTGAACAGATATTTTCTCCTATGCCCTTTTCATCCCCTTGTTTATTTACCATGTTTTTGAGTTATTTTCTTAGTGGTTGCCTCACAGACTACAATTAACATTTTAACTTAAAAGAATCTAGTTCAGAGTAGCACCAACTTAATTTCACTATTACATAAAAACTTTGGCCCTATTAAGCTCCAGACTCTTTTATCCTTTGTGCCGTTATTTTGACAAAACGACTTCTTTATACCTTTAGTGCCAATGTAGGTAATTTTATAATTATTGCTTTATGCAATAATTGTCCTTTATATCAGGAGAAAGAAAGAAAGAGTTACAAACGACAATACGTTATACTGTCTTTTGTCAGTACTGGTGTAGTTACCTTCAGTGGTGCTCTTATTTCTTCATGTGGATTTGAGTTACTGTCGACCGTCTTTTTGAGATTTCCCTTTAATATTTCTCGTGGGGCACTTCTGCTAGCAATACATTCTCTAGGTTTT
>NW_012135936.1:47047-48446 GCF_000956105.1 Propithecus coquereli
CATCTTTGTCTACTAAGTCCAGTGTCTGGGCTCCGTCTGCAGGTTCCATACTTTCTTGTTTCTCTGCATGCCTCAAAAGTTTCTGTTGAAAACTGGACGTCTTAAATAATGGAATGTGACAGCTGTATAATTCAGACTCCCCCACCCCTTCAAGGTTCTGTTGTTGTCGTTTGGTGTTGTTAAGCTTGCTGTTGTTTGTTTGTTGATTTTTCTGAATTACTTCTGTAAAGTCTACATCCTTCGTTGTGTGTGGCCACAGAATTCTCTGCTTGGTTAGCTTAGTGGTCATCTAATGATTGTACAGAGATGTCCTTAAATGCCTGGCACTAGTAACTCTCCCAGTCATCATCATGGGGCTGTGTGTGTATGTTGGGCATACCTTCAGCATGCAGCCAGGCGATTGCCAGCTCTTTCTTAGCCTTCCTTTCTGCTTGCACAGAGCCTCAAGATAAACCAGACTTGAGAGTTAAGGCACTTTTTGGGTCTTTCCAGACCATGTCATAGTCCTGGGCATGTGTCTGGCTTTCTAGATCCCCAGGAGTATGTCATAGCTTTTCAAAGCACCTATATACAACTCATTGCCTCGTTTTTCCTTTTAGGGTTTTGGTTAGCCTCTTGCTAGCCCCAAGTGTTATCCACCGCCTGAGGCAGCGGCAATATTACCTCCAGATGTTTTTGACAAATGCACCCAGGGAAATGGGCCTCTCAAACTGGGCAAACTCTTGAGTCAGTCCAAATAAAGGCAGCCATATAAGTAGGGCCTTCTAGGGAACTAAAGACCGATCAAACAATGACAATTCTTGGGACCGAGGCTTTGCAGGAGCTCCAACCTGTTTCTGTTCCCTTTGGTGGTTAGCAGGCTGCTGCTTTTCACTGCGATTGCAGGCTATTGGTATTCAAGGCTGCCACGGCGTTGCATAGATGGCCACAGGAATAGGGCTAGTTGAAATGCCACATAGCTCACTGTTCCTATCAATATTCAGCTGTTTCTCTTGAATAAACACACCCGAGGTCACCACAAGCTTTAGGGGAATGTCTGGGTTTCTAAAAACATGCACTCTGACAAATTTTGCCAGTTTTCTCACTGCTTCTATGGAGGACAGGATGTTCAGAGGTCCGTACTTTGCTGATTTTGCTGACTTCCTGAACAACGTTTCACCGTACTTGTCTATCAGGGTGTTTGTAGATATATGGCAGTCTGTGCCGAGCATGTGAAAGGGACCCCAACAGGAGCTCTGGGAGTGAAGATGTGTGAGACGCCACCTTTGATCTCCAAAGTCGTCACTCTTGAGTAGATGCCATGTAACTGAAACATTTAAAGCCTAGCGACTGCTGCCAAGCCTGCATCTGGTCACCAAATTACATCTTACATCTGTAAGATGGGGGCAGGGGTGAAGGA
>NW_012135936.1:48496-49748 GCF_000956105.1 Propithecus coquereli
CAGGCTGCTGCTTTTCACTGCGATTGCAGGCTATTGGTATTCAAGGCTGCCACGGCGTTGCATAGATGGCCACAGGAATAGGGCTAGTTGAAATGCCACATAGCTCACTGTTCCTATCAATATTCAGCTGTTTCTCTTGAATAAACACACCCGAGGTCACCACAAGCTTTAGGGGAATGTCTGGGTTTCTAAAAACATGCACTCTGACAAATTTTGCCAGTTTTCTCACTGCTTCTATGGAGGACAGGATGTTCAGAGGTCCGTACTTTGCTGATTTTGCTGACTTCCTGAACAACGTTTCACCGTACTTGTCTATCAGGGTGTTTGTAGATATATGGCAGTCTGTGCCGAGCATGTGAAAGGGACCCCAACAGGAGCTCTGGGAGTGAAGATGTGTGAGACGCCACCTTTGATCTCCAAAGTCGTCACTCTTGAGTAGATGCCATGTAACTGAAACATTTAAAGCCTAGCGACTGCTGCCAAGCCTGCATCTGGTCACCAAATTACATCTTACATCTGTAAGATGGGGGCAGGGGTGAAGGATGAAGCACGTGGGTTATTTTTGGCCACCGTGTCCTAAATAAAACCAGGTTTTCACCTGCGTATTTGGCAGCAGACTGGCTAATATGGCTGGTCACGACTGATTTCATCCCTAACTACCTCAGAAAGCTGACAGCCTCAGTGAGTGAGAGTGCGAATAAAGTGCTGCGGAAATCTCCCACATAAAGGGCTAGACACAAAGATTCATTTCAACAAGCAGGCTTGGTTTTGAATAACACCTTAGTGCCAATCTGGGATTTTCCACTGAAAGGACCTGTTTTTATGTTGATGCAGCCCACCACCCTGGTAGTTATTGATAGACTTTTGGGTAAAAAGCAGAAGGGACCCAAGAGACCACTCTTCATACCACAGAATGGAAATAGAGCTCCATCCTTCCCGTTTTGAATCGATCTCTGCGTATCAACAAATATCACCTGCTCATCGATCAAGGATTCCCATGGCAGTCTAAAACCAAAGTTCACATAGGGTAATCTATGTCTCTGAAGCCCTTTCAACTGCGGGAGATAGCTGCTAACTTACTCACAACCAGTTTGGTCAGGGCTTGACTTCCCAGGGTATTCTGGTGCCTTGGATGAACATGTCCGTAAAGTTGTCAAGAGCTCTCAAATGACAATATAATATTCAAGAGTCAAACAAATTTTACTTTGAATCAAGGCTCTACCACTTTCTTAACTGTGACCTCGGACAAAGT
>NW_012135936.1:52387-52817 GCF_000956105.1 Propithecus coquereli
AAAAAAAAGAAATCAAAATAAACTTTTATCATAGCTTAAAAAAAATGAATTTGGATTAAAATTGAATTTGAATTTATTTTATGTTAAACACATTTTAAAATCAAAACTTAAAACTAAATTTATAAAACTAAAAGGAGAATTACCATTTAAACCAACAATCTCACTTCTGGGTATGTAGTCAAAGGATATGAAATCATTACGTTGAAGATATATCTGCACTCCTGTGTTCATTGCAGCATTATTCACAATAGCCAAGACATAGAATCAACCTAAGTGTCCATTAACAGATGCATGAAAAGTGAAAATGTGGGATATATACACAGTGGAGTACTATCGTGCCATCAAAAGAAGGAAATCCTGTCACTTGCAACAACATGGACGAACCCGGAGGACATTATGTTAAGGGATATAAGCCAGGTGCAGAAAGACA
>NW_012135937.1:0-663 GCF_000956105.1 Propithecus coquereli
AAAAAAAAAAAAGAAAGAAAAGATGATTACAAGGCAATTGATAAGCCCACTGGAGCGAGGAACAATGATCAGTGCAGGAGGGGAAGGGAATCAGGAGGCTTCCCCAAGGTGAGGGTGCTTGAACTGAGACTCGTAAAAGTTGAATGGGGAGGAGAGGAATGGGGGCAGGATCCCAGACAGCAGGGACAGTGGGAATGACACACACGCTGGGACTCAGTTGTGCGGGGGTGAAGGGTGTCAGTGCCCTGAAATGAAACTGGCAAGGAAAGCAGGCTCAGTGCATACATTTGGGCTTTATCCCGGGAACAATGGGGAGCTACTGAAGGTCTTAGAGCAGAAGAGTGACCTGGACAGATTTCTGGTTTGGAAAAACCATTCTGTGGGCAGCAGAGTGGGTAGGAGGAGGGAGCCAGGCTGGAAGCACGAAGACCGGTCAAGACGTTCTTCCCTGAGACATTTGCCACTACTCAACATTAAGTGAGAACTTGCTGTGTTCCAGGCACTGTTCTAGAAGCTGAGAATACAAGAATGGATAAAGGGGGGAAAGACATAAATCCCTATGGCTCTTATATCCTACTGGGGAAGACGGACTGTAAACAAGGAAACACAGAACAAGTCATTTCCGATGGTGCAGATGAACAGAATGGGTTGGGGGAGGGCTGG
>NW_012135937.1:713-1503 GCF_000956105.1 Propithecus coquereli
AAAGTCAGAGCAGTGGTTACCGTCACCTGGTTCGGGGCAGAAGGAAGGAACTTGGGGGACTGTGATGTTCCAGGTTTTGACCTGATGGTTACCTGGGGTATTCACTTTAGGAAAATTTACTGAGCTTTATACTTATGACTTGTGCAATTTCATGTCTGCTATACCTCAATCAAAAATTAATGTATTTAAAAGGCTGTTCATTGTGTTAACGAGTTGTCTCCGATTTTTTTTCTACTTTCAGTGTTTTCTAAATATTCTTTATTGAGCATGTCTTAGTTGTTATAGAAAACTAAAACTGTTTCAAAAACAAAGCTGCTAAAAGTCAGGGGACTTTCCCGTCACCTTGGGAAGGTGACGCTGAAAAGAAAGCCTCGGCCGAGGCTTGGGGACGCTGGTTTCTGGATTGGGGTGTTGGTTACGTGGGTGTGTTCAGTGCGTGAAATTTCATGGAACTGTACACTTCTCTGCATTGTTATGCATCAATAAAAATTAAAATATAAGGCAGTTAGCTACAGGGGCAGGGAGGAGACATTTAAAACCTTTTTAGCTCACAAAAATCAATAATATTTATCGAACACCTATCTTGGGCCAGGACCCTTCGTGTAGTAAACGTGTTTGGTCCCCACCGTGGGGTTGGGAAGCTCAATTATTTTCATGACTATTTTACAGATGAGAAAACTGAGGCTCAGAGGCATTAAGTGCCAGTTGGCGGCAAAGCTGGACTCAGAAGCCCCTGCCTTCTTCAAGACCCAGAGCTATTTCCACTCCCGCAGAGGACCCTCCCCTCTCC
>NW_012135938.1:0-598 GCF_000956105.1 Propithecus coquereli
TGAGCCAACTTTTGATTTTGTTGATTTTTCTCTATTGTTTTATATTATCTATATAATTGATTTCTGGATCTTTGCTTTTTCCTTCCTTCTACTTGCTTAGGATTTAATTTGTTTTTCTTTTTCCCGGCTCTTAAAGTGAAAGTTTGGATTATTTATGAAAACTTCCTTTTTTTTCCCAATATAGACATGAAAAACTATGTATTTCTTTTAACCACTGCTTTAGGTGTTTCTTATACATCGATGTGTTGTGTTTTTTATTTTTATTAAGTTCAAAATGTATTCTAATTTCCATTGTAACTGCATTTATCTGTGGGTTATTTAGAATGTGTTGTTTTCTGTATATTTGTGGATTTCCTAAATTTCTTTCTGTTGTTGATTTCTAATTTAACATTGTTGTGGTTGGAGACAATACTTGAATGATTTCAATCATTTAAAATTTATTGAGACTTATTTTTTGGCCTAGCATATATTATCTGTGTACTTGAAAAGAATGTGTATTCTGGGGCTGGGCGCGGTGGCTCACGCTTGTAATCCTAGCACTCTGGGAGGCCGAGGCGGGCGGATTGTTTGAGCTCAGGAGTTCGAAACCAGCCTGAGC
>NW_012135938.1:648-2017 GCF_000956105.1 Propithecus coquereli
AGTGGTGTACTCAGATCTTGGCACATGAATTGAATAATTACTTCATATTTTTTCTGACATTAATTTAATGAACCCCTTTTGAACATATTATGGGTGAGTTTTTCTGCTACAGAATATCATATATTATAAACTTCCTTAGGAAGCCAGCTCCAAATAGAAGTTTTTGGTTTAATAATGATGGTTTTAAAAAGCTTTATTAAGGTATAATTTGCATATCATAAAATTTATCCATTTAAAATACGCAATTCAACAACTTTCAGTAAATTCGTAGAGTTATACAACCCTCACTGTGTTCCAGTTCTAAAACATTTCTATCACCTGAAAAAATTCTCTTTTTGTCAGTTTTCAGTCATGCTCACTCCTACCCACCCTCACCCCCAAGCCCCAGGCAAATAATGTATCATGCGATATATAGTCTTTAATGTTTTTGCAGTGGATATAAGAATTTTATTCCTGAATAGTATTCAATTTTATAGATATGCCATATTTTGATTTTTTGCTATTGCAAGGAATGCCAATGTGAACATTCGTGTACAAGATTTTGTGTGAACATATTTTCAGTTTTTTGAGTAGATTCCTAGGAGTGGAATTACTGGATCCAATGGTAAGTCTATATTTAACCCTTTCATAAGCTGCTAAACTTTGAAGGTGGCCATGCAACTTTTTATTCTCACCAGTATTATATGAGTATATGAGGGCTCCAGCTTCTTCACTTACTCACTAGCATCCGATATGGAAGTTTTTAAAATTAGAATCATTCTAGTGGGTGTGTAATTGTATCTTGTGTGGTTTTGATTTGCATTTCCCTAATGACTGATGATCATGAACATCTTTTCATGTGCTTATTAGTCCTTTGTATAGCCTCTTTGATAGAATGTCTATTAAAATCTTTGCCCATTTTTAAAATGAGTTAACTTCTTATTTTGAGTTTTTAGAGTTTTTTTATAAATTATGGTTACAAGTTCTTTATCCAATATACAATTTACAAATATTTTTCTCCCAGTCTATCACTTGTCCTTCATTTTCTTAAAAACATCTTTTGAAAGCAAAAGTTTTTAATTTTAATGATGTTCAATTTATCATTTTTTTCTTATGGATTATGCTTTTCATGTCTTAACCTTTACATAATCAAAGGTTACAAAGATTTTTTCCTGTTTAATACTAGAAGATTTTGTAATACTAGCTCTTAAATCTAGGTCTATAAATCCTATTTGAATTAACTTTTGTTGGGTTGAGGTAATGGTCTAAATTCATATTTTTGCATATGGATATCCAATTGACTTGGCAACATTTGTTGAAAAGACCATCCATTTCCCACTAGTACCTTTGTTAAAAATCAACTGATCAAGAATGTAAGAATTGGCCGGGC
>NW_012135939.1:0-1548 GCF_000956105.1 Propithecus coquereli
TCTGTCCACTCAACAAAAAGGTATTGATCTACTACTCTGATCCAGGTACCGTATGGGGACCTGGTGTATTTTGAGTTCCTTTATTCAATCAACATATATTTATCGAGCATATACTTTTTGTTTATCTGGAAAGGAAAAAGACAGGTGAGGTCCCTGCTGTAATTGTGTATAAATTTTTTTTTTTTACAGAATGCTTAAGTCACTTTATTTATAAAAGCAGAGGGCATTCTAGCCTGCAGATATAAACCTTTCAAGATAATTTTCTTTGTTTATCAGCAAATTTAATATTCATTGATCATTCTTATTCTTATTTTGCTTATCACTGCCAGTGCTAAACATCTTCCTAGGGCTCTGTTCCATTCACATAAAGTAAACACTTTGTGCTTGGGTCATCATTTATATTAGTAATTGCTTTCAATTATATCCAACAAATACTCAAACTTTCTCTATAAGGTGTAGTATTACAACAGGCCCCACAGGAATGGAATCACAATCTGGTAAAATAATAGTAAATAATTAACTCTTAAGAAAGCGATGTGGTATTTGGCCAATGTTGTGTTTGGGTGTCTTAAAAAAATCCTTAAGCAACTGTAAGTCATTAGAACACAGAAGTAAGCTGAAGTTCTTCCTTTGACATATACATGCTACAGATATTATGAGGTTTCATTTTAGAAAGCCGATATGTTAGAGACAAAGAAATTCCTTGTCAAGAACTGGTATCCAGATACACCTGGAAGAGGCAAACCACATTCCCCTGCATCAACTTTCTTTCATTTTCAGAACTGTAATCAAAAGAATGGAGCCACACATGTGTGATTTAGAGCTATCATCAGATCTCCTGGAACTACATACCAATCAAATAACATCAAAACTTTTTAAGTTATGCAGGTCAACCAATAAAGACATTGTCTAAATCAAATTGTTAACCAGCTTCAAACTTTTTAAAACTTTTTGCCAAAAGATCCCTTTAAGAACTTCTCACCTAGGCATATGTCATGCATTGGTACGTTACCACACCTTATACATTAGTGTTAAAGTTGGCTTAAGGGTTTTTTTTTTAGTAACAATTCAGGTTTTAACCTAGAGTTCAATTTCACCCCTGCAGCTGCTCTCAGGATATTTTTGCCAGGGATAAAGCATTCCAGTCATTGTTCCTAATGGGCTGTCTGCTGCCAACTAATAACTACTTAAGTTACTACATATCATCAGAGGAAATCTCTTTCAGGAGCTCCTGAGAACTATGAAGATTTACACATTCAAATATCTGGCACTTCTCAATCCAATCGTGAGAACATTTTAAATCTTTATTGGAAAAGTATACAAAATAGTCATAATGTCTCATTTTTCAGAATTCATAAGTTATCATACCTTTAATACAGAGAGAAGACATCATTCTTGCCAGCAACTTCTACCCTAACCCTAACACTTAATTCTTCCTTCCTGGGAAGCAATCATTGAATAATTTGCTTATGGTAGCAATATAATGTGCCTGGTTTTTAAAAAATTGGCCAGATATGTTATAATTGACTCTAAAGCAAATTTTAATGC
>NW_012135939.1:1598-3528 GCF_000956105.1 Propithecus coquereli
CAACACTTTTGTTCATATGAGAATGTAGTTATTACATGTCTACCGCATGAAAATATCCATGGACTTTCAATGTTATCTCTCCTAGTTTCCAGGCAAATGTGAGGTCTTACATGCAGAGCTAAAAATAGGTATCCCCAGGCATTACTGTGGAAGACTGTGGTCTCCCAAAACTAATGCTCCTCTACTGGATGCTAAGTACCTTCAGTTAACTAAAACTGCAGAGAATTCCAGAGGGATTTAAAGAGACCAGAGTAAATAAAGGAGCATTAGACTAACTACAGGTATTTGAGGCAATTACAAAATGTCTCAGTCATTGGTTGAGAACAGCAAACATACACCATAGTATATTAATAGGCCCCAGACACAAAACCTCTATAAATATACACCGTAATTACTAAGCATAAAAGTCTGCTGAAGTTGGACCACCGTCTGCATTAATGCAATTAAAATTTAAAAGACTCATAAGATGCTAAAATGACTCAATTCCATGATCTGATAAACTGACCAATTTAATATGATTATTAAAATGAACAGTAGTCAACTACAATTGACTCTGACACTGTTATATAAACATATTCTTAAAATTTTTTGGAACATTTCCATTGTAACCTCAGTTGTAAAATACTGTTTTCTACCAACCCATCCAAAATTATGGATTCTTTCCAAACTGACCATATTGCTGCCTGCTTTTGGGATTCTTTCCTTTTGATTATCCTATGTGAGTCAGTCTTAGCTCTGTGTGATTCAGCCCCCTCCTACATCATTTTGTACATCTTATTGCATTCCATTCTCTTGTCCAAGCCTGTCACCTGTGGGAGTTTAATAACTGCTACCTAATTATGATGCTGCTGCTTTTATTTTCCTTTGTCTCCATTTACTCCTCTTTGTATACTGCTACTTACAGACAATCAAAAACATGTATTGAGCACCTACTCTAGTGGAACAGGCTTCCAAAACTTGAAAAGATTATATTCTCGTTTCCTTAATTGTATTACAAAGATTTTGATTTTATCTGCCCTGTCAAAGATAGTTCCCCATGGAAGAGTGATTTTTAAAAAAAAAAAACAAAACTTGTGCATGAACTATTTAACTATAGTGCTGTTTTCTCAATTAGCGGTTTAATCTCTTAGGAATGGGGCTGTGTCTGCATGTCTGGCACAGTACCAAATATATAGTTTACTAGTCCTGAAGAAATAAAATAAAAAGATAGCCATTCATTGCATTCATATATCTTTGTTGCTAAACTTAGAATTGTACTTAGCAAATAGTAAACATTTAACAATTATTAGATATTATCATTTATAAATTAATTACTTTTTTATTATAAGTGGAAATAAACACATTTGACTTTCACCATGTCACCTCTCTTGGTGGAGGTTATATGGCAACACATCATGTTTTAGGTAATATAAAACTGCACATAATTCCTTCTTTTAATTCTATTTCTAAAGTTATCTTGAAAAAGTAAACAATCAGTACAATAAAATTAAATCGTACTCTGTAGAGCATATTTTAAAATCATAGAAATTCAGACCTCAAAGAGATTTTAAAGATCTAATTCAAGCTCTCATTTTATAAGATAAAGATAAGAACAAAATATTTTAATTATGTATCCTTTCTATCAAAACTGTATAAAGACGCATAAGGACATAGCCCCTATACAATGCTATGCTATGTATTGCAAAATCATTACTGGTCTCACAATTTGACTCAAAAGGGACATGAGAATAAAACATAAAAGCTGTCAGAATTCAAGTAAAATCCAAAGGTAGTTTTATACAACATTTACAGAACTCATTTCTATGTACATTCAGTAATTTATAATCTATCTCTTTATAACTGGAGGGGAAAGAGATCATGATGATACAGAAATTCTAGTGTGTCAAGGTTGCGATTTCAAAGCCCAAAATATCACACCATGCTTAAACAT
>NW_012135940.1:0-614 GCF_000956105.1 Propithecus coquereli
TTTATTTTTTATTTCAGCATATTATGTGGGTACAAATGTTTAGGTTACATATATTGCCTTTTGCCCCACCTGAGTCAGAGCTTCAAGTGTGTCCATCCCCAGATGGTGTGCACTATACCTATTAAGTGTGAATATCCATCACCTCCCCCCTCCAACTGTTCAATACCTGATCAATGTTATTACTATATGTGCACTTAAGTGTTGATCAGTGAATGCCTTTTAGAAGAATGTGGATTCCGTGCAATAAATAGTTTAATGTTATTAACATGGACTTTTAAAAATTAAACTATTTATTGCACGGAATCCACATTCTTCTAAAGGGCATTCCTGCTAGGGTCCTATACCATTCTGCTAATGCATGAAATAATTGCTCTAGGGGAGGACTGAATAGTTAGCTGTTAACCTATTAATAGGATGGGCTCTCCCTGTTTTTGCTGCTTCTTTGATCTTCTGCATTCTTGCTTCTGGAATTTTTCTTTTCGTTTAATTATTATACAAAGTATTTTTCTAGGAAGAGTTTATAAAAGGTAAACTTTCTGAGATCATATAGATATGAAAATGTATTTTGTCCCTATACTTGACCATTATGCTGACTGCCTCTAAATTATAGATTT
>NW_012135940.1:6511-7005 GCF_000956105.1 Propithecus coquereli
CTCACCTCTGGGGTTGGGGGTGAGTACACCAAGCTCCTGCTGGATGAATACCAGGGCCTGAAGAAGTATTCAGGAGACTGCCATTGCATTTTGAAGTTCTGGCCTCAGCAAGCCTGCATTATTGTTCAGTCCAGGGAAAGAGTCCGAGCAGATAGAGAGTGGCATGCTGGTGATGGACGCTGTGGACAGGCAACACAGAGATGGCTCAGCAGCTCCTCTGACAGCAAGGATGTCAGCAGGCACCCCATTGTCAACAGGACCCAGAAGCACACTCCACAGAGCCCCAGACATTTCACAGTGATAATGGGCCCTCCTTTGTAGCAGAAATAACCCAACAAGTAAGGAAACCCTACACCTAGATTAGAAATTACATACATCCTGGAATTGATACAAGAAGCTCATCTAACATGAGATAGTGTGTTGCCTCTTGCATTCCTCTAGGTAAGGGTAGCCTTTTAGAAGAGGCTTAAGTTAAGCCCCTAAAAAGTAGTTTA
>NW_012135941.1:0-701 GCF_000956105.1 Propithecus coquereli
GGATTGCTTGAGGCCAGGAGTTTGAGACCAGCCTGAACAACATAGCGAGACCCTGTCTCTACAAAAGTTTTTGTAGAGTGAGGTGGTACATGCCTCTAGCACTAGCTACCTGGGAGGCTGAGGCAGGAGGATCCCTTGAGCCCAGGAATTCAAGGCTACAGTGAGCTATGATAGCACCACTGCACTCCAGCCTGAGTGACAGAGGGAGACTCTGTCTCTTTAAAAAAAAAAAAGGAGTTGTACAAATTTTTGGATTTCTTTAAGCCTCCACCCCAGGCTACTGCGGTAGAATCATCAGGCATATTTGTTCTAAGGCTGGCTCCAGATATAATGAATCACAGTCTCTGAGGGAGATCTGAGAATCTGCATCTTTAATAAATAAATACCTATTCGAGCATTTCTTATGCCATGAAAATGCAAAAAGCACAAATTTAAAGCCTGCGAGGTCTCTGGTAAGATATATTTGGCGACTTCGCAATACATTTGATCGCTAACGGTGGAAGTGACGGTTGTCCCAATCCTTATCTTCCCATAAAATATTCTGCGATCTCTACTTTGGTTTCTCACCTAAATCTCGCAACAGTCTTTGGGTTCGTGTGAATCTCGTTAGCATCCACTGACAATCTGGTCCTATTCTCGGTGCTTTTTACTGACGCTCAGTGAATACTCTTGGTACACGTATCATATAACCAGATCAATGT
>NW_012135941.1:4765-8404 GCF_000956105.1 Propithecus coquereli
AATAAAAATTAAAAAAATTAAAAAATGATAATAAAGGACTTCAAGTCTAAATAAATAAATGACCGTTTCATATGCCCAGAACTGATATGCAGCTTTAGAATAGGTGCATCTCTGATCAACACCTAAGTGCACATATAAGAATAACATTTATTGGGTGTCAGGCAGGTGGGAGGGGGGAGACGGGGATGGGTATATACAAACGTAACGAGTGCGATGCGCACCATCTGTGGGATGGACACACTTGAAGCTCTGACTTGGGGGGGTGGCAAGGGCAACATACGTAATCTAAACATCTGTACCCCCATAATATGCTGAAATTAAAAAAAAGATAAAAAAAGAAAAGAATAGGTGCATCTCATTGCCAGAATATAGAAACCATATTTAATGATTGGACAAAACCAAACATTTTAAACTCTGAATTTTCTCTGGATTTTGGTGAAGCTGATTTGGTAGATTATGCTTTTCGCAGCAAGGAACTAAGGGACGGTTGAGTTCAAACATCCTATAATTTGCAATTAACCAGGAACCAGTGGAGTGTGGCAGAAAGATCAATGTCCTCAGTGTTAAAAGAGCCAAATGTAAATCTTAGTGTGCCTCTACTTTTCAGTTATGTAGCCTCGGGCAAAATTTATACATTTACATATGTATGTTTCGCTTTGCGAAGCTCTGAGGGGCTAATGCTATAAGACATAATGAAGGAATAAAGTCAAATCAGATCTGTATGTTTTCCTCTATGTGGAGCATGATCATATCATATATTTATAGGAACTTACCAATTACAAAGCACTTCCCAATGCACCGTCCTCTCGTCATAAGACATCCCTTAGATGGAATTTTTCAAGGGTTAAATGAGAGGATTCACACAAGCACTTGGAGGATGACTCAGCATCAGAGCGAGCATGCAATGGAATGGCAGCTATAATTATTATAATTTGATCCTCACATCAATCCTGTGTGCTAGAAATTGTCATCTCCACATTGCCAAATTTTTAAAAACTGAGGCCCAAGAGACATTATTCATCCAAAGTGACATTAGCTGGAAGGTCAGAGCCTGGACTGGAGCTCACACATGTTTTCTCCTCTTCCAGGGCATGTTCCAAGACACTATTGGCAATGGACATGAATAGTATCAAAATGAGGAGTTTGGGTTTTATTTTTTTTCCTTAGAGAATATGGCAAAGTAAGAGCCCAAGTCGGATGCCCCACGCTTGGCTTTCCCACCCTCTGGTCCTGGCCTTGTGGTTTCACCGACCCCATGTTCTCCAACGCAGCAGTAGACAGCAAAGGTTCTGAGCCTTCACCAAACATAAGAACGCCCCGGGAGTTTTAACAAGTGCTGACGCTCAGACCTCAAAGCAGTCCAGTGAAATCAGAACGCCCCACAAGAGATTTCTTCCTCTTCCGCCCCAGCTACAGTGAGTATGTCTGAACCTGGAACCCAAAGCCAGATTCTCCAACTCCAAACATTGTGCTCTTTCTGCTTCCACCTGTGAACACTATCAGCCCTAAGAAGGGGAGCACAGTTATAACTGGCCACCGATTCCAGAAAAGCAGGAGTTTAAAGTAAAACATGGAAGCTGTCAAAGAAATGGATTGCCGGGGAATGGAAGGCGTGTAGGAGACCAGGTGCTGGAGGAGGAATCAGACTAGAGAGAATGAATAAAAATGCAGGTACTGGCTCATTTTCCAGACAGGAGGGAAATACGCCAGCATGAGTCACAGCCGTGGACTGAACACAAAGGAAGAACTGGTACACTGGTTGGCTGCACTGCGTCTCCGTGGAAGCCGAAGAACAGAATTAATTGGCATGGCAGGCAGCTCTCAAATAAAACTTCCTTGATACCGATTACTGTTGAGCAGACGTGTGTGCCTCTGAGGCTGAGAATGGCTTGGTAAATGTTTTGTACTTAACAAAGGTATAGTAAAGACCCTAGAATAAATCTAAATTTGAATGTCTGGTAGAATCTGTTAACCAAAACATTTTACTAGTCGAGCTGAAGGATATTCCCTTAGCCCAAATTCACCTATGAACAAATGTGTGTCACTAATGCCAAGTAATCATGAGAAATGGAGATTCTCAGATTATCAGATTCTCTAGAAAAATGTAGCAGATGGAGGTCCCTTTTCATTATCTTCCAGTGACAATTGTCCAAGCCCTCTCCTTATCCCCCATCCCCAAATGCAATAGGCCTCTCCTCGGATCAGAACCACTGTCTAGAGAGCTGAGTGGGAAGCCCTGGTCAGAACCGCCAAGGCAGCTCTGGATTTTAAAAAAGTCAAATCTTCCAGATCTCCTGGCTGCTAACGCTGGCAGGATTACTGCTTCCTCTCAGGGCTGCAGTGGGGGTGGGATCCCCCTCCTTAATGTAATTTCTTCTCCAGATTTGGCGACAAGTTCTCCAAATTTGTCTCAAGTGGGCAAAGTACAAGTTATGTCACTATTTAAGTATATATTTTTTTTCTTCCCTTTGCAAAACCCCAGCAAGAAAACTCCACTCTGTATCCTCACAGATATGTTTTCTGTCCCCACGCCAGACCGCGGGAGTGTGGGCCCTTTTTCTGGCTGTAGTTTAGCTCTGGATTGGCTTCTGGGATCGGAGCTGCTCTGCCTTGGGTAAACCATTGCCTTTTTATGTAGAGTGCTGTCTTGTATGAGATCAGCTCAAGAAATCTTTTTAAAAAAAAATGGGCATGGCTTTCTCACTTCGGAGGGGATAAAGAGCAGAAGAACAAAAGTTTCAGGCAGATGACAATGGACCCTGTCAATTAGACTAGGTGAAGCTAGAGCAAATGAATGCTCTACTGAGGAAGACAGAACACAGCGAGGAAGAGAAAATGAGGCTGGAGGAATACAATGGCAGTGACACTGATTATTCGGAGAGACCTCTAAGAGCACGTGTGCCCGTCTCAGCAATGCCCTGATAAAGAGCCATGACACAAAAGCTTGCTCCTTGCTTTACCCCAGGATCACAAATAACCAAAATTCCCAGGAAAAAAAATTCATGTTTCAATCTAGCCGGAGTCCACCAAATCTCACTAAATACCAAATTGATTACTTTTCTGGGGGAGATCAAAGGGGGCTCATGAATGGAAGGGAATGCAATGCCTCTTTTTAATGTCTTCATAGAAGAAAGGAAAAATAGGCATATGTAAAACACACTCTCCTGCTTTAAAATTTTTATCACCAAGCGCAGGATGGAGTATATCGATTCAGAGAACATCACTTTTCTCCACGGGTGTCACCAGAGGGGGCTGTTCGTGTGTGCGCGGAGGGGTCTGAGATATACGGCTGTACAGGTCCCATCGTTTGTAGTGATTTATTAGTCAGGAAATAAAGCATGACGGGTGGGTGTGGTTACCACGGTGTAATCACACCCCCAGGGTGAGACTACACTACACACAGCCAAATTCCCCCCAGGGGTGTGATTAGCTCATAAAACCCTGCCTCCCAGAACTGCCAGACTCTTTAATGTCATTTATTTATTAAAAAAGAGTGGGCCAGTCAAATCTGCTCTGTAGAGTGTGACTGTCACTGAGGCTGGTCTTCCTGAAAAACAAGACGAACAAAACAAACAAATAAATCTAACCCCCAAAGGGTCTGCTATCTGCTACTAAATACTGTTTCCTGTCGAATTTTGA
>NW_012135942.1:0-849 GCF_000956105.1 Propithecus coquereli
ATGATTAAATTAAAAGCTACATCTATTTTTTAAACTTCCCATTTGCAATTATAGCTTACAAATGTATGCTGATGTTTTAAATCAATCTCAAAGCTCTCTGTGTACCAAAAAGGATTTCTACTTGCCCTTGTAGTTTAGATCTCAGAAAATCTGCCTGGCCAGCATGGATTCTTCTAGAATCTATCTAACAAAGTCTCCAGATAGGCCCATTGTGTAGCAAAGGGCATTTGATTCAGTTAAGCAGTAAGAAATCCACAAGGATTTCTTCTAGCCTCTTCAGAGGTGGTTTCTCCTTATTCTAGCTTGTAATCACTTTACAGCCAGAATCTGTCACCGTTTCTCACACCAGTGAACGTGTGAGAGAACCAGACACTGCATTTCCCACACTAAGTTCAACACCTGTAAACTAATATTTCTGTTTAATAATGCGCTAGTATTTCAATAATTGCCCCACTATCTTCTATTTAATGCAGATTATAAAATAACTTCGGATTTGATAAATAAAATAATTATGAACATTAAGTTTTATGGTGCATTTCAACCCATTTTGAGTGCTGTAATTTACATTTGCTTTGTTTGCTTCCATTTAATGTGATTTGAAATCGATCATCAATCTGACTAGACAGAGTATTCCCTGTGAAATTGGCATCCTGTCTCCTGTTTTCTGCTGCGATTAGGTTTCCCGTTGTCACTCTTGGCTTCCTGGGATGCCGGGCTTCCGGCTCACTTCCTGAGTTCTCAAAAAGCACACAAGCACAGGGCTGTTGTCCACAGCAGACCCAACCTGAGGACTCGAGATAAGAGAAGAGATGACGACGGCACATTGAGTGCAACTTGGCTTGAGCATTA
>NW_012135942.1:11424-12020 GCF_000956105.1 Propithecus coquereli
CAGACTGTTTTTAACCTACTCTTGTGGGAACTAATAGAGTGAGAAACCAGTCATTATCATGAGGATGGTAACAAGCCATTCATGGGGAATCTACTCCCATGACCCATCACCTCTATCAGGCCCCACCTCCAACACTGGGGATCAAATTTCGACTTGAAGTTTGGAGGACAAACATCTAACTATCATAGTAGATATTATCCTTTCACTTTCGGACATAGGAAGCTTTAAGCATTTCTTGTAGAGCTGGTCTAGTGGTGATGAATTCTTTCAGCTTTTGCTTGTCTGGGAAAGACTTCATTTCTCCACCATTTATGAAGGATGCCTTTATTGGGTAGTATCCTTGGCTAACAGTTGTTTTTTTTTCAGCCCTTTGAATATGTTACTCCATTCTCGACGGCCTACAAGGTCTCTGCTGAGAAATCCACTGTTAGTCTGATGGAGGTTCCCTTATAAGTGATTACATGCTTTTCTCTTGTTTTTAGAATTCTCTTTTTGTCTTTGATTTTTGACAGTTTTATTATAATATGAAATAGGGAAGACCTTATTGAATTGCATCTATTTGGGGATTATTATCTTCCTATATCTGGATGTCTAAA
>NW_012135943.1:0-380 GCF_000956105.1 Propithecus coquereli
TTTTGTTAACCAATCTGCAGTTTGGACAGGGCTCAGTGGGCGAGTTCATCTCTGCTTCTCTTGGCATCAGTGGTGTGGCTTGATGGCTGGGGCTGATGTTATCTCTAAGCCTTCCTCACATGTCTGGTGGTTGATGTTAGCTGGGACCCCAGCTAGGGCTGTGGGCAGATCACCTACATGAAGATTTTCCATGTGGTCTGGTCTTCCTCACAATATGATGGCTGAGTTCCATGAGCATCTAGAACAGGGGTGGAGAATCTTTTCATGGTGGAAGGCTGTATTAATTAGCTGTAATCAAATAAGGCCACATTCAAGAAATATCAATTAGATATATGTAAAAATGTACATTATTTTGTAAAAATCTATTATGTACTTAACAA
>NW_012135943.1:1600-2736 GCF_000956105.1 Propithecus coquereli
CCCCCCTCCCCCTGCCCAACATCCAATAGATGTTATTCTTATATGTGCATTTATGTGTTGATCAGTTAATACCAGTTTGATGGTGAGTACATGTGGGAAGACAAGCACCACATGTTAATACTTTTTTAAATCTGTGCCATAGACCCTTTAAGTTTTCCTGTCATGGAAGGTGCACCATCTGTACATACACTCACTAAATTTACCAAATTCAGTCCAACTTCATGACATTTATCTTGAAGGTTGTTGAAGATATCTATTCTCTGTGTTCTGCTCCCAAGAGTACCCAAAATAACTCTTTGTAGCAAAGTAAATCTTCTGCTCTGACGTGAATGAAGTATTACGTAAAACCTGCACTAAGTCAGTAGTATCAGTTGATTCATCCAAAACAATTGAATAATATATATTTCCCTTTTGAAGTATTGCATGAAGTTGTTCTGTTAAGTTGAAGGCGAATTCATGCTGCTGATCTGTCATGGTTCTCTTTGAAAGAGGCAACTGTTTGTACTTTGAAATGTCATCAGGGTCTAAGCATCCTACAACTTCGACAATGCATTCTTTCACAATTTCTACATCCCTGAATGGCTTTCCTTTTTCCCAAGTATATAAGCTACTTTATAAGTTGCTTCAGTGGGATTATTTCCAGGTCTCAATGCTGCTTGAAAGAATTGTCTTTGCTTTTTCTTTTCATCTTTTAATTTCTACAATACAACCTTTTGCACCTCTCCCTTGAATTTAATATATTTGTGGTCCTTATGAGTGTTACAATGCTGATGAGCACTGACTTTCTTTAACACTGATATTGCAGTATCACAAAGCAAGCAGATCATCTTATCTCTAGCAGAAACAAGATAATATTGAAATTCCCAATCCTCATTAAAAAATCTATTTTCTTCCTTCAGTGTTCTCTTGGTCTTCTTTGACATCATGGGCTGTTAAGCAGACAGGATGGTGCAACTATTCACAAATTCCACTTCAAACAGAACCATAGTGCACCATTGTCAAAAGCTGATTAACAGACTGGGTACTCGACCCCTATAAACTCCCACCAACCAGCCTTGTGTGGCAGTGGTGCCAGTCAGGCAGGGGAAGTTAGAACTAAATCATGAATGTAGCAGCCATCAATTTAGCCCTTGTGG
>NW_012135944.1:0-361 GCF_000956105.1 Propithecus coquereli
ATTATTAACCCAGTTGTCTTAAGGCTGTTGTCAGAATCATTTGGCAAATAATAGGTGATCCATATTCTAATGATTTGTGACATTTTAAAAATATCTCTGAAGAGAAAATTTTTTTATGTTTGTGTGTGTGCTGTTTTCCAAGTGGGCAATAGAAATTATTTTGTATAGCCATTCACCAATTTAGTAATCCTTAAGAAGTGTATGTGGATAGCAAGGTAATATTTGGAATGAAGAATGTGAATATCAGGGATTAACATTATTAGAACAATAATTTATTTTAAAACACATTAGACAATTTTTCTTTGTGGACACTAAATGGAGAGTTATAAAATGAAAATTGCCTGTTTTCTTTCAAACAGTT
>NW_012135944.1:1986-2720 GCF_000956105.1 Propithecus coquereli
AAGTGCTAGCTTTGCTTAAAATTGAATTTTCACCTTGCTTCAGTGGGGGTGCAGGATAGGTAATGAGTTCACTCTATTATGTGATTTATGGTGTCTGCACATTTTCTCTATACTTTCCCAAAGGATTCTGTTTCCTATTTTTATGGAAATACAGACAAAAATACCTATAGGTGGAGTCAGGTGCATCACAGGAAATAGCTATGGAGGGGGAGGTAATTCAATCAGTTTATCTGCTCTATATTGGACTGTTTCTCACCCAGTTTCCAAAAAGTGAAGCAATTAGAGAACAATCTTTAAGTACCACTTTACAGGTGCTACCAAAAGGTCACACTTTATTGCTGTTATAATCTGCTGCTGAGTTTGAGCTAGCATGTTGGATCCAAAACATTCTACTGCCCTTTTACTGTAATTATTACTTTTCCTTGAGGTTTTGAGGTAGACCTTAATTATGTGTTGGATTGAAGTCAAAAAATGTTAATCTAACTCAGTAGTTTGTATGCAGATCAGCAGCTGTGCAACACTGAATATACTGGACTGTTCCAAAAACAGTGAGTGTTAATTATGGGGGCATTGGGTTCATTAGGGTGCTGAGCAATGGGATCACTGGAGAAGACATTAGGGGATAATTAGAATTCTTAGGTACATAAAACTACTTAGCCTATAAACCAGGCTGTATCCCTTGCACCTGAGCATTAGTAGTATCTGTAGTTATTCCATTCTCTTTTCTGTTAAAT
>NW_012135945.1:0-5812 GCF_000956105.1 Propithecus coquereli
TCCAGTGGTCAGTCGGTCTGTTTATCCTGGGCGTTCCTTGCATCCAATGTCCGGCAGCTGTTCTTTGCAGTTCACATTTATTTATGTTATGAACGACAGACTCTTCCATCTAGAGAGAGCTGAGGGGGTTTCTCCTCTGCTTGTGTCCCCTGAGGCCTCCCTCAGTGTAGTTCCGGTTGGGAACGGGGGAATTGGCACAGGGCTGGGAATCCCAGTGCCCGGGAGGAATGGCTTCACTCTGGAGGTGGCTTTCTTTAGAGTACTTTATTCCACGGGGACCTGCCTCTCCTTCCTGTCCCTTTGGAGGCCCTTGACTATGTTGTAGGAGCCCTTGCAGGCAGGTCAACTACTTTCTTGCTAAGGCTTGGCTTAAAGGCAAAGATGTGATATTGCAGGGTAGGGCCATGTGGTTCACATGAGGGTGAGAGGGGAAGGGCACAGTCCCGCTGTTTGTGACTCAGTTGCCTGCAGCTGGCCAGGCCAGGCCAGCCATATTTCCCTCCTGGGGACAGCCAGCCCCCTAGTCATTGCTAGTGACCACAGCACCTCTGGGAACAGAGCCCTAGAATGTGCACAGCTTAGGGAGTGGGGACTGGAGGGGTTGGGGGAGCTGCATGTCAGGGAACTCTCAGTCCACGAGGACAAACTGCGCACCAGGCAGGCAGTGGTGCCCTGGTGAAATGACAGAGGACTCATTGAAGTCAGCGGTGGGGCAGGTGGCACCTGGAAATGCAGGGGCAACGTGAGCAAGGAAGAGCTGAGCAAGGGGCCTTCCTGGGGGTGAGGGTGCTGAGCCGAGTGCAGAGGAGGGCGGCTACCTGAGCAGTCCTGGGAGTCCCTCTTCGCTCCTCACAAACTGTTCAGGATGACCCTGCAGTCCCTCCGGAGGCTCATGGAAGCACTTGTCACTGAGGAGCCCACTCAGATCCAGTCCTGCTTGGCGGTGAGTGGGGAGGGACACTGGAACGTTGGTGTATCCGTTTCCTAGGACTCCAGTAACAGTGTGCCACAACTGGCTGGCTTACCCAGCGGGCGTTTATTGTTTCACAGGTGGGAAGGCTACACATCCAAATTCAAGGTGTTGGCAGGCTTGGTTCCCACTGGAAGCCCTGAGGGAGAGTCCGTTCTTCTGTTCCCTGCCTCTCCCCTGGCTTCTGGCAGTTGCTGCCAACCCTTGGCATCCCTTGCGTTATAGACGTGTCACTCCAGTCTCTGCCTCCATTTTCACACGGTGAATTCTCTTGTGCGTGTGCGTGCGCATGTGTGTGTTCATGTCGTTTGATCTCAAGTTCAGTGTGGTATAACAGCAGCACCACTGCCGTTGACGTAGAGCTGTTTCATCACCGAGTGGAACTCGGTTGTGCTACCTCTTCTTAGTCACATCCCCTCACCTCATTCCTGTCCGCTGGTGGCAGTCTCTAATCTGTTCTCCACATCCATGTTTTGCGGATGTTACACACACGGAATCATATAACCTTTTACGAGGTTGGCTTTTTTTCACGGTTCCATGCTCTTAAGATCCTACAAAGTGTTGCATGTATGAAATTTGTTTCTTTTTATTCCTGAGTAGTATCGCATTGCATGGATATGCCAGAGTTTGTTGCACCCTTCACTCATTGAAAGACATTTGGGTGGTTCCCAATGTGAGGCTATTATGAAGAAAGCTCTTGTGAACCTCCATGGACATGTTTTTTGTGAAGGTAAGGTTTCATTTTCTGGGATAAATGCTGAAGAGTGCAATTGCTGAGTCGTGTGGTACGTGCATGTTTAGTTTTGTAAGAAACTGCTGAACTGTTTTTGAGAGTGGCTTTACCATTGTATAATCACACCGGCAATGTATGGGGTGTCCGGTTTCTTTGCATTCTTGCTAGCATTTGGTGTTATTTCTTTGTTTTTCCATTCTAACAGGTACAGTGATGTCACATAGTGGTTTTAATTTGCATCTCTTTAATGGCTAATGATGTTGATTACATTTACATGTGCGTATTTGCTGTCCATATCCTTTCTTTGCATGATTTTAATTCTTTTAGATTTGTTAAGGTTTTGTTTTACGAAGCAAGATATTGCCTATCTGGTGAATGTTCCGTGTGCACTTGAAAAGAATGTGTAGTCTGCTTTTGTTGGATGGAGTGTTCTAAAATGCCAGTTGATGGTGGTGTTCAGTTGTACTACATCCTTGCTGATTTTCTGTTTACTGATTCTGTAGCTGACTGAGAGAGGAGTGTCGAAGTCTCAAACTGTAACTGTGGATTCGCCTATTTTTGCTTCTGGTTCTGTGAGTTTTTGCCTCCTGTATTGTGAAGCTCTGTCGTTAAGTGCATACACATTTCGGATTGTTATATCTTATTGGTAAACTGACCCTTTATTATGAAATATCCCCTTTATCTCTGGTAACTGTCTTTGTTATGAAGTCTTATTTTTCTGTTATTATAGCTACCCTCTCTTTTTATTATTGTGTGCATGGTATATCTTTATGCATCCTTTTACTTTTACCATGCAGTTGGTCATTTTTAAAAATCCATTCAGTAGGCACATTTTTAAAAATCCATTCTGACAATTGGTGTCTTTTAATTGGTGTGTTAAATCATTTATGTTTAAAGAAATTATTGGTATGCTTTTAGGTCTGCCACTTTGTTACTTGTGTTCTGTTTGTTTCCTCTGATTTTTCTTCCTCTGTTTCCTCTTTCTTGCCTTTTTGGGGTAATTTTCCCATTTTTATGTTAGTTTAATTTACCTATTGTGTTTTTTACCATGTCTCTGTGTATACTTTTACAGTGGTCACTCTAGGGATATTACAATACACACATGTAGCTTTTCACAGCCTACCTAGAATCGATATTTTACTCTTTGGAGTAGAATATCAAGTGGAGACTTGATCAGCGTATAGACCCCTTGATTCTTCCTCCGCTCTGCGATGGAGTTGCCTCCTGTGTTACATTTACATAGGTTAAAACCCCATCTGACAACTTTATAATATTTTCTTTGAGCCAGCCAACCTATTTTACACAATTCAATAAAAGAAGGGCCTGTTATATTTACCGAGGTATTTATACCATTTCTGTTGATCTTCCTTCATTCCCGATGTTCCAAATTTCCTTCTAATAGCATGTCTCTTCCTTTAATAGTTCTTTTAGAGTCCCTAAATTTATTGTTCCCAATTTTCCGTACTTATTTCTTAAATTTTTTAGTGTGGAAAATCTCAAGCATCTACCAAAACAGAACAGAGTCATGCGCCCCATGTGGCACCGTCCAGCTTCAATGGTCAGTCCTGCCCCATCTTATTTTACTTATACCCCTCACATTCCCCAGCTTCTTTACCCCTGAATTATTCTGAAACAAATTCCATACCATTTGATCCGTAAATACCTTAGTATGTTTATCAAATATAAGGATCTATTAAAACATGTAAGTGTGCTGTCATTATTACATTTAAAATGTAACTTTGATTGAATTTCTTAATGTCATAAATATTCAGACAATGTTTAATTTGGCCTGATGGGCTCACAAATACATATTTTAAAAAATCTGTTCACTTCAATCAGGTCCCAAAGAGGTGCAGACATTCCCACTGGTTGGCTGCTTAAGTCTCTTCATTTATAGATTCCCCTTCTGTCACTTTTTCCTGGAAATATATTTGTCGAAGAAACCAAGTAATTTTTTCTGTAAATGTTCCGCATTGTGAGTTGCACTGATTCCATCCTTTTGGGGTCATTTAACAAATTCCTTTGTCCCAGTATTTCCTGTAGATTATTAGATCGAGAGTCTCGATCAGATTCAGAATTAATGTTTAGCAAGGTTACTTCAAGGTAGTCCTGTTGTATCACTTGAATTTAAAATGAATTTTAAAAGATTTGATGTGTTTGAATCAATGAGAACTCTTTTTCTTATTAATGCTTCAATTGCCTCATGTTTTGTCAGTGGCGACCTCTTGAAGTTGGCTCCTGAGTCCTTTTAACGTGACTCTAGGAATCTCCAAGTGCTTCCTTGCTTTCCACTGTAATATTTTGTGTACTTCCCTTCCCTGGCCAGGAATCAACTGTTTCTTCAGGGAGTTGTGGATCCTTTCTATGGAAAGTGGCATGTAGAATCACAGTCTTGGCCTGTGTATTTCATCAGAGTCTGGCATGTGAACACATTGCAGAGCTCCCACTGGAGCGCCTCCTGTCTTCAGGAAGGGTGTTTTTTGTTTCTTTTTAATTTGTGTAGCATCCGTGTTCTCTGGAGTTGGCTGTGGATTTTTTTCATCTGCTGCTAGTCTTCATTTTCAGTGATAAGTTGCCTTTTGTTGACCTGCACCGTTGTCAGATTAGTGGCTACAGGTTGACGTGGAGCAAGTGATGTGTATTTGGATCAGTGGTGTTTGGGGCCTGTCATTTACCAGTGGTGAGACATACATTGTGTTTCCAATAGGAATCATCCGTAACTATATTTCTCCAACAAACTTATGCGTAACTCGCCATTGGATTTGTGAATACAGTTGACACTTCTTTGTTATTACCAAGTTCTTTTTCTACTGAAGAATGGGAAGAGGTGGGTAGGGGAACTGTGGGGTTTGTCGGCCCATTGAAGTGAGCCACAGTCAGTACCATTTGAGAGTCACTGCTTACACCTGGAAGAAAGAGGCACTAGTGGAGAGATTTCTAGCACCTAGAGAAGGGGAAAATCGGGGGCTGGGAAAATGTGCCAGACCTACATGGAACGCACCTCTAGGCCAAAGAAATCCTCCTCTCAGAAGTATGGCCCTGATTCTTTGCAGAAGCCAGCCTCAAGTTTCCCTTTCTACCCTCTGGGATCCAGCTAATCGGGCCTCTGCTTTCAGCCAGCCGGTGTGTAGTAGAACCCTGTGTCTGTCTAGTACTCACTTGCAAACAACCGAATCTGCTCTTGCCAGTTGAAGCAGACATAGAAGTTGTTCTAGGATGTCAAGTGCTGCACACCGTCTGGGAGGTCCAGAGAACCAGCTGCACGGTCAGGGACAGCACCCATCCGACACCTCCACTCTGCTCCCTAGATGGGTTTCATGACTCTCTACCCCTCACAGTGGGCGTCCAGCACAGACTGTTTCTATTGTGGTACAAGACACATAATATAAAAGTTACCGTCATAACCATTTTTAAGCATACACTTCAGTGGCTTTAGTCCATTGACATTGTCGTCCATTGTCATCGACGCCGTTCCTCTCCAGAACTCTTGTTCATCTTCCCCAAACGAAACTTTGTCCCCTACTCTCTGCACCCGTCATTCTGCTTCTTCTCTGTGGATCTGATTACCGGAGGTACCCCATATAAGCACCCGAGGGCCGGAGAGTCTGGGGCTGCTGTCCAGCTCTGCCTTTTGGGGGATGCATTTGCCCCAGGCCTTTTCCCTGAAAACACATTTGCTGTCTTTCCCAGGTGTCGATCTGGCTCCTGTCACAGTACGACTTTGCCATGAACGTGCTGGGCCGGACGAAAGGCCCGACTGGACTGAGGGTGGTGGTCAAGGGTCTGGACCCCACGGCTGGGCAGCTGCGTGGTCTCGGCAAGGAGCTGTCCAACGAGATCCAGATCCAGGTAAGGGCAGGTGCACAGAGGCCGTGTGGGAGCAGGAGAACAAGTGCCAGCAGCCCAGTGGCCCTCCCTGGGGTCACACCGGGACTGGGCCAGGTCTGGGTGCTGGGAGAGCTGGCTCTAAGGAGCGCTCAGTCTGCTGGGGGTGACAGACAAACTCATGATGCTGTGGTGGCCATCGGGGTGCAGGAGTGCTTTGGGAGCCCAGAGGTGGGGCTGACTTGACCAAAGGATCCCAGAGGAGTGACGTCTCAGGACTACAG
>NW_012135945.1:6282-8318 GCF_000956105.1 Propithecus coquereli
AACTATTTCAAACTCAACTGCATGTCCAATGAGGGCCAAAGAAGTATATTTTCAAAGAAAGAAACACCCATTTGCCAAACCCCTCACTCTGCCTGCAGGTGTGCACATGCGCACACACACACGTGCACATACACACAGACACACAGAGATGCATACACACACACATCCATGCACTCACACAAATACATGTTCTTCCTAGTTAAAAATAACACAAAGTAAGTTCTGGAGTGTACCATGCAAATAAAGACAGCGCTTTGCAACTTCCAAATTCTGTGACCTCTGCTAGGCCACATAACAGCTCTGTGCCTCAGTTTCCCTACCTGACAGAAGATTGAGTTTGAATATATCAAGAACTAGAGAAGCTGCATCCAGCCCACAGATATGTTTTATTTGGCTCACTCGGGCCTTTGAATCGACTTTTATTTGTTGCCAACATTTAAAAGTAGGAAGACTCTATCTGCCTATCTAATAGGCAGCTACTCCTGAAGATATGGCATTTGCCACATGGCAAAATCAGCGGGAGATGAGAAGCAGCCTCCACTTTATTTAGAGCTGTGCTCTCCATTTTGCCACAGGCCCCACCACACCCTGTTGTCTCCCTGACAGCGATGTCCAATATCAGTTGCCATTTACCATGGTGCTTGCACTATCACTTTGCTGATAAGTTAACAGGAAAGTGGGAAATTGCTGATAACTTTGCCTCCATCTAAAGAGAGAGGACAAAGAATACATGTTTTAAGAAAAATAGGAGGAAACCTATTGTGAATGTGTTTGCTGTGCAGTAAGTGCATCTGAGTCAAAGTGAGTGAGGCTGCTTCGCTCTCAAAGTCATACTCTGGCAGAAGGTGATATCTGAGCCCACTGTGCCTCACCAGACACCAAAACCCTCCCCAGCTCCCAAAGGCTGTCTCTCATTCACTGTTTAGGAAGCGCTGCCCCTTGCATCATGTCATGTGAATCTCACACTTCTTTGAAACGGGCCTGGCAAGGATTATTGGTTGTGTTTTTACTTTGTTTTATTTTTTGAGACATGGTCTCGCTCTGTTGCTTGGGCTACAGTGCAGTGGCATCATCATAGCTCACTGCAACTTCAAACTCCTGGTCTCCAACGATCCTCCTGCTTCAGCTTCCTGAGCAGGTGGGACGACAGGCATGCACCACCATGCCCACCTAATTTTTTTATTTTTTTTTGTAGGGGTGGAGGTCTTGCTATATTGTCCAGACTGGTTTTGAACTCCTGGCCTCACATGATCCTCCTGCCTTGGCCTCCCAATGCACTGGGACTACAGGTGTTAGCCACAGCACCTGGCCAGGATTGTTTTAGACCCATCTTGCAGATGAAGAAATCCAGGCTGCAGCAGACAGTCAGAACACAGAGGCATTGGGAGGGAGGGGAGTCAGGCCAGTTTCCTCTTGGAAAATCACCCATCAATTCAGATGACATTAGACACTGGCCCAGGGATCAAGCCCTTAGGGGAGTCCTCCTGGACTTACCAGAGCCAGTGGGGAGCTCTAGGCACAGCTTTACCTGCCCAGCATGTGACCGCCCCTGAGCCAGGCTGGGAGGCCACAGCAGCCAGCAGTCCTAGGAGCTTAGAAAAGGGGGTTTGGGGGTAAGCTCATCAGGAGCCTCGCAGAAAAGGGGTTTGGAGTTCCCAGGAAGATGCTGCCACCGTGGGCTCTGGGAGCCATCGAGGGCCTTGGAGCAGCTGGGCGTGACGGGCTCAGATGTGATGTTACGAGGTTTAACATCTGCTGCACTGAGGTCACTACACAGCCCTGCGTGTGGTCTGTGTGGAGCCTGCAAGAGTGTGATGAGACAGAGGGAACCAGGCAGGGCCAAGGCGGTGGGAGGGGTTGTTCTGATATGGTGGCAGTGAGGAGCAGGGTATCTCCATGAGAGAAAGGAGAGTGTAGGTGGTGCCTTCCCCAGGCTCAGTCCTGGCAGAGCGACACCTGGGCGACACCTGGCCTTGGGCCCTGTAGTTCTGCATGCTGCCCCATGCACAGGGCCTGGCAGGTGAGGTTCTCTCTAA
>NW_012135946.1:0-1770 GCF_000956105.1 Propithecus coquereli
ATAGGATAAGATTAAACAGAATAGAGAGAAGAAAGTAACATAACCTGTTTTAAACCAGCTTCAACTACGAAATGATGGCTGCAATTAGACCCTTGGTTCAATTGTTCTCAGCACCCTGACTGCATTCAGCTTACATCTGTATTTTGGGGGTAGCAGTTCCAACACTTTACCCCTCTCAAATCCTCTACTCCATTCCCACCTTTAATTTTCCACCAGTGATCTTGCCTCATACCTCACCCAGAAAAGAGAGACCCTCAGAACAACCTTCTCCAACTTCTCTCTCCTTCTCCTCTAGATCTAACATAGCCACATACTTTATTATAGTCTTATCTTTTCTCTTAAAAACAAAGTGGCTCCCCTACTTCCTAGACTAGCTACGTGATTAAATATGTTTACATTTCTTCTTTACTATACCATGAGCTCTTTTCCTGAGTGGCACTGACCCTTCTCTTTCTTGAGGAAAAAATGGCATAAGAACACAC
This sequence comes from Propithecus coquereli, assembly GCF_000956105.1. Taxonomy (NCBI): domain Eukaryota; kingdom Metazoa; phylum Chordata; class Mammalia; order Primates; family Indriidae; genus Propithecus; species Propithecus coquereli. The sequence goes on from NW_012135946.1 coordinate 483, forward strand.
CTGAATAAATTATATTACCCAGAAAGGAAAACACATCAGGAAGTATTTTTCAAAATGTGGCACCTGCTATATACTCTAATAATAACAGTTAAGTGTGTTGAGCAGTTACTGTGTCCCAGGTATGCTAGTAAGTGTTTTATATTCATTATCTCACTTGACCCCCACAATTGTGCTTTCAGAAACATTCTATTAATGCTATTACTAAGGATGAAATAGTGACAAACAACCACAACAAACCCCTAAGGAAAAAGTGCTACAAAGTGCTAATGGCAAGCCAATAGCATTGGCATTATATCCAAAATATACATGATCATTATTAGTATTATATCTTCATTTGGTCACTGGCTAAATCTCAAGACCCAAAAGCAAACTTTAGTACATCTAAAATGTTCATTTTCATTGTTTTGAAGACATTAAGTATATTGCTATCCTTAATATTATCTGTTCAGATCTACAATAGCACACAACAATCCCAAAAAATTGAGAGACCTTAACCAGATTTTTTGAAAGCTACAGTATACATCCTAGGAGGTTGTAATAAAGAAACTTCCATCTTTCTGGCTACTGTGGGCAAGGTCGCAGAATCACAGGGTCTTACACCTTAATGGTGAACTTTTGGTGCGTAGCCTGCAAGATTAAAGGTTATCTGAAATGTCACTTCCTTATGTATCTGAAGTGTTCTGTTTTGGCACAGAATGAGGACTGTGGAAGATTTCTGTGGTTCTCCTGTCCTAATAAGACAGAAAAATTATAAAAATAATCAATTTATATGTGGGCATTGTTATGGATTGAATTGTGCCTCCCCCCAAAAATTCACGTGTTAAAGTCCCTAAACCGCAGTATCTCAGAATGTGACCTTACTTGGAAATAGGATCATTGCAGATGTAATTAGTTAAGATGAGGTTATACCAGAGTAGAGTGGGTCCTAATCTGATACCACTGGTGTCTCTATAAAAAGCGGAGAGTTTGACACACTCGGGGAGGATACCACATGGAGAGGCATATCAGGGTGATGCAGCAGAAGCCAATGGATACCAAATAGCACCAGCAACCCAGCAAGAGTAGGGCAGAGCTGTGGAGCAATTCCTCCCTCACAGTCCCCAAAGGAACCAACCCTGCGAACACCTCAATCTGGGACTTCCAGCTTCCAGAACTGTGAGACTATAAGTTCTGCTGTTTAAACCACCCCATCTGTGGTGCTTTGCTATGGCAATTCCGGCAAACTCATACAGATGTCTTCAAAGGGACAAAGATCTCTGTTAATGCATATAGCCTAGACATCTGCAGG
>NW_012135946.1:10325-10986 GCF_000956105.1 Propithecus coquereli
AGTATTTCAGCTGGAACCCCAGATGGGCTTCATTTCAGGAGTAATGGGGACTCAGAGAAAAGGGCTCTCATGAAGTTTCAGGCTCATCTAATCAATTCAATCCCAGATTGGATTAGTTGATCTGCCTCTACCCTAAATTTCAACCAGAAGGAAAACAAATCCTATAGAAGTAACACCATCTAGAGCCTAAAATTATTTCTAAAATTTTTCACACACAATATTCTGACTTCAATAAGAAATTAACAAACAAAATCAAATGATCACAAAACAAGAGAAAAAAATCAAGCAAAAGAAACAAACCCACAGGAGATCCAGATGTTGAAGGTATCAGACATACATTTCTGAATTACTATGGCTAATATGTTCCAGAAATTTGCTGATAAAATGAATAATTTCAAAAAGGGACTGGAAATTTTGGAACAGAATCAAGTGAAAATTCTAGCACTAAAAATTAGAATAACTGCAATTAGACATCAAAAGATGGGGTTAATAGCATGTATGGGGTATCGTCTGAAAAGGTGTAAAGTATGTAATTGGAGTCCCAGAAGAAGAGGCAGTAGGGAATGGAGCAGAAGCAATGCCTGAAGAAATAATCGCTGAAAATTTTCCAAAATAATAAAAGACACCAAGGCGCAGGTCACAAAGTACTGAAGTGCCCAAC
>NW_012135947.1:0-492 GCF_000956105.1 Propithecus coquereli
AGAACTATAATTTGTATGGCAAAGGTTTCCTTAATCATCAAATAAAAAGAATATTATTTAAATATGTATTCATATTCATCATCATTCATAATCTACAATTAAGCTGTGAAAAAAATTAGTAGATTTCATTTATACTTGGTTTTAACCAAAACATAGTTTTTAACTTACTCTTAATTCACAAAAATATCTTCTGCTCTCAAGTCAACTATATTTTGCCTGTCCCTCTTTTCTTCAATGAGTGGTTTACTATATTCTGTTACTTATTAGACCAGAGTCTTTATATTTAGACCTGAGACTAATTTGAGTTTCATCTTTCCTGTGTATATATGTGTACGCATATAAGTATTGCATATTTCATATAATAGAAAAATCTAGAAGGCAAAAATGTTGATACATGTGCATAGGTACCATATTGAATGACACAATAGGAAAGGTAGATAAGAGAATGGAATGTTTTTATAAAAATATACAGTTAGATAAATATTCTACATC
>NW_012135947.1:2887-3316 GCF_000956105.1 Propithecus coquereli
GGCATCCCAATATAATTCATGCTGTTAAGAAGACCACAGGGCTGGGGAAAGAGAAAGGATTTCAAAGACCTCCATCTTCCCCCATCAACAAGAGACAGGGAATCTGACTACATTCATAGCACACCCCTGCTACAGCCTACAAATAACTAGCAAGTGAGAAAACCACCACACTAATAATATCTATAACCAAGACATCCATCCGTAACTTAGACCCCCAACAAAGCACTCACAAGCAAAGCCAAAGGTCCTTACCCAACTTATGCTACAGACACATCCTTATGAGTCGGGGTTAAAAATCCCCATCTAAACAAAAGAAAATCCAAAAACAAGGAGCAACAGCTGCTCCAGATGAGAAGGAATCAGTGCAAGAACTCCAGAAGTATGAAAATAGAGCAAAAGGACACCCCCAAAGGGGCACATTAGCTCTCT
>NW_012135947.1:10409-10765 GCF_000956105.1 Propithecus coquereli
TTGTATTTTTGTTATAATTATTATAGACAAGTAATGAACAATGTAAAAATGAAATTTAGAAAGCCATGCTGTTTATAATAGCCTCAAAATAGAATTATTTAGGAATATATTTATGAAAGAAATATGGCATTTGAACACTGAAAACAAGTAAATCTGGCTGAGAAAAATTGTAGACCAAAATAAATTGAGAGACATTCTAAATTCATCAATTGGAAATCTCAATACTATTAAGATGGCGATTCAGCACACAACACCTGCCCTGACCTCCTTGCACACACATACAGACAAATGCATGCAGAACTGATGAAATTTGAATAAAATCTGTGAATCTACCATTGCCAATTTCCTGAATAATA
>NW_012135947.1:10815-11606 GCF_000956105.1 Propithecus coquereli
TTCCTTTTCAACTTAATATATGGGTCCAAAACTGACAAAATTCTGAAACCTGCACTCAAGAAACATTTAATGCAATAAACATGAAAATAAACCACTAAGACATATAATGATAGTGCTGTAAACCACAGGGAAAAATCATAAAAGTAACCAGGACATAAAGAACCCTGAGCAAAAAAGAACAATAGTATAACTGAAGATTGACTTTCCAAGAAAAATAAGTGAAAACCAGAAGCCTATGAATGATATCTTTAAAGGTAAAAGAAAATACCTGCCATTTTCCCACTCTGTCTGCATAGAAAATGCCCTCCAGAACGAGGTACTGGCATTTTCAGACAATAATTAAGAAAATTCATTACCAGCAGTATTGGACTAAAGTAGATGAAAACTTAACACTTTAATTGAACAGAATGCATCCTGAATGGAAGACCACAGCAGTACACAGTTCATGCAGCTTTGTCAGATTAAAGAAATTCCCTTCTATTCCTAATAGGTGAGAGTGTTTTTCATGGATTGGTGCTAGATTTTGTGATAAATCACACACCAAAATAAAATTGTGTAGGTAAATCTAAGTAAGGGAGTCCTAATAGAGAGAGCTGGTATTGGTAAATCAGCTCTCCGCAAAACAGGTGTAAAACCGGGCCAATTTGTCAAAAACAACTATTTCAGGGCTATGAATATTAATCAAAAGCAAACAATAAATTGAGAAGAATTTCTTCATGAAAAGCTGCTATAAAACCAGGTCGGAGGCCGGGCGCGGTGGCTCACGCCTGTAATCCTAGCTCTCTGGGAGG
>NW_012135947.1:17232-18853 GCF_000956105.1 Propithecus coquereli
CTTCCCACAAGGGGAATCTCAGTGGAGACACTAGGATCTCAGCTGAAATCCCTACAAAGAGAAGTGAATTGAAATGCACAGTTTATTTTGTCTCAGAGGTCACTTATAAAGCTGATTATGGGTGAGTAGTCAAAATCTTAAGCTTGGCTAGGGCAGCAAGCCATTCCCTTGCCTAGGGAAGAAAAATAGGCCATATTTTAACAAACTTTTATAGCTGTAATGACAAAATTTGAGGTTCAAGGGCCCTCAATATATAATTGGTTTCTTCCTCAAGGCTTTTTCCTGATGAGAAACATGTGTAGGACAGGAGATTAAAATATAATATAAGGAGATAACTTCCATAAAGCAGAGTAGATTTTCTGCAGTCTCTGTGTTGGTGGTTACATGCCTGCCAGGGTTAGGAGTCTCAGGGAATAGAACAAACTCTCAGCTGAAAACCCTGGAGAGTTATACCCTAGAAAGAGTGGTGAACTAAATGTACACTCCAACAAACCTCACAAATATCAGTTTCTGATTTAGTTAAGGTGATCAGTCTCTCATTTCATATGCTTAACAGAAGAAAGAAGAGCATTTAGACTGAAAACAGGGCTTTTCAAAGGCAACATTTAAAGATTAAAGACAGTGGAATAGTTTTTGACTAGAAATATGTCTTCATATAAAAATATCATTCAAGAACAAATATAAGGACATCTTGTTGGAAAAACTCTGATAGACGTCGGCCTAGGCAAAGAATTTGTGAAAAAGACCCCAAAAGCAATCACAACAATGACAAAAATTAATAAATGGGACCTGATCAAATTAGAAAGCTTCTACACAGCCAAGGAAACAATCATTAGCATGAATATACAACCTACAGAATGGGAGAAAATATTTACATGCTACACATCCAATAAAGGGCTCATAACTTGAATCTATATAGAACTCAGGAAAATCAGCAAGAAAAAAATGAAACAAGCCCATTAAAAAGTGGGCAAAGGACATGAACAAAAACTTTTCAAAGAAGGTAGACTAATGGTCAACAAACATATGAAAAAAATGCTCAACATCTCTAATCATTAGGGAAATACAAATCAAAACCACAATGAGATACCACTTAACTCCAGTGAGAATGGCTTTTATCAAAAAGTCTCAAAACAACAAATGTTGGTGTGGATGTGGAGAGATAGGAACACTGTTAGTGGGACTGAAAACTAGTACAAACTCTGTGGAAAGTAATATGGAGATACCTCAAAGAACTAAAAATACAACTACCATTTGATCCAACAGTCCCACTACTGTGTATTCACCCAAAGGGAAAAAAAGACATTCTATAATAAAGACATCTGCACTTAAATGTTTATGGCAGCACAATTCACAACTGCAAGGATGTGGAAACAACCCAAGTGCCCATCAACACATGAGTGCATTAATAAAATGTGGTATATGTATACCATGGAGTTCTACTCAGCCACAAAAAACAATGGTGAACTAGCACCTCTTGTATTATCCTGGACAGAGCTGGAGCTCATTCTAGTAAGTGAAGTATCACAAGAATGGAAAAACAAACACCACATGTACTCACCATTAAATTGGTACTAATCAATCAACACTTATGTGCACATATGGAAGTAACATTCATAGG
>NW_012135947.1:18903-20295 GCF_000956105.1 Propithecus coquereli
TGTACATACATGATATGAATTTTTAACTCTGTTGACCAAGAGGGTTAAGAGATAATGAAAAACAGAAGATGTGATCATACCCAATGCCCAGATATTTATTTTCTATGTACTGTCCTCTACTAAAAGGAACTAGGTCTCCTTGGATAAATGACTGAATCCGGAGCAGGGATAAGAGAAGTATAACAAGAGCCTACAACATCCTTTCTTGCTCTAAAAATTTGGAAATTATTAAAGAGTAAAACATTTTGAAAATGACATAGTAGCTAACTCATAGGGGTTCTCACTAGCCAAAACTGAGACAGTCTGAGAGAGCATTGAAATAAATGATAGTAATATATTCTAGCCTATTGAATAAAATAGAGTTTGAATTGCTGTAAATAAATACATAGATAAGTAAATAAGCAAACAGAGAGAAGGAAATACATCTTCCTACAATACATTTCTAGCTAATAAAGACAAAGTCAATAATGGAGTTAGAAAGTCACCAGTGGATTTTATAACTAGTTGGTGAAAATTTCAAGAGGAACAGAATATGTCCACAGTCTCAACATCGCTTGCCATAAGTTACGTATTAAGCACAAGAGAAAAATAATAACTTTATAGTTCAGAAAATTAAAGAATAATAACTTTACCGAAACATTTAACCTAAATTTCCAATACTGAAAAAGAATATCATGTGCCTTTAAAAAAATTGAGGGTACAACATCAGTGGTAAACATGCCAAAATGTATAACTTGAATATAATTATGAAAAATATCAAACAAGCCCAAAGTGAGGAAAAATTTTCTAAAATGATTAACTTGTAGTATTGTTTTTTTTTAAAAAAAACTAATGAAAAGGAACACAAATAAAAACAAAGAAAAGTTTTAGATTAAAGAATTCTAAAAATGCATTATGAGTAGATGCAAATATCTGACTCTGAATTTGTTCTCAAACAAGGAAAAACACCTGTAAACACTGTCTTGGGACAACCAATGGAATTTTAATGAGACATGTTTGATGACTACAATACAATTATATAAGAAAATACCTCTGTCCTCAAGAAAAACACAAGAATTTACTGAGGCATAAAGAAGCACAGTCTCAAACTTACACTCAAATGGTTCAGAAAAACAATTACAAAAAGAGGAGAAAAGAGTTAGGCAAACAGAAGCGTAAAGGAAGTGGACAAAATGGAAATGATCAGTTAACCTCGACACAGGGTATATGAGCGTCCTTTGTACTATGTATTTCTACATGCAAGTGAGAAATTGTTTCCAGGGTTTTTACTTTTACTTTCAAAATAATATCAAAATTAAATTTTACCAGCAAAGAGTGGGTCTCAGTAACATTCTAGTCCTGATTTATATAAAAATAGTAATAGTTAATAGTACATACTCTGTGTCAGTCACC
>NW_012135947.1:25243-25748 GCF_000956105.1 Propithecus coquereli
GGACTAATTCATCAAGCATCCAAGCAAAATAAAACCTGGTTTCAAAATTGAACAGAAAAATATGTTGACAATATTCAGAAGGATGTGGAGGCTTCCTGATCCCAAGAGATCCTCCTGCATCAGCCTCCCAAGCAGCTAGGACTACAGGCACGAGTCGTCATGCACAGTTAAATATCCACAATTTTTACTTGTCAACTTTATCTCAATAAAGCTGGAACAAGGAAAATAACATTAACTGTGTATGCATATAAATCCATGTGGAGCTACAGATCACTGAATCTGTTTACCAATATATATGAATGCACCCATTAGTTTGTAATAATCCCTAAGGCCTTTGTAGAAAACTTATCTTGATAAATTAAGGAAAATGGCAGAGTTACGCTATAAAAATTGATGAATGATTTATAGTACAATTCCAGTACATGTGCCTCCAAATCAGTACCCACCTCCGGGTCCCCGCAGTCACAGTCCTCTCCCTGTTCCACCTGTTCGTTGCCACAAATCG
>NW_012135947.1:25834-26143 GCF_000956105.1 Propithecus coquereli
CCGTCTGTATATTTACAGGTTTCAGCATCACAGCACTGTGCTCCAGAGCTAGCACAACTCTGAAAGGCAAACAAAATGTTCTGAAGTATCTTCCAACTGTTATTTACATTGGACAGACATTTTCATGGTCACAACATGTTATATAATATATACATAGATGCTTGACATATATGTTGCCAAACAGAAAAGAAAAATATTAAAGCAACTTATTCATTCACTTACTTAGATGTTTATTGCCTACCTACTAAATATTAGACCATGTGTTTTTAATATTTCTCTAGGTTTGGCTATATAGGTGATAGGATTCTC
>NW_012135947.1:30009-30692 GCF_000956105.1 Propithecus coquereli
TAAAATTAACCCACCGAATTAATTAATATTATGGTAGTAATGACTGGTAATAAGAATCCTGACTTTCCACAGTTGTTTCAACTTTAATTCTCAAGATAAAATACCTCTATATCATTTCTCTTTTTGTAAGAGTCACATGCTTACTATGGCACATTTTGACCATACTATAACATGGATTTTGATAAAAATCCACAAATCATGCTACCCCTTCAAATATGCCTGATGACATTTTGATGAGTATACTTCAAGGCAGGGCTCTAGACATACATTTTGTTTTCCTCTGTTTGTCTCTCTAAATCAACTTTCCACCATTTTTCCACTCTGCTCTCTAGCCCAGGAGGATGACATCAATGGATCCTATCAGAAGATTTCCTTTGCTGTCTGGTTTTACCTTGATGTAGTCGAATGGGGAGGAGAGAATGAGACGACAGTGAAAGCAAGGTATTTACTACCATCATTGCAAGGGTGTTTGTGACTTTCTGAACCCAGGATGGAAGGCCAACCTTTTGTGACCTTGATAAAATGACTCAGTCCTCCTCTACTTCCATGTTGGGTGACAAGTAAATTTCTTTATTACTAGCGCTGAGATACTGTGAAGGTTCTACACCTTGCACGGACACTGTCAATAGTCCACTTATGAAATTTTCACATTTGAATGTGCCATCTGCTTTCACAGAGAGAGA
>NW_012135947.1:32129-32638 GCF_000956105.1 Propithecus coquereli
TTTTTGAGACTTCTTTAGTTGTATAACACGTGATTACTTTCTACAAATGCACTGCATGTACGCTTTTAAAAAACTTCTTGTCTCTCTTTTAGGAATCAAGATTCTATACATGCCTTTTTTTTCCTTTAAAGAATACAAGTCAAAGTTTATGCAACTCATTAATTAATCAGGAAACTAGTAAGATGTTAGAACCAATTCAAAGAGCATTTGAGAAGCTAGGAGTATAAAGAAATGTTAGAATAGGATTGCCCGGTTAAATATGAAACTGATTAATGTCTTAGCAATAAATCTGATAGAGCAGACAGAAATTATTTGCATCTCTCCCAGACAAAAATACATACATTAACCTCTGCCCCTACATAATTGTAAAACATCCAAACCAACAGAAAGTCAGGCCTAGAACAGCACTGAAAGAACACCCAATAATCTCTTTGCCAATATTCAAATCTTGGACAATTTTTCTGAAAGAAGTGAGGTATTGTTAATATTGTATGGGGTATTTTTATACT
>NW_012135947.1:32688-33004 GCF_000956105.1 Propithecus coquereli
AAAATAATCAATACCATCTTTATATACTTGCTCTAAATAATTGAAAATTTCATAGTATTATAAACAAGTTGCAATTATAAAAGATTTAGGAATAACTGTTTACACTTGATACTTTCCCCAAAGGGAAAAAAAATGAGGAATCACCGCATTTTGAAGGGTTCTACCCATGATGGGAATAATTCATCAAGCATCCAAGCAAAATAAAACCTGGTTTCAAAATTGAACAGAAAAATATCTTGACAATATTCAGAAGGATGTGGAGGCTTCAAAGAACCTTCTATTAATATATTTAAGATCTCCTTATCCTTCCTCTCAT
>NW_012135947.1:43564-43897 GCF_000956105.1 Propithecus coquereli
TGGGGTATTTTTATACTAAAAAAAATTCATTTATCTCAAATTCGCATTTAACTTGGCATCCTATATTTATCCCTTAACCTTAATAACAAGTTAAACATTTACCAAGTGTGTACAGTTCTGTTGCCAAAATACTCTATCTCTTAAACCTGTGTCTCAGTTTCATATCCTTACATAGTTAATAAATATTAAGTGATATTTCCACTGTGCTATTATTCTTTATATTTACTTGGGGAATATACACACACACACACACACACATACATATTCATATTAAATCACACTTGGATAATTAATGAATTTCAAACTTTTAGAAAATTTTAACAGTATTTATTA
>NW_012135947.1:43947-44385 GCF_000956105.1 Propithecus coquereli
AATGTAATCTTTATTCTGACTTTAATATAATGGTTTATCTTTACTTGCACTTTTAGCTTCATAAAAATGGTACCATGGAGTATTTTTGTTTGTTTCTGGTTTCTTTTTCTCCAACTACAGTTTTTGCGATCTATCAGCTTTGAATGTAACTATAGTTCTTTTGATTTCTGTGCAGTACAGTACATATGAATACACCACAAAATGTTTATCCATTTGATGGATAAGCAGACGCAATATTGTTTAAAATGTCAATATCCCTCAAATTGACCTAAAGTTTCCATTTCACTTCAAAAACCAATAAAAATCCAATTTTTTTTTAAGTTGACAAGTTGATTTTAAAACGGAATTGCAAAAGACTTAGAATACCTAAAACAGTATTGAAGAATATCATAGTAGGGTTTACACTACCATTTTTGATGATTTATTATAAAGCAATAG
>NW_012135948.1:0-512 GCF_000956105.1 Propithecus coquereli
TAAAAAACAAAACAAAACAGAAAAAGAAAACCCTTCAAGGTTGGCATCATTGTTCCCAATTTAAACATAAGGAATTAATGCCAGTACAGGTTTAAAAATGAGCCCCTAGCCCTCTCCCTAGTTCTAGAGACGGGTCCCAGACCTGGATCTGGCAGATTCCAAAACGGGCTCTTATTAAAACTGCAATTAACTGTACTGTTTTTTCAAGCAAATGGTCATCTGGGTCCATTGAAATTCAATTATTTATTTTCATTCAATTTCCTCTCTAATAATATCTGAATAGAATGTTTTATCTTGGAAATTAGAATATATAGAGATTAACTGAGAGGAATTCAGGCTACACTATGGATTTGCCATGCTCTTAGTTTGGGCAAATATTTGTGTCCCACTATTAATAAGGAGTAATACTCAGGGGCAGTTTCCATGCAGTCACTGCATGCTTTTTCATGAAAAGACTGGTAAATGTTTCTAGGCACAGCTAAGTGGGGGCAGAGCCTCATCCTTGTCATGGT
>NW_012135948.1:1954-3087 GCF_000956105.1 Propithecus coquereli
CAGGGTCTCACCAGAATAGTTTACTGGAGAGAAACCCTTATTCTGGATTCAAAACACTTACATATAGTAAGCTTAAAAATATGCTAGTATTTTTGTTTTACATAACCCATCATTTATATAGTTGTACGCTGTTACAAAAATTTCTTAAGACAGAGTCCTAACAATCAGATTTGTTTCGATTATTTAAATGTGGTCCACGAGAAACAAACAGCAAATGAGTCAGCTAATTCCTTATGTCCAAATTGTGTATTAATGATAAGGTGCCCAGAAAGTTGAATTAAGTTTTTCTATTTTTTTTCAGCCTACAAAATTACCATTGGTACATTGCCACCTCAGAGTGACAAATAGGCAACCACTCTACCCGGATTTCATTGAAAAGAGGGTTGTGATGTTAATAATAGCATTAGCAGTGAGTCATTGTGGCAGAAGCAACAGCAGCAGCAGCAATCATGGTACTATATTTATTACACGGGGATGGTGTTATTAAGGCTACAAAACCAGAACATGGCACATTCATCTCATCATTTTGCCATTTATCTGGAAAGAAGTGAATGACTCCTGTTCAGCCCCAGAGTAAGTCCAGGAAGCTCTAATTTGTCCCTAGACTGATGGTAACGTGATAGGCTCTCTTTAATCCCTCTCCCGTTTTGCCATTTCAGTCAATACTGGCCCTGGAGAATTTCACCTAAAGTCGCTTATCTAGTAACTGATGGGACCCAGCTAAAAATCAGAACCTCTGACTTTAAAACTTAGAGATATACAATTGTATACGGCTCTATTAGAATAATTTCAGGTGTCACTGATGCCAATATAATGAAGTGACATTGGTGGCTTTTTTTGCATTAATTATTAAACATTTTAGGTATTTTCCATTTTATTGTGTACTCTCTTTCCTTTAGGAGTATCTAGTTCCGTGTTTTCCATCCTGCAGATTTATTGAAAAGAGCATAGCAACCTAATGAAATTGATTGTATCATAGCCCAATCTTAAATAAAAATTAAACAAAATAGAATAGACTACTAAGAAATAAAATATCACAATACACTGTACACAGTATAGGTAAGCATTATTTGGGGAAAATACTGGAATGGGGTGTGTATGTGTGTGTGTGTGTGTGTGTATACACACACACA
>NW_012135949.1:0-670 GCF_000956105.1 Propithecus coquereli
TGATACACTTCCTAGCCCCTAAATCGTATCCTCTTCTAAACCCTCTAATACATTCTGTAAATTTTGTACCAGTTAATATTTAACATGGACTAATTTCTTTCTGTAGCTCTTTTTTTAAAAACTAGCTCTTTTTTTTTAAACCTCCTGCTAAAAGATGAGTTCCTCGAGGAAAGGCATAATCTCTTACATTCCACATACCCAAACTTGGTGCTGTACATATGTTAAGGTTGGATTCCAGGAGACTTCACATTGTGTTTGAAATAAATTTGCTAATGAGTCTTTTTTAGAAACATTTTTATTGTAAAGCAAAACACGGATACAGAAAACCTCACACAGCAAATGTATATCTCCCCCACCAGATCAAAAAGCATAATTTTGCCAGCCACCCTGGAAATCCCTTATTTATGTGCCCTATTCCAGTTGCAACATGCTCCCTTCCCCCCAGAGCAACCATGATATTGATTTTTATGGTGATAATTTCCTTTCATTTCTTTATTATTTTATCACCCAAATGCATATCCATTTAGTTAAATCTAGCCTTTTTTTATGACCGCTTTTTTGAGATAGGATTCACCTACCATACAATTCACCCATTTAAAGTATGCAATTAAGTGGTTTTTAGTATATTCACAGAGTTGTGCAACCATAACCACAATCAATTTTAGGACAT
>NW_012135949.1:11385-12490 GCF_000956105.1 Propithecus coquereli
CTGGGGCTATAGGTGCACACCACCATACCTGGCTAATTTTTCTTATTTTTTGTAGAGACAGGGTCACGCTATATTGCCCAGGCTGGTCTTCAACTCCTGGCCTCAAACGATCCTCCTGCCTCGGCCTCCCAAAGTGCTAGGATTATAGGCATGAGCCACTGTACCCAGCCTAAATTTTATTTTAACTGGATAATAAATATACCAACATACTTTGTACAAAATTCAAAATGTAAGGTGAGTTTACTGTGAAAAGTAAATCTGCTTTTATTTTTTTTCTCTAACCAGTCAATTTCCTTTAGCAGGAACAATTAAGGTAACTTATTTCTAATATACAGATAGTCCTTAAAAAAAGTTGTTCTTAAATTTCAGAGTAAGTATAGTGTAGTTTTAAAAGAAGGAATCACATAGACTATATTAAAAATCCTGATCTGCCACTAATTAGCTCTGTAACTTTGGGCAAGTTATTTAATATCTGTGCCCTCAGTTTACTGGGGTATAAAATGACTCTAACAGTTGGAAATGTTGGAAATAATGTTGGAAATGTGCTTAGCACAGGGCCCTGAATAAGCTATCAACAAATGTTAATTGTTGGCCTGGCATGGTGGCTCATGCCTGTAATTCTAGCCCTCTGGGAGGCCAGGCGGGAGGATCACTTGAGGTCAGGAGTTCGAGACCAACCTGAAGAAGAGCGAGACTGTCTCTACTAAAAATAGAAAGAAATTAGCTGGATAACTAAAAATATATGGAAAAAAATTAGCCGGGCCTGGTGGCGCATGCCTGTAGTCCCAGCTACTCGAGAGACTGAGGCAGGAGGATCGCTTGAGCTCAGGAGTTTGAGGTTGCTGTGAGCTAGGCTGACGCCACGGCACTTGAGCGTGGGCAACATGGGCAACAGAGTGAGACTCTGTCTCAAAAAAAAAACCAAAAACATGTTAATTGTTGTTGCTGTTACTTAGATAAGCCTAACATACTGATATGTAACGCTAAAGAATATTCTTGAAACAAAAAAAATTATTTAATTTGTACCTGGAGAGAACTGGAATTTATTAAAGATCGGATTTGTTTGCCACATTTTCAATTTAATTTCTTTTTTCTTGTATTTTAT
>NW_012135950.1:0-7743 GCF_000956105.1 Propithecus coquereli
TAATAATAATATATGAAAATATAGTTAGATGAAATGAGCAAGATCTAATATTTGACAGCAGAACAGGGTGACTACAGTAAACATAAGTTATCGTATATTTAAAAATAACTAAAAGAGTGGAATTGAAATGTTTTCAACACAAACAAATGATAAATGCTTGAGGTGATGGATACTCCAATTATCCTGATTTGATTATTACACATTGTATGCCTGTATTGAAATATCACCTGTACTCCATAAATATATACAACTATTATGTATCCATACAAATGATAAATGCTTGAGGTGATGGATACTCCAATTACCCTGATTTGATTATTATACATTGTATGCCTGTATTGAAATGTTACATGCACTCCATAAATATATACAACTATTATGCACCCATAATAATTAAAAATAAAAAAATTTAAAAAGTTGGAAGATGGGTCATAGTGGTGCAGGGGACAGAGGTGGGGAAAGGTGAAGGAAGGGGGAGTTGTTGGGGGGGCGGTGACAGCTCTTGGACCGTGCAGAAGGGGCGGGGGCTGCACTCCTGCTTCCTGTGACCAGAGGTGCGTGAGTCTGTTGTGGCTGCCACACAAGGAGCCACAGGCTGCGAGGCTTAAGCATCATAAATATATTGTCTCTCAGCTCTGGAGGCTGGAAGTCCGGGATCAAGGTGTCGGCAGGGTTGGTTCCTTTCTAGGCCTCTCCCCTTGGCTTGCACATGGCCGTCTTCTCCCTATGTCCTCACATGGTCTTCCCTCCATGCGTGTCTGTTCCCTGACCTCTTCTTCTCATAAGGATGCCAGTCATATTGGATTAGGGCCCACCCAATGACCTCCTGTTACCTGAATTATCTCGTTAAAGGTCCTATCTTCAAATACAGTCACATTTTGAGGCACTAGCAGTCAGGACTTCAGTATATGAATTTTTTTGGGGGGACACAGTTCAGTGTATAACAAGAGAGGTGGCAGAAACTTCTTCCCAGGGAGACGGGACATGGTAAGAACAGCCAGACACGGGGCCCCAGAGGCGTCTCTGCCCATCTGGTGATGTAGAGTGGTGTGGGGGAAAGGCACAGGTGAGGGGGGCTTGCCAGGGACTCAAGTAGAAGACGGTGGTCAAGGACAAACCACTGAATCCCTCCAAGTCTCTACGGAGTGAGGCTCAGCACGCCGGCCCAGACTACTGCACGGGGTGGTGGGGTACGAATGAGCTAATAAAGTTTAGAGAGCTATGCAAAGACGAAGAAAGTAATAAGAACAATGTGAGTACTTCGCTGAGTGCTGAATGCGTGCCAGGCTGTGTGCCAAGGGCTGTGCCAAAAGCGGTGCCCATGTCTCAGGGTGCATTTGGGAGTTCTTATCCTCACACGTGGCCAAGCAACACGAGGCTTGCCTAGCGGAATGGGAGACGTTGCTCCAGGCTGGGACACAGACCCGCTCTCCTTTACCACAATCACATGTACGTCACAAGTAACGCTCAGACATTTGAGTTGTTCACCCAGAGTCACCTGCCAGTATACTGGTGCCTGTGGCACATACATTCTTTGGATTTTGTGTGGGCTGCGAGTGCATTTATTTTAGAGATGTTTGTGAGATGCATTTCTTTTCTAGTTCTTAGATCCCTTTTGCTTTCCTAAGCAGATGGACGAGGACACAGGAGGCACAGAGAGGACCATGAGATGGGCAAAGCCATGGCGCTGGGGAGGGACCCAGCAGTGGAGATCCCTTTGCTGTCCGTGCTTTGCCATTCAGTCTCTCAGGATGAAATTCTAGACGTTTTAAGAGGGAGAAATTTGGGACAGGATAAGAAGGGAGTTTCTTGGTATCCTGAAAACATGCTATCCAGGGGTTCCCTTTCCACAAATGGCACTTAACACATGTGGGTCCTAAGCGTTGAGCGGCTCCCCTGCTCTGGAGTGCAAGGGCCGCCCACACCCCAGCCCTCGCAGTCCTGCGCTTTGCGTGACCCGGGACACTACTGCTCTTCTCTGCCTGCTGTTCCTCCCCAGCTCAGAAAGCTTCCAGCCGACCGTGTCTAGCAAGGAGAGGCTGCTGCTTTCCTGCCTGTGAACGTGAAGAGCTGCTTTTCCAGGAGACTAAGGCTTTAATGTCGGGCTGTGTTGAGCCCCCCTCGCAGTGTGTTCCAACAGCTAGTTGCATGAAATCAGTCACTTGAGTGGCTTTCAATGCCGATGGAAACTCTGCCATCTAAACCAACCCTTTAACTGTCAACCATACCCCCTCCCCCACCAAATCCAGGGGCCTCAGTGTACCTCCTGGCCCTGCACGCTGGCCAGATACTCATCACCTGGCCAAGTGTTGAGGACACATGGCAAGTGTCTAAAGGCAATGGGCCAAGTCCAGGGACAGTGCTGGTTGGTGACAAAGAAGGCAGGCTCATGCCTTGGTAGGGGGCAGATGGAGCTGTGTGGGGTGGGGCGGGTGGCAGGAGGTGGGGCTTGGATGTCCCCAGACCCCAGAAGGGACATAGGAGATTACCATCTGAGGACAGCGAGACCCTAGCATCAGAGGAATAGACTGTCCAGGCAGGTTTGGGGCAGGTCATCATCCCAGCATTGTATGGTGGTTAAAAGCAGAGATTCTAAACTCAAGCAGACCTGAGGCGCAGCCTCGGCTGTGTTGCTGGTTAAGGTATAACCCTGAGTGAGTGGCTGTCCCTGCCTGTGTCTCGTTTCTTTTTCCTTACCTGTAAAATGGGGGCAGGGCCGGTGCAGAGGGGGGTGAGATGGTGCGTGCACAGGGCTCAGGGTGTCGTGAGTGTGAGCTCGTGTTTGGCTCGTGCTTACTTGGGTGTGTGGCTCAGAGGGCAGCAGAGCTTCCGCACACTGGTGGTGCGAAGGCAGGAAGCAGAGGGGCTGCCCTCTGGTCCTGAGCAGTCTCGCTGCTCAGATGTCCTTCCTTCTCCCTTTCCGCCTCCGCCCTGGTTCTCCACCTCTGCCAGTTGGACCTTCTGACCACTGCTCTGCAGCGGCCCCCAGCCCTGACTCCAGCTGGGATTAGGGGTGCTTGGAGCTCTTCTCTGGGTCCTGACCCCGCAGCTTCCCTGATTTCCTCCTGAAACCCGAAAACCATTTCCTAAGACTCCTTCCAGACTCAAAAGACTCCCCCCTCACCTGCCCCCCAGGACTCTCCTCAAAAGAAACAACTTTAGGGAAAAATGAAGCTATTTTAAATATAAATGGCTGGGCACAGTAGGCCCTTATTGAAATACAGGGAGATTAACAAGGTCTCATTCCCCTCAATTATTAACAATGTACTTGTTCTTCAGAAAAGTACCCATGAAAATTTAAAACAGATGAAAATGGTTGTTCACTTAAAACTGCTCAGTTAATCTGTGAGTAATGTTTTATTCAGTGCATTAAATGAACCCTGCGAGGTCGGACACCTGCTGGTCCATCACCCCAGGGCCCGCAGGCACAGGGGACCTGGAGAGGTGGAGAAGGACAGCCAGGGGCCACCCAGGGCTGGCTGTGAGGAATCCTCCACCCAATTCACCTCCCCAAGTCAATGGGAGCACAGGACTTGCAGACAGGGCTCGATGGCAGATGGGGGCAGGGGAGCTGGCTGGTGGGGATGGGGAGGACGGCCCTGCACTGGCAGCTGCTGTGGCTAGGGCTCGCCTCACTGACATGGCCCACGTCTCCCCAGTGCATCCTCACCTCTTCTCTATTTGTGTGAGAAAGGGCTGAGGGGGTTTCACATGTAGGCTTGGGCAGTGGCGGGCCCAAGTGGCCACTGTCTTAGACCTTTCGGGGGGCAGAGGAAATGCCCACCCTTAAGTAGGTGAGGTCATGTCTGCAGATAGACGCCAGCAGGTGGGGCTGGGTGGGACGAGGGGCCCTGCTGCCCCAGGGGGACGCTGGCCGGGAATGCAAGGACGGCTGTGTTTTGGGATGCTTGATGTTTTGTATCCTCACCTTCATGCTGTCATGAAACTGGCCATAGTAGGTGCTAAATAAATATTTGTCACAAATGAATATTTATTATACACGAATTAATGGAGGAGTAAATAAATGAACAATTACCGTAGGACATGTCCTTTCACCGGGACTCTCACAGAAGCCTTAGCGGGCCTTCCTTCTGGGCTACTGGGCTGAGATGCTCAGAGCCCTGGGATCTGGCAGCGGATCTAGCCGAGGAGGCCAGTCCTAGAGAGCTGAGCAGCTGCTTCTGCAGACCCCGTGTCCTCCCTCCGTGGAGAAGGGAGAATGTCTGGCTGAGTCCTGGGACCTGACCCTTGGGTGCCACAGAAATGGGCTCCCCTGCCTGTCAGTCAACTGGCATCTGTTGGACTGTCACTGCAGAGGAGGTAAGGGGGACACAGACCCCGGGGGGGCGTGACACAGACCCGGGACAGAGGACCCAGAGCTGGCCTATGTTTTCTGCACAGCAACTTTCTCCTTAGCCTGGTGCCATTTCTCTCCAAGTAGCCCTAATATCCTTGGAGACCCAGCTGAAGGATGAATATGGGAAGGGAAGGGTCAGGGAGGATGGCGTGGGCCTGTTCCGCAGGTGGTGCCCCCGAGGAACCTCGTCTCTGCAGCCAGCTCTCAGGTCACGAACACCAATGTGTCGCCTGGTGGGTGTTAGCATGTGGGGTGGGGGTGGTGAAGGGAGCCAGGGCCGTCTTTTAATGATCAACAGGTGAGGATGCAATTGGAAGAGAGCAGGAAGTGGATGAGGAAGAGGAGGTCTCCCTGGGAGGTGTGTCATCCTGTGGAAGGCTGAAGTGCGAGGGTCTGGAGAGTCAGACTGGGCGGAAACAGCAACACTTCTGGTGGCCCCTCGGTCCTTCGTGCATTCAGTGACACTTGCCGAGAATGAGCTCACACATCGGTGGGGAAGAGAGACAAAGACAGGTGAACCAAAGGATATACTCTTAGTAAATGATAAGATTTAGGAAAAAAATTAAAACAAAGTAGGAAATCAAGAGTGGCTGCTGAGACAGCCTCATTCAGATGACATTTGTGTTGAGAACTGAACAAAGCGATCACCTGAGCTGCATGTCTAGCCAGGGGCTGGGCAGGTGCCCTGGCCTGGCCTGGGCATTCTGTGAGGCTCCAAGGCCCCACCTGAGCTTGAGTTCGAGGGAGCAAAGGTGGGAAGAGAGGAGGCGGGCCCAGCTCCCGAGAGGCGGCAGCAGGTGGGGGGGCTTGGACTTGACACCAAAGTGCAGGGCAGCCCCTGGGCGACTGTGAGTGCATGACAAATGTGGTCTTATTTATGTTTTGAAAAAGGCGAAACAAAACAAACCTGAGCTCTAGGAGGAATAGTCTACAGCCGGCCACAGTAGCAGTGCTTGCAGGCAGCAAGGACCAGTGAGATGGGACTTGAGGGTGTGGTGGCCTGGCTGGCAGTCAGACCTGCTCAGAACAGGACTTGGAAAGCCACCAGGATGAGGGTGAGGGTGAGGCTTGAGGAAAAGAGTAGTTGAGGAGGTTGCCAAGGTTTGTTTTGTCCCAAAGTAACTCCATGAGCGAAGGTGCCGTTTACTGGAGTGACAAAGATTCTACATTTCATGTCCCCCCGCCAACCCCCAAGTGTGGAGTTCAAGCAAACAGATGGGCTGGATTTTTATAAAAGTCAGGGTTATTAATATATACTTTACATAGTAAATTTTAGCTTTTAAAGTGTATAGTCCATGAGTTTTGCAAAATATATAGTCATTTAACCACCACCACAATCAAGACATAGAATATTTCTACCACCTCGAAAAGTGTTCTTGTATCCTTTATAGTCATTCTCCTTTCCCCACCCCCAGCCCCTGAAAATAACTGTTCTTTATGTCCCCATAGTTTTCCAGAAAGTCACGCAAATGGAATAACAGAGATGAAATCCTATGGTATGTGGTCTTTTGAGTCTAGTTTCCTTCATTTAACATAACGCATTTGAGATTGACTCATGCTGTAGGCATCGGTAGCTCATCCCTCTTTGTTGTTGAGTGGGACTTCATTGTATGGACGTACCACAATTTGTTTATCCATTCACCTGTTAATGTACATTTGAAATTTTTTTCCAGATTTTTATCAATTACGAATAAAGCTGCTATAAACAGTCACACACAGATTTTATGTCTTCATTTCTATTGAGTAAACAACAAGGCATGGATTTCCAGGACCATAGGGTAAGTGTGTGTTTCACGTCATAAGAAACTGACAAACTGTTTTCAAAGTGGTTTCACCACTTTGCGTTCTCGTCAGCAGTGTGTGAGCGTTCTAGCTGTTCTTCATCCTTTCCAGTGCCTGGTGTGCCAGCGTGAACGATTGTAGCCACTTTAAATAGGTGTGTAGTGCAGGACAGTTAAATTTGAGAGGCGTGTGTGTATGTCTCCCTCACACACACACGCAGCAGGAAGTGAGTACTCATAGCACCCAGGAGAGGTCTGAGCAAACATAGTGGGATGGGGCAGGGGTTAGGCAGAGAAAAACCAAGGAGCATGTTCTATAGACAAATGAAGGAAGGATTTTAAAAGGAGGAGTCATCTACTGGTCAAATGTTGCTGGAACGGCTGCTTATGGTAAAGAGTGGAGACTGATTACCAGATTTGGAAAGGTGGTGGTTTTTGCCAATCTTGACAAGAGCAGTTTCAGGGTGGTAGTGATGACACCCAGGTGAGAGGGTGAAGGTGGGCATGGACTTGAACAACAGGATCAGCTCCTTGTGTTCTAAGATAGGGTGGCAGAGTCTGTAGGCTGCTTCTCCAATTTTCTCCTTTATCCTTAGTAATAGAAATCTAATTTTATTTGGGATGGCAGGGTGCCCAGATGAAAAGACTACATTTTCCAACTCTCTGCAAAGATTATACTTTAGGTATGCTAGCGATACTTGTTGAGTGGACTCCCAAGAAAATCCTTTAAAAGGGGAAGGGGGAGATAGTTGGCAAAGGTCCACTCACCTTTTACTGTCTTCCTGCTTGGAATGGGGACACATTGGCTGCAGCCCAGCTGCCATGATGTAACCTTCACCTAGGATGACCTTGAGGATGGAAGCCAGCTCCAAGGATGGGAGAAGAAGGACAAAAGTCATTGAGATCCCAGATGGTTCTACTGAGCTGCCAAAGCAGCTTAGACTGCCGGCCTCCAGACTGCTGTTCCTCGAACCCACGTGTGGTTGAGCCGATGCGTTTAAGTGCATTAGCCACTGAGCGTGTTACCTAACTGATACAGACTGTAAGCCTTACATGAATACACCAATTCTCTCTAATCCATAAATTTGATTTGAACCCCAAATATACAAGAAAACAGCATGCTTTGAAATTAGAGAAGCTGATGGTAAAATTCACGTAGAAAAATAAACAAGCAAGAATTTTTCAGGAAATTCCAAAAGATATGAATCAAATGGATCGAAGATTTAAATGTTAAAAAATGAAGCCATATAATTACTAGGAAAATTAAAACATGGGAGAATTATTTATAGCCTCAGAGGGAGAGAGGCCTTTCTAACTATGACAGTAAATACACGCCCAGAAATCATGAAATAATCATGTGTATTAGGGCTGCAGTCCCCAACCCTCAGGCCGCAGACCGGTACTGGTCTGTGACCTGTTAGGAACCAGGCCCCACAGCAGGAGGTGAACAGCAGTGAGCGAGTGAAGCTTCATCTGTATTTATAGCCGCCCCCCATCGCTTGTGTCACCACCTGAGCTCCGCCTCCTGTCAGATCAGCAGCAGTACTAGATTCCACATTATGATGAGTTGTATAATTATTTCATTATATATTACAATGTAATAAT
>NW_012135950.1:17808-18537 GCF_000956105.1 Propithecus coquereli
CTCCTTGTGTTGTGAGAGCCGTATCGTCCTTTCATCAAGAGTTGGAACAGATAGACAAATGGCTGATGAACATGAAAAAAGTGCTCAATGTCACTTATCATCAGGGAAATGCAAATTCAAACCACAATGAGATATCGCCTTACTCCTATGTGAATGGCTTTTATTAAAAAGTCCAAAAACAAGAGATGCTGGCATGGATGCAGAGAGAAAGGAATGCTTATTGGTGGGACTGTTGGTGGGACTGCGAATTAGTACAACCCCTATGGAAAACAGTATAGAGATTTCTCAAAGAACTAAAAGTAGACCTACCATTTGATCCAACAATCCCACTACTGAGTAGTTACCCAAAGGAAAAGAAGTCATTTTATCCAAAAGACACCAGCACTTAAATGTTTATTGCAGCACAATTCACAACTGCAAAGATGTGACATCAACAAAAGTGCCCGTCAATTCATGAGTGGATTAACAAGCTGTGGTATGTGTATACTATGGAATACTACTCAGCCACGAAGAAGGATGAATTAAGTCCTTTTGCAACAATTTGGATGGAACTGGAGACCACTATCCTAGGTGAGGTATCTAAAGAATGGAAAAACAAACACCACATATACTTGCTGTTAAATTGGAACTAAGCGATGAGCACACATGTGCACAAGTAAAACTCAGTGGAGATCAAGCAGGGTGGAAGGGGGAGAAGAGGATGGGCACAAATCTACCTAATAGGTACAA
>NW_012135951.1:0-1161 GCF_000956105.1 Propithecus coquereli
GAAATAAAAACACCAAGGTTTTCAAGATTCTTTTTGAATTAGTACTTTTTTTTTCTGGCCATCTTTCTTGCCAACAGATCATTAGGAGGTGAAGTTAGTTAACTTCCAACAGGATTCCTCACACTGAGAAACGGATGAAGAGGAGATACCAAAAAAAAAAAAAAAAAGGATTCCAGCTAGGTGCTGATTAAGCTTTGATCTGAAACTGGGAGAATGCACTTCTAAAATTATAAGCATGAAACATGGACATGTTTTTTAAATTGTCTCTTTATCAAAGAGAAGGTTTAATCATAATACTGATAACAACAGCAACAACAGTTACTATTACTGCTGCTTGGATTTGAATGTGACTATGTCCCAGGGACTGTATCGAGTGCTTTCCATGCATGATGTCATTTCGGCGTCACGGTGCTGTCATTATCCTCTCTCCACTAATGAAGACACAGAAACATCAAGAAGATAGGGGATGGGACCAAGTTGGTGCCAGCCTTGAGACCAGGCAGTGTGGCTCCAGGATCCGCCTCTCAACGGCCCACACACTGGACCCTCCACTGTAGTCCTGAGCCCAGACTGCTGCCACCCTGAGGCCAGTCGTCCCAGCTCAGGCCAGAGGCACTGGAGGGGCCAATAACGGAGCCCATAATCTTCACTTTCACTTCATCCAGCTCTTCTCTGGGGACCCTTTCGCCAGAACCCCCCACAAATCCCACACGGATACTTCCATTCACCCTCCTTTCTCTAGTTCTGAGCCTCCTCGCTTTGCAGTGACTAAAGAGAAAAATGGGATAACAGAGCGAGGAGGCAGGGCAGGGACTCCAGACATTCCCCATTGACCGATCCCCAAGGAATATCAAAACTGCCCCTTACAGAATGCTTCTACTGTCTCTCTCCCTCCCGTGCCTGGTGAACTCCTACACATACTCTGTGGTCCAGTTCAAATGTTATCACATCTGTGATAACATCTCCTACCCACTAAATAGGATAACTTATCATTCCCTCTCCTAACTCTCTTAGTACCTGATCCTCCATCACATGCTGATAAGACCCAATCTCCGTAACATGGTACTCAATATCCACCCCTACACACACCTTGACCTGGCCCCATGGCCTTCTCACCCTTGGCATATGCTGTCACCACCACTTGGAATACTCTCCATTTCT
>NW_012135951.1:2576-3089 GCF_000956105.1 Propithecus coquereli
TACGGACGGAGCAGAGAAGGAGTGGATGTCAATCGATGTTAGCTGGACAGATGGGTGGATAAAAAGATGCATGGAAGGATGGAAGGAAGGAAGAAGGAAAAGAAGGAAGAAAGAAAGGATGGGAAGTAGAAGGATGGAATGAAGGAAGGACAGAGAAGACGGGAGAATGGGGGAATGGAAGCACGGACAGAAGGAAGAGAGGAAGGGAGGGAGGAAGATGAAAGGATGAAAGAATGGGAGGGTAGATGGATGGAATGGAAAAAGAGAGAACGGGAAGATGGGAGAATAGATAAAGGAATGGAGGAGAATGGGAGGATGGATGGATGGATGGATGGATGGAAGGAAGGACGGTAGGATGAAAAGATGGACAGAGGAAGAACAAAAGAGAGAAGGGGAGGAAAAGAAGGTGGGAGAATAAATGGATGGATGGATGGAAGGACGGTAGGATGAAAAGATGGACAGAGGAAGGACAAAAGAGAGAAGGGGAGGAAAAGAAGGTGGGAGAATAAATGG
>NW_012135952.1:0-343 GCF_000956105.1 Propithecus coquereli
CTAGGAGTGAGGGCTGGGGGATTGGGGAAATGTTAGTCAAAGGATACAAAATTTAACTTGGAATAAATTCAAGAGATTATTGTACAACATGACACCTATAGTTAATAACAACGTATTGTATACTTACAAATTGTTAAGGGAGTAGATTTTAAGTGTGTACTCACCACAAATAAATGATAAATATATAAGACAATGCATATGTTCATTAGCTGGATTTAACCATTCCACAAAGTATACAAATTTCAAAACATTATATTGTACATCATAAATATTTACAATTTTCCATCTGTCAATTAAAAAAATAAATAACTTTTCAAACCTTAGTAATTGCAAGATGAGGATA
>NW_012135952.1:10603-11231 GCF_000956105.1 Propithecus coquereli
ATTCACAAATGTTCAATGGTTATAAATTTTTAAAACCCACTCCAACGTAAAGCAATCATCTCTTCATAGCATCTCTTCTATTATTTCTCTTCTTACCGCTCTTAGGTAAAGCCTTTGTATATTGTAAGTCAGACGCTTTTGAAGATAATCGATATAATAATGAGGGTTTTTTGGTGTGTTTGTTCATTTCTTTTATTCACTTGGAAGTAATATGTAAGACATGGTGACAAGATCATTTAAATAAATACTTTTACCAAGTTAACTACTTTTATATTATTTTCTGTGGCATTTGAAACAATTGTCCTCACTTCTTTGCAAAAATGTTCTCTTACATTTAAATGTAAGAAAATTTGGAGATTATGATTCAATTATTTTCAATAATACAATCATGAGCTGCATAACAATGCTTCAGTCAATGACAGACTACAAATAAAAGATGGTTTTATTGTATATTTACTATGTTTAGATATACTTAGCTGTACAAACACCATTGTGTGACAACTACCTACAGTATTCAATACAGTCATGTGCTGTGCAGGTTTGTACCCTAGGAAATAAGTTGTATCACATAGCCTAGGTATGTAGTAGGTGTGTAGTAGGCTATATCATTTAGCTTTGTGTAAGTACC
>NW_012135953.1:0-727 GCF_000956105.1 Propithecus coquereli
TGAGTAAAACAGCTGGGCTAAGATCACACCAAAGGAACACTAACAGTGTCTTCCTCTGGGCTGGGAGCCAGGAAAACCAGTCTCTGTTTCTCCTAAGCACTCTTAAGATCATTCTCTTCTGTGTCCTTTTCTCCCCACAAGCCACCTAAGATCCTTGAGGCTTCCATCAAAAAAATTCTGAAACTTTACCTGCATAATAAAAAACAAGAAATTTTTAAATTTTTTTGAGCAACATCTCACTCTACTCTCAACCAAATCAGATTTGATCAGTTTGCAGCCAGGCAGTAAATGTTGATGCTCATTCTTTAGAAATTTCAGTAAAACAATAAAAAATTGTTAAAGCCCTTAAAAAACAAGTTTTCAATAACTCTTCACTTCCAAAAAAGATGTCTACCACTAGATAATAGAATCACCATCTAATGTAGAGCTGGCTCAGCTTACAATTCTCAAACATTGTATTACAGTATTTCTGGCCTGTCTTCATCTACAAAGTCATATTAGGCATGGTATGGGTAGTTTCTTAAGGTAAAAACAAATGAATTTCTATTAATTACAACCTTTAGTATTAACTATGCACTACTTTAAAGAATTATAGAAGTAAAAGCTTAATAATAATGAAGGCTGAAAGGATTAAGAGATTTCTACCTCGATGACAACATAGCAGTGTTATTGGAGTAAAGGAACTAAATGGCAGGTAATTTATTAATAATAGTTTAAGTATCAAAGT
>NW_012135953.1:777-1405 GCF_000956105.1 Propithecus coquereli
TAACTCTTCACTTCCAAAAAAGATGTCTACCACTAGATAATAGAATCACCATCTAATGTAGAGCTGGCTCAGCTTACAATTCTCAAACATTGTATGACAGTATTTCTGGCCTGTCTTCATCTACAAAGTCATATTAGGCATGGTATGGGTAGTTTCTTAAGGTAAAAACAAATGAATTTCTATTAATTACCACCTTTAGTATTAACTATGCACTACTTTAAAGAATTATAGAAGTAAAAGCTTAATAATAATGAAGACTGAAAGGATTAAGAGATTTCTACCTCAATGACAACATAGTAGTGTTATTGGAGTAAAGGAACTAAATGGCAGGTAATCTATTAATAATAATTTAAGTATCAAAGTGTGAGCTTTATTTACTTTTTAAAAACTAAGTTACTTCCATTTACAATTAGCATTCAAGAGAATAAAATACCTAGGAATAAATTTAACCAAGGAGGTAGAAGATTTGTACATTGAAAACTATAAAACATCACTGAAAGAAATTAAAGACCTAAATATATGTAAAGACATGTGTTCATGGATTGGAAGACATAATATTATTAAGATGGTGATACTACCCAATGCAATTCACAGATTCAGTTCAACCTCTATCAAAGTTCCAATGTTC
>NW_012135954.1:0-1897 GCF_000956105.1 Propithecus coquereli
GTGAGTGGTGGGGGAGGGAAAAGACTTTGGTTTCTTTGCATCTGCCCAGCACTAGACAGGGCTCAGCATGGTAGCGATTTGCAGTTGATTCACACGTAAAGTATCCCCTGCTTTAGGCCCAGCAAGAAAGTGCAGCAGGGTTACATACACCATTAGAACTAGCCTCCCCTGTACAGGATGGCAGATGAGCTGAGAGACCTCCAGCACTGGATTTACAAGAATTATAAGATGGCCTCGCTGTACAGCTACTGGTGCACTAGAGTTCCAGCCGTGCTCATGGACATTCTTTTGATATTTCTGAACAGATTAGACCCCACTGGGTGATTCCACCTTTAAGGTATTCAAGTGGTCACTTGGCAGTGATGCTCTCATAACCCGACAACTGTAAGCAGTCAGCATGCGCCCTTGGGCAATCGCCTTATCAGACAACTACGACCTGTCTACTTTGGGAGGCCAGTGCCCAGTTCCTGTGTGGGGCCAAGCTGCTGCTCCTCAAGTGACACAGCAAAGACGGCATGTGTCTCCGGTTCACTGGCCATCTCTTCTGACACCAGATACTTTGGCATTTGGGACCACCAACCTTAAGCTCCTGGGAAGCTCTAGGGGGCCTTTTTTCCTCATTCACAAGTTGGTTTCAGGAACTCCTTCCTATTTGGGGCAGGAGGGGAGCAGGTATCATTATTGCAATAGGATGTGAGTATTCAACAGAGATGAGGGAAAACTGATTACAATGTGCCAGGATTTCTCTTCCTGGGAATCCCGAGAGCACCTCCTTCTCCTGGTTAGGATTCCACTTTTAAATGCCTTCATGTATACAAGGGCCTCCATGCTGCCCTAATATTACCCCATTCCAGTGGTTTGGGCCATGCCACCTGTCTCGGTGGCGTTTCTGGGTCAAGGCGCAGCCAGTGATTATCCCAAAGCAACATGGCATCGTGGCAAGAACAGAACTCAGAAGCTCCCTTCCCATCCACCATCCCCTCTCTTCCACCTCTCCAAACCACAGAGCCTGTACATCACCTGTGCCCACAGCATTTCTTCTTCTGCCGAGCGAGGTGTTCCGGCTCTCTTGGCAAGTTCCTGGAATCCATACTTCTCAGAGTTGATTTGAGGGAGAGAGGGCCAGCAGCTGCACTAGTTCCCCATCCTCCGCCGCTATGGTTTGTCCACAGGAGGGGAGTCCAGGCATGCATAGCAGCAGGAACAGCAAGGCAAAGGTCTCTGCTCTGGGACTAGCCATGCTCAAGGGCCTGGACAGTGCTGAGGGAACTGATCCAGCTGCAGTTGCCCAACAGAAATCTTCACTCCAAGGGAGCATGGCAATACATTATCTTGCTAAGTATTCAGTTGGGGAAGATGAGAAGGATCCCACACGGGTATTAACAAATCCCAATAGGTAGGAGGAGCATAACGAGGAATCTGGGTCAGGTGGTAGTCACTGCATGCAATCAGCATCTGACCATGAATAAGAAGCAGGGGCCCCATCAAAGGAATGAAATTCAGAACACTGTCAACTTTTAAGGTGCCAAGGTATTAGACAGAGAGCAGGGCAGAGCCCAGAACAAGACGCAAAGCCGGAGGGTAGAAGAAATTATGTGATTTCATGTTTACTCTGAGATTTTGGAAGTCAGTAAAGAGATGGTTGTGATCCCCATCATTAGGGCTGCTATTAACATTTTCTGAATGCCAGTCTGGTCATTTCAATATTACATTTTCCCATAATGTCTTCATGTAAATGTTTGGCATGTTTTCCGCAGTTATAGGGTGTGGTATTCTGTAGGTATTCTGTAGGGTATTCATGAGGTCAGACGTATTGATCCTGTTGATTAAATGTTTTCTTTCTTCGCTGCTTTTTTTTGTCGTCTTATTCTATCAGTTATTTTAGAGATTTGTTAAG
>NW_012135954.1:2435-3005 GCF_000956105.1 Propithecus coquereli
TCATTTTCCTTTTGCCTAAAGTACATACTTTAGACCTACACTGTCCAATACGAGAGCTAGCCACATGTGGTTATTTAGATTTAAATTAAGTAAAATTTAAAATTCAGTTCCTTAGTCTCACTAGCCACATTTTAAGGGCTCAGCAGCTGCATGTGGCTAATGACTACAGTAGCAAACATACAGACTATTTCCTTTTTTGCCAAAATCTCTACGGGTAGTACTCAACTAGAGTTTTTTTGCCTGTAGATCTTATAATAGTGAACACCTTCTATTTCTGTTTGGCTGAAAATACGCTTATTTCATCTTTCTTCTTGAATTGCCAAGTTCATTGTTACCTGAACGAAGCTCCAGTTTGTACTCTGCCCAAGTTACTTCTATAGATCACCTCAAGGAATATCCAGTCTCTCTCAAAAGGCAATCCTAGAAGCTCAAGTGGAATTTGGATTTTTTTTTTAGAAAAATAGCCCTGTCAATGGGGTTGGAGATAAGTAAAAAATGCTAATATTGCAGTTGGGAGTAAAAAAATAACCGAATGGGTTTTTATGGTGAGATTGGGAGGTCAATCATCAC
>NW_012135955.1:0-315 GCF_000956105.1 Propithecus coquereli
TTTTTTTTTTTTTTTTGAGACAAGGTCTCACTTTGTTGCCAGGGCATGAGGGCAGTGGCATCATCATAGCTCACAGCAATCTCAAACTCTTGGGGTCAGACATTCCTCCTACCTCAGCCTCCAAGTAGCTGAGACTACAGGCATGTGTCACCATGCCTGGCTAATTTTTCTGTGTTTTGTAGAGACAGGGTCTTGCTTGTTGCTCAGGCTGGTCTTGAACTCTTGACCTCAAGTAATCCTCCCTCCTCAGCCTCCCAAAATGCTAGGATTACAGGCATGAGCCACTGTGTCTTGCCCCATGCTTGCTAATCTTTG
>NW_012135955.1:6697-8679 GCF_000956105.1 Propithecus coquereli
TCTCTTTCTTGCTTCTCTTCTTTTCCTTTTACTTTTCTTTCTTCCTTTCTTTCTTTCCTTTCCTTTGAATATTATATTCTCTCAGGGTTTCATTTTTGATAATTTCTCTTGTTATATCTGCAAATTTACTAATTTTTCCTTCTAGGTGCATAATCTGCCATTAATACCATACAGTGTATTTTTCATCTTATCTTTTGTAGTTTACTCTAGAAGTGTGCTTTCCTTTTTTAAAGATTATCTTCCATGTCTCTAGTAAATTTTAAAATACATAAATATATTATGAACATGTTAATTATCTTAATGTCCATGTCTTCTTATTTTAATTTCTGAGTTGGTTTTGATTATTATTCTTCCCTTTATGGATCTTGTTTTTCTCACTCTTTCCATGCCTGCTAATCTTTTTTTTCTTTCTTTCTTTTTTTTTTTTTGAGACAAGGTCTCACTTTGTTGCCAGGGCATGAGGGCAGTGGCATCATCATAGCTCACAGCAATCTCGAACTCTTGGGCTCAGGCATTCCTCCCACCTCAGCCTCCCAAGTAGCTGAGACTACAGGCATGTGTCACCATGCCTGGCTAATTTTTCTATGTTTTGTAGAGACAGGGTCTTGCTTGTTGCTCAGGCTGGTCTTGAAATCTTGACCTCAAGTAATCCTCCCTCCTCAGCCTCCCAAAATGCTAGGATTACAGGCATGAGCCACTGTGTCTTGCCCCATGCTTGCTAATCTTTGATCGAAAGCCAGACTAATCATATCTTGGTCAATACTAGATCTGTTTGTGTTCCTATATATATTCCTGAATTTTATTGTGAGATGTATTTACATTATATAGAAGCAATGAGATGCTTCTGGTTATTGCTTTTTTGATTGCCAGATAGTACCAAAGAATTATTCTCCAATATGAAGGCAATATTTTCTGAATATTCTACTCCATGACTCATGAATTATAAGCTTTTCCAGCCTTGCTGTTGGAAAAGGGCACTTTCCCTGCTGTGTGTGAGCACTGGATATTATTTCCTCTAGTCAGTTGGGATGTTTCTTTCCTTGCCCCAGTGGTAGTTTCCTCGCACTTGTGCTTTGATCCATACTCTGCTGAATTCTCAAGGAGGACCCTCTGGAGACCTCTGAGGTTCTCTCTCAATAGTCTATCCCTCCCTCATACTCTCCTGGGAACCCTGACTACCTTTGTCTTCCCACACTCTCAGTTGTAGTTCTTCAGTTCAGGGAGTTTACCAGCATCCTGCTCAGTTCCCCTCCCCTGTGTCTGGCCTACAAACTTCCTAAATGTGGTAATCTGGGGCAATCCTAGAGTTTACCTTGCTTGTTTTCCATTTCTCAGGAATCATCCTTTGTTACTTGATATCCAGTGTTTTGAAAATGGTTGATTTATATATGAGCCTGGTTTCGTTTGTTTGTTTTAGGCTGGAAAATAAATCTAGTCCTTGTTACTCCCTCTTGGCTAAGCAAAAATCCAAGACAAGTATTTTGTAATTGGGCACTTAAGCTTCTCTTTCTGTTGGAGCTACTGATATCACTGAACGAAGATACACTGAGCTGAAATTATCCCTGGAAAAAATTGTAGTTCAAGACTGAAAGATGAATTTCTCGACTTTGTGCCTGGTAGTTTCTATTTCAAAGCTGATGACAGAGCTAGCTTCTTTAGCCAAGCTGACAGCGCCGATGAGTCATCGTCCCTTCACGCTTCCTATTTCTGTCTTCGATCTTTACCGACACTAGTACATTGTTTTCTTAAACCTGAGATTCAGAGGCAATTGCCCTGATCTGACCTATCCCGGGGATGTCTCTTTTTAGTAGTTCATATACTGCTTATTGATCCTGACTATATAAATGTTCCCATTCTTGATCGTATTTAAAACAGGGCTACAATTATGGCTCTTTGCCTGTAGCCTGTTTATGGATGCCCTGTGAGCTAAAACTGATTTTTACATTTTAAAAGGGTTATTTAAAAATATATATATGCAGCAA
>NW_012135956.1:0-376 GCF_000956105.1 Propithecus coquereli
TCTTTATTTTTTTAATCCACATGATTTGGATTGAAAGTGCTATATTTAAATATCTTAACATTAGAGTGTATCTGTACATTTCATTTTGTATCCCATGCAGTTTCTGCTTTATGATGGATAGTTGCTGTAATATTTAGCATGCAGATATTCAAAGCTTTTATATCTTCATTGTAAATTGTAAACTTTAGCATCATTAGTATCCTACCTACCTTTCAAGTTTGATTTTTCACTTCAGTACTCCATCAACCCTATGCATCTGCCATACCAAATATCTTGCACTTTGATTAATGTGTCAAGCTTTGTATCTCTCTTTGTCTCAGTGGAATACTCTGCCCTAGATAATTTACATGGGAAGTCAACTTGTCCATCAAGACTT
>NW_012135956.1:2741-4277 GCF_000956105.1 Propithecus coquereli
ACCATACTAGATGTGTGGTTAGTTAGTGTGTGTGAAGACATTAAAATGAAAAGGCATTGCCCTTCCTTAAAACTCAGGATATAGTGGAGTAAGGGAGAATAATCGTAAAACTATTGTAATAATTACTAACAGTGGTAAGGAGGTAAACTAAGGTAATGCAAGCTAAGGGGAGAAGGAAATAATGATGAGAGAATGTTGCTAAGATTAAGAACATTTGGAAACTGATCAGGTGTGGAGAATAAAGAAAAATGAGGAGTGAAAGTGTCTACCTTTTATTTCTTAGTCCAAAACCAATGAGTTATCAAACCCTGTCAAATCTATCTCCGCAGCTCTAAAATAAGATGTAAAGGAAAAAGAACACAATCCTTTTAGATTTGACAAATCTAGACTTGAGTCTCAGTACTGCCATTTATGATCACCGACTATGGGAAAATCTCTTAATGTCCTTGAGATTTGATTTTGTTGATGATGGTAAAATAATGGTGATAATTGTATTTGCTTATCTCTACCACTCAACTCATTTGAAACTAAAATGAAAGTATACAAAAGACCCCTTAGGTTTTTCAAGCTGATGGTAATGTCATTGAACGCAGTAGTAATCAGGAGTAGAGAAGGAGATTTCTGTCAGGCTTTGAGGAGGGTGAGAGTTCAGACCATGGCAAGTTATATTGAAGAAAGCAGCAAGACACTCCAGTGTAAATTTCAACATGGCTGTTTGGAGATAACCCTGGAATTCAAGAAAACAGTGGTGGCTAAACAAACAAAAATCCAAAAACAAACGAAAGAAGATTTATGAATCATTTGTGTAGCACTGATGGTTAAAACTACTGTGGGAGTGTATCAGATGGTCAAAGAAGTTTAAAGATTTTGGTACAGATTGAAAAACAAGAATACAAAAATTATTTTATTTCTTCTCTTGGTAACTTTTTCATTCATTCGTTAATTTTTGAAAAAAAATACTGAACACCTACTATCTGCCAAATACCGAGTTAAGCCCTGATGATTAGGACACATTCTTTGTCTCTAAGGAGCTTATATTTTAAAGACAAAAATCACACTTGAGGATAAATAATTTTAATTCAATAATGGAGACTAATAGAGTATAGAGGCTCTGCTCCTGAATTTCCTTAGGGACAGGGACATCATCATGGAAGTTTCATAGAGTTAAGCTGATACTTGGGAAATTGAGGAATCATTAAGCAGATAAAGAACTAACGGGCACCATAACAAATGGGTTGGCTCCTGCACATACACACTCACACAACATACTGAGCATGCTGACACACATGAGGTGTCCACGCTGCAGCAAATCGGCAACATGGCAAAGTCCAGGGGTGGTGAGGTAGTGAGGGAAGAAACTAGAGAAGTCAGGAGGGGGAAAATCATGAGTGGCAGATTCTGAAGGAATTCGGCTTTCCTTTTTCTGTGGGTGATGAACAACCATTGAAGAATAGAGAAGAGAAAGTCGAATGCACTTAAATTAAACTCTGTATTTTAAATCTAAACAATTCATAAATCCAGAATTCGCCATGGCAA
>NW_012135957.1:0-332 GCF_000956105.1 Propithecus coquereli
AAAAAAAAAAACTCAATAGTTGCTCATCACAGAAAATGACACATATTTTGAGATCAAGAGTCAGCCACCTGCCTGGTGCATAGAGCAAAAGAAAGATAAAACAAATTCTGTTCTATACTCTCTGATAATATAAGTTTGATAAGAAAAATGATAGAGAAGATTAATACATAGCATAGCTGTATGGTCATACTTAAAATTAATGGCCTTCAGAGTTCTTTTCTGACTCTCTCATGAGTTTCCAAAAAAAAACCTTTTGAAATGTACAAAGTCTCATGTTGCATTTGGGGGTCACAGCGTAAAAAATTAATTATAAAATAATTTTACAAACCATT
>NW_012135957.1:2122-4804 GCF_000956105.1 Propithecus coquereli
TGAAAAAAATTAAGACAGAAATTAGAAAATTTTTTGAAACAAATGAAATTGGAAAAACAACATACAAAAACCTGTGGGATGTGGTAAAAGCAGTGCTAAGAGGGAAGTTTATAGTATTAAATGCCTATATCAAAAAAGTAGAAAGATTACAAATTAACAATCTAACAATACACCTCAAGGAATTAGAAAATTAAGAGCAAACAAAACCTAAAATTAACAGAAGAAAATAAATAACAAAGATCAGGATAGAACCAAATGAAATAGGAGCTAAAAAAATATAAAAGTTCAACAAAATGAAAAGTTGGTTCTTTAAAAAGATAAACAAATTAAAAAACTGCTACCTAGACCAACCAAGAAAAAAAAGAGAAGACCCAAATAAAGAAAATCAATAAAAATGAAAAATTTTATTTCAAATTACAGCTATAATAATACCACAGAGATACAAAAGATCATCAGAGACTGCTATGAACATCTCTACACTCACAAACTAGAAAACTTAGAGGAAATGGATAAATTTTTGGAAACACACAACCTCCCAAGATTGAAAGAAATAGATAACCCAAACAGACAAATAACAAATAGGAAGATTTAATCAGTAATAAAAAATGTCCCAATAAAGAAAAGCCAAGGAACAAATGGATTTACTGTCAAATTGTACCAAACATACAATGAAGAAGTAATACCAATTCTCCTGAAACCGTTCCAGAAAATCAAGGGGGAGGGAATTCATTCTGACTCATTCTATGAGGCCAGCATTGTTACCACCTCTAAGTGGAGGTTTTTTCCAAGTTTTTGGTGTTTGCTGGGAAAAGAATTTCAGGACACACCACATAAGCCAAGAAAGTGATAGCTTTTATTAAAAGCGAATGTACACTCTCAGGGAGGAGAGTGGGCAGGCTCAAAAGAGAGAAACTGCATGAGGAGAAAGTCGTTTTAGATCTTTTGTAGTCTTACTAATTGAGGGGAAGAATATTTAAGGCAAAGGGATTGGCTTTTACTAACAAATTGGGTAGTCATTCCTAGAATTGGGTACTCTTCTATTTTCATACTTTATATGGTTGTCTCAGAACTGTCATAGTGATTTTAAGAGAAGACAAATTTTA
This sequence comes from Propithecus coquereli, assembly GCF_000956105.1. Taxonomy (NCBI): domain Eukaryota; kingdom Metazoa; phylum Chordata; class Mammalia; order Primates; family Indriidae; genus Propithecus; species Propithecus coquereli. Next base: position 3,226 of record NW_012135957.1, read on the forward strand.
AAACCACAATGTAAGTGATATTCTAATTAGCCAAAGTTCACTTAAGGTGGCAGACATAACTGACAAGCCAGTTGAGGCCAGTTCTTGACTGCAGTTATTAGCCCCTCTAGTTAGCTTCTGCTTGAGAGTTGTTTACTTTGACACCTGCACCTGATCTTCAAGCTCCTACATCTGGTCTCAGCCCTGTCTCCTAGTCTCTTATTCTAACAGTATCATCATGATACCAAAACCAGGCAAGGACACAATAAAAAAAAGAAAACTACAGATCAACATCCCTGATGAATACAAATGCAAAAATCTTCAACAAAATACTAGCTAACAGAATCCAACAGTACATCAAAAAGATAATACACCATGATCAAGTGGATTTCATCATCCCAGGGATGCAAGAATTGTTCAACATATGCAAATCAATAAATCTGATACATTATGTAAATAGAATTAAGGATAAAGACCATATGATCATCTCAGTAGATTCAGAAAAGGCATTTGATAAAATTCAGCATCCCTTCATCATAAAAGCCCTCAACAAACTAGGCATAGAAGAAACAAATGTACCTCAAAATAATAAAGGCCATATATGACAAATCCACGACCAACATCATACTTAATGGGGAAAAGTTGAAAGTATTTTCTCTAAGAACTGGAACAAGACAAGGATGCCCTCCTATTAAACAAAATGCTGAAAACCCCAGCCAGTGAAATCAGGCAAGAGAAAGAAATAAAAGGCATCCAAATTGGAAAAGAGGAAGGCAAATTATCCCTGTTTGCTGATGACATCATCTTATATATGGAAAAACCTAAAGACTTTACAAAAAAAACCTTAGATTTAATAAATGAATTTATTAAAGTTGCAGGATACAAAATCAACATACAAAAATCAGTAGTAGCATTTCTATATACCAATAACAATCTATCTAAGAATAAAAATTAAGGAGGTATCCCATTTACAATAGCTACAAAAAAAAAAAATAAATAACCCTAAGAATGAATTTAACCAAAGAAATTAAAGATCTCTACAAAGAAATGAAAATCATCTCATGTTCATGGGCCAGAAGAATTAATATTGTTAAATTGTTAAAATGACCATACTTCCCAAAGAAATCTACAGGTTCAATGCAATCCCTATCAAAACACCAATGTCATTTTTCACAGAATTAGAAAAAAATCCTAAAATTCATATGGAACCAAAAAAACACCCAAATCGTCAAAGCAATTCTAAGCAAAAAGAACAAATCTGGAGACACCACATAACCTGACTTCAAATTATATTACAAGACTATAGTAACAAAAACAACATGGCATTGGTCTAAAAATAGACATATAGATCAATGGAACAGAGTAGAGAATCTAGAAATAAATTCATGTATTTATAGTCAACTGATTTTTGATGAGAGTGCCAACAATTTACATTAGGAAAAAGATACCCTCTTTAAGAAATGGTGCTGGGAAAACTGGATTGCCATAAGCAGAACAATGAAATTGAACCCCTATCTCTCACCATGTACAAAAATTAACAAAAAGTGGACTAAATGTTTAAATTTAAGACTTGATACTATAAAAATACTATATGAAAACT
>NW_012135958.1:0-504 GCF_000956105.1 Propithecus coquereli
ATTTGCAAAATCTATAGCTTTATGCCAAGTACCAGGGATATGTTAATTTGCTTGAGCAATTAAGCAGCATCTGATACAGTAATTGCAATTAGAGTGTGGAATAAGCAATTAGTTTATTCCATTTGAATAAGCCTAGTAGTCCACTGCCATTCTCCAAGATTCATCTGATTTCTGCACAGACCAAATAAGAGTTTAATGAAAATGTACTATGTGCAGCCACCCCCGCATCTTTTAAATCCTTGATACATTGTCTGACACCAATCTTTTCAATGTATCTAGAAATGCAGTATTGCTTTTGGTTCACTATTTTTCTAGGTAGAGGTAGTTCTACTGGTATCTTCTTGGCCTTTCCCACCATAATAATTCTCATTCAGCTGTTCAGAGAACAAATGTGGAGATTCTGCCAGGTACGATACAGCACCAATATTCCAATTATGTATGCATTCTGGAACTGGGGAAATAACCACAGGTTGGGTTCAGGTACACACTAGTCCCACTCTAAAA
>NW_012135958.1:3189-5707 GCF_000956105.1 Propithecus coquereli
ACTCCAGGCCCAGCCTCCTGCCTTCCTGGCCCTTACTCTGCCCTCCAGGTCCAGTTGTCTCACCATCTGCAAGGCCTCTGCCCCTGGCTCAGAGCCCCAGGTCTGAGGCTGTGCTTCTGGCTCCACCCAAGTCCCAGCTTGAAGACTCTCAAGCTGGGGTACAAAGGCTCCACCCTGAGAGGCTGTGGGCGACCACTTCAGAGGGTCCTGGTGGGGCGTGGAAAGCTGAGACCTCTGCAGTCTGACCTGGCATCCGTAGGACCCTTGTGCTTAAGTAGAAGCCTTGTTTAGCCCTGAATCCACCCTCTAGGCCTCAGCCACCTCCTGTCTGATAGGCCTGATCCCGCCCTCCAGGTCAGGTCGGCACCCTATCTACATGGCCCTGCTTCTGGCTCAGGGCCCCTGCTCATAGGCTTTGCCTCTGGCTCCACCCCAGTCCCAGCTCAGAGGCTCTCATGCCAGGGGCACAGGAGCTCAACATGAGAGGATCTGAGTGGCTGCTTCAGCAGGCCCTGAGTGGAGTGTGGAGAGCTCTGAGGTCCCTTGGCAACTGGAGCCAATCTCAGTCCACCTGACTTGGCATTTGTGGGCCCCCAGAGCCTGTGGGGCAGCCTGCTGCTGCTTGTTTGGCAGAGACTCCACCCTGTGACTGTGATAGCCTCCTGCCTTCTTGGCCCTGAACCCACCCTCCAGGTTGGATTAGCCTGCCGTCTGCACAGCTCCACTTTTGGCTCAGGGGCCTTGCACAGAGGTTCTGCTCATGGATTCTTCCTAGTCCCAGCTCAGAGGCTCTCACCCTGAAGCCTGAGGTTCCACCCCTGAGCCTCCCCAAATCCCGCCTGGCCACTCAATCCCCAAGTCTCCAGTGCTGCACTTGGACCCCAAGACCCCGCGACAGAGCCTCCACCACAAAACTAGGGTTGGAGGAGCTGCTCCAAAGTCCAATGAAACAGCAGGGACCACCACCTCCAGCCTCAAGCCACCAGCACACTGTAATCTGCTTTGAACAATTGCCCACAAGACAGGAACCCACGAAAACCTTATCCAGCTGCTGCAGTTACCTCTGTGGGGAGACCCTGGGTAGAGCAATCCCCAAAACACCAGACTCTGTGAAGAGAGCTTCATCCAGCTCCCAACTTGAACATGCCACAACTATCTGGAGAGTTCCCAGCAGGTAACAAGAGTCCTGCAAACCTATTATCCTGGAAGTCAGAAAAGAGGGTTTAGATGTGATGAAACCAGAGAAAGAACCCAGGCAACACAAAAAATCAAAACAGATCAATACTCCCAATGGATCACAATGAAGCTACAGAAGTGAACTCCAACTATAAGAAAACTGTCAAAATAACAGAAATGATATGGATGGCAATTAAGATGAATGGAATTGAAGAAAAAGTTGAAAACAAACAAAAAAGGTCTGAAAACTTTTTAGGAAATTAATGAAAAAGTCACTAAAGAGCTTGACAAAATTAGGAAGGATATAACAGAATTTAAAGAAATAAAAGAGTCCTTCAGCGATTTTCAAAATGCAGCAGAAACTTTCAGCAACAGATTAAACCAAGGAGAAGAAAGAATCTCAGACTTTGAAGATGAGGCTTTCAAGCTAGCTCAATCATTTAAAGAGGCAGAGAACAGAACAAGAGCAGAGCAATCACTTAGAGAGTTATGGTACTAAATTAAGTGAAAAAACATATGAATTATAGGTATCCCTAAGGGAGAAGAAACTGCTAAAAGCATGGAAAATCTATTTGAAGGAATTATTGTGGAAAACTTCCCCAGTATTGCCAGAGATCTAGACATTCATATACAAAATGGTCATCAAACACTGGGAAGATTCATAACAAACAGAATATCTCCAAGACACATAGCACTCAACCTAGAAAATGTCAAAGTGGAAGCAAAAATTATACAAGCAGCTAGACATAAGCAACAACTGACATACAGGGGAAAACCCAACAGGATAACAGCAGACTTTTCAGCCGAAACCTTGTAAGCCAGAAGGGAGTGGGCCCCCATCTTCAATCTTCTTAAACAGAACAACTGCAAGCCTAGAATTTTGTATCTTTAAAAACTAAATTTCACATTTGATGGAGAAATTAAGACTTTTTTAGAGAAGCAAACACTGAAGGAATTCACCAAGTCCATATCTGCCTTCAGGAAGTTCTCATCAATGCACTAGACATGGATCGGCACAATACATGCGCACCAGTGTAAACCCCCCCCAAAAGCTAACGGTCAGAGCCCAGCCACCACAAGGGCTCAAGAGCTAAAACATAGCAACAAAGTTCTACTCGACAGGAATAACAGAAATCCATACTACTTACCAATTCATTTAATAAATGTGAATGGACTGAACTCCCCACTCAAGAAACATAGGCTGACTCAATGGATAAAAAAATACAAGCCAAATATCTGCTATCTCCAGGAAACACATCTAACCCACAAGGACTTATTCAGACTCAAGGTGAACAGATGGAAAACAATATACCAGGCAAATGGAAACCAAAAGAAATCTGGT
>NW_012135958.1:7412-8067 GCF_000956105.1 Propithecus coquereli
TAAGGAGTTGAAAGAATTCTGCAAGGAGAACTACAAAACACCAAGGAAGGAAATAGCAGAGGATGTAAATAGATGGAATAGCATACCATGTTCATGGATTGTCAGAATCAACATTGCTAAATGTCTACACTACCCAAAATGATCTACAGATTCAATGCAAGTCCTATTAAAATACCAATATCATGTATTACAGATCTAGAAAAATATAATTCTATACTTCATGTGGAACTAGAGAAGATTCCATATAGCCAAAGCAATCTTAAGCAAAAACAACATATTGGGAAGCATCAATTTACCAGATTTCAAGCTATACAAGGCTGTAGTAATCAAAACAGCATAGTACTGGCACAAGAACAGAGACATAGATCAATGGATCAGAACAGAGAATCCAGATATAAAACCATCCTCATATTGCTGTCTGATCTTTGGCAAAGCAGACAAGAACATACACTAGGGAAAAGAATCCCTGTTCAATAAATGGTGCTGGGAAAATTGGATAGCCACATGTAGAAGACTAAAACAGGATCTGAACCTCTCACCACTCACAAAAATCAACTCATGATGGATAATAGACTTAAACCTAAGACATAATATTACAAGAATTCTAGAAAAAAATGTTGGAAAAACTTTTGTAGACATCAGCATAGGCAAGGAA
>NW_012135958.1:11577-13330 GCF_000956105.1 Propithecus coquereli
ATTCCTTATCTATGTTCGTACAGTAACTGGCATCCTTGGAAGCATTAATATGATACTTTCCCTCATTAAAATTCAGCATATAAAAATTACTCAATGGTGCTTGCACAGATTAACTGAAGTAAATTTATTTTAATGGAAAAAGAATCACCAAATCTAACAAATGGAAACTAAGAATTATGTTCATTACATCTTTTTTGGGTTTTTAAACATTCTGACTTATTGCCTACAGGTTATTTCCTATATGTAGATACAATGGGGTCTTGCCAACAGTTTAAGAACATTTCATTAATTCTAACAGAAAGGAAAAAGAATTTTATTCACATTAAGATGATTTTTTTAAAGAAAGCTTTTTGTAAGATGTGACAACATTCCTGAGTTAGTTCCCTCTTTCTGTTATGACAAGTTATCACAAACTTAGAAGTGTAAAACAACATGTACTTATTACAATGCATTTATGGAGGTCAAAAGGCCACAGTGGGTCTTATTAGGCTAAATTGAGGTGTCAGCAGGGTGAAGTTTACCTCCACTGGCTCTAGATGAGAATCTATTTTCGTTTGTTTTTTTCTAAAGCTTCTAGAGGCCACCTGAAGTTTATGTCTCCTGCCTGCCTGCCATCTTCGAAGCCAGCATTGGCTGGTAACATTGTTCTCACATTGCATGATTCTGACACTGAGTCCTTTGCCTCATAATTACCCATTTAAGGACCCTGGTGATTACATTGGGTCCATTTGGATAACCCAGGGTAATCTCCCTATGTTTAAGTCAGCTAATTAGCAACCTTAATTCCATCTGCAACCTTAATTCTGTCCTGTCACACAGCCTATTCACAGAAGCCAGAGATTAGGATTTAGTCATCTCTGTGGGACCATTACACTGCCAACCAAAAGTCCCTTTAACTATATTTTTTCAATATTATCTTGTTCTTTCCCAGCTTACATTCTAATCTAGATAAACGTTCCATAAGCTTTCTAGACTCAGGAGGAAATGACTGACATCTATCTCTCAAATTATATGGAGAATAATTCACACAATTATCCACTCTATGGCATCTAGGAAGTAGAATCAAAATAATCACATAGTGCCTCTTTCTTGAAGATTTACTACAAACAGCAAATATTATCATTAACTTTTCAGGTCATTTTCTATGGATATAAACATATATTTCCAATCCAGGTTTTAGAAAACTCATTTATATGAATTCAGATATTGGAAAATTCATGTTTGTCTTTAGATTTATCTTCTGAGTTTAATGGATGTTCATATTTAAAGGTAACTTACAGCTCTACATTTCCAAAATATAAATTTAGAAAGCAAGGCAGAAATCTGGACAGTTGTTCTTGGCTGATATTCATAAATCCATACCTGAGACAGAACATTGCTCTTGAATATCCGTATATATATAAAATCTGAAAGGAGAATTTGCAGTTGATGAAGTGTTTGTTACTCTTTCTACCTAATATACTAAATGGATGCATTTATCTAAACTTCCAGAACCAAAAATATAATACTTCCTACGAATATACATCTGCGCCCTCAGTACACTTGTGTTCTACTGACATGTTGGCCCCAAGAAGAGCACTGGAATAATATTGTTGTAAATGCATAATGGTTTACACTTCTTAAAAATGGCATTCTACTACCATTAAAATAATATTTGGACAATGACCATTAGTGTATGTATAATTATTTTGTAACAATAAGACTGATTCATGTTGTTAATATGCAGTACATATTACAAGCCATGTAACAAAAA
>NW_012135958.1:15070-15338 GCF_000956105.1 Propithecus coquereli
ACAATCCAAAAATTTGTATGGCACCAAAAGAGACCTAGAATGGACAAAGCCACCCTGGGGTTGGGGGTTGGGGGAACTGGAGGAATCACCTTACCTGACTTCAAATTATACTACAGAGCTGTAGTAACCAAAACAGCATAGTACAGACATAAAAACAAACACATAGACCAATGGAACAAAATAGAGAACCCAGAAATAAATCTATGCATCTATAGTGAACTTACTTTCAACAAAGGTGCCAAGAACCTACTGTAAGGAAAGGTCAGTC
>NW_012135958.1:15388-15901 GCF_000956105.1 Propithecus coquereli
TAGTGAACTTACTTTCAACAAAGGTGCCAAGAACCTACTGTAAGGAAAGGTCAGTCTCTTCAACAAATGGTGCTGGGAAAACTGGATGTCTATATTTAGAAGAATGAAACTAGGCCCTTGTCTCGCTCCGTATATAGAAATGAAATAAAAATTAATTAAAGACTTAAATGTAAGACCTGAAACTATGGAACTACTTAAAGAAATCTTTGGGGAAGTGCTTCACGACTTTGGTGTGGGCAAGGGCTTCTTGAGTAATATCCCGAAAGTACAGGCAACCAAGGCAAAATTGGACATATGGGATCCCATCAAGTTAAAAAGCTTCTGTGCAGCAAAGGAAACAATAAACAAAGTGAAAGAAAACCCACAGAATGGGAGAAGATATTTGCAAAATATCCATCTGTTAAGGGATTAATAACTATAATATGCAAGAAGCTCTAACAACTCAGTAGAAAAAATTAAATAATTAAAAATGGGCAAAATATCTGAATAGACATTTCTCAAAAGAAGACATAC
>NW_012135958.1:18459-19360 GCF_000956105.1 Propithecus coquereli
GAATTAAAAATAGAACTACCATATGATAACAATCACAGTATTGAATATATATATGCCTCCAAAATGAAATCAGTATGTTTAGGAGACATCTTTACTTCAATGTTTATTGTGGCACTATTCACGACAGCCAAGATATGCTATCAAATTATGTGTCTATCATTGAAAGATGAATAAAAAATGGGATATGTGTACATAATAAAATACTATTCATTCATAAAAGAGGAAAATCCTGTCATTTTAAATCACATGGGTGAACCTGGAGAACATATTAATGGAAATAAGCCAGACACAGAAAGACATATACATCATAATTTGACTCATATGTGTAATCCAATTTGACCTCATTGAAGTAGAGTGTAAAATAGTGGCACCAGAGGCTATGGTTTTTTAGAAGAGAGTGGGCTTAGGGGGATATCTTTCAAAGGATACATACTTTCAGCTAGATAGAAAGAATAAATTCAAGAGATCTATTGTACAGTATGCTGATTATAGTTAATGATGATATATTGGATTTTTGAAATATGCTAATACAGTCAATGTTAAGTGTTCTTCACTACAAAGGTTTTACCTATGTGAAGTAAAGCATCTGTTAATTAGCTAGAATTAAGGATTAGACAATGTATATATACTTCAAAAGATCATATTTTATGTAATAAATGTGTCTGTTAATGTCAATTTAAAAAATAAATCAAAAATCATTGAAGTATAACAGTGTTCCAAATATTGAGCCTGAGTCTTTGTCATAAGCTTAGCTGAACAGTATCAAAAATATACAGTTGTAGTGCTGTTTTTGTCATTCCATTTGTCGGTCACAGGCAAGGGAACTCTGATTATTTACTAACACGTTAAGGATCCAGTATAGATGTATAATTATTTTGTTATATGTTACAATGTAACAATA
>NW_012135958.1:19410-19767 GCF_000956105.1 Propithecus coquereli
AAGGGAACTCTGATTATTTACTAACACGTTAAGGATCCAGTATAGATGTATAATTATTTTGTTATATGTTACAATGTAACAATAATGGAAATGAAGTGTACAATAAATGTAATGTTCTTGAACCCTCCCAAAAACATAACTCTCCCTTGGTCTGTGGAAAAAATTGTCTCATGAAAAAGGTCCTTTGTGCCAAAAAGTTTGGGGACCACTACAGTAAAAGAACATGGGAACAGCCCTTGTATTTTAAGGCTTTTATTTTAATCTCAAGACACCTGGAGTTCCTGGTGCTGATGGTTATGATATGGAAGATGCTAAAGAGCTATGTGGTGCTTACCATTATAACTCTGGCCACTGAGA
>NW_012135958.1:21155-22163 GCF_000956105.1 Propithecus coquereli
CGATCCTACTGCCTCAGCCTCCCAAGTAGCTGGGACTACAGGCATACGCCACCATGCCTGGCTAATTTTGTGTATATATATTTTTAGTTTTCCAGCTAATTTCTTTCTATTTTTTTAGTAGAGAGTGGGTCTCGTTCTTGCTCAGGCTGGTCTCGAACTCCTGAGCTCAAACGATCCGCCCGCCTTGGCCTCCCAGAGTGCTAGGATTACAGGCGTGAGCCACCACACCCGGCCTATTTTTGTTTGTATTTTAAGGCTTTTACTTTAAGTTTAGGACACTGAATCCCTCTAATATCAATTAAATAATCAGAATGCTGCATTTATAACCTATAAATGGCCTCAAACTCTTTAGTTCAAAATAATTCTTTACCAAGTTAAAAATTTCTAAATTTCTCCCCAGAACTTTTAAAGTATTGTGTGAAATGGCATGCAATGGGTAGAATAGTAAGAAAGTTGTAACCATAACACAGGCAAAAAGAACAATGGTTGTGATACATTTGTGGTTGGGAATAAAGATAAAGAGATAGCAAAAGACTAGACATAATTATGAAATGAAAGAAACAGATTTTCTCTTTATACATTCAGAGAATTTTTTGTTGTGGAGATGTCCCCTCTCCACATGCAGAATCAATGCCATTTCTTCACCCTGGATATTTTCAATCTAATACCTGGAGACAAAATTCACTCCCCTAGGTATATTTACTGCTAATTATAAAGCATCTATTACACACCTAGCATTGTCCTACACTTGTTCTCTATACTGCAATTTCAAAACATCCTCATGATTTAAGAAACCTTCCCAGTGATTACTTGAACAAATTGACCTAATAAAGTCAATAAACTCGATTATGTCAATGATAAAAAGTGAAAGAAACAATAACCAAAAAAAGGAGCTTCAATAGGATTTCCCAATCTGTAAGGAAAAAATAGAATGTATTAAGTAAATAAAATGTAAGTTAATACACTGTGGAATTACTCACAATCCAAGATTATTTTATGAGCACCATT
>NW_012135959.1:0-332 GCF_000956105.1 Propithecus coquereli
TAACATGTAAAAATTATATGAAATTCAAATGTCAGTGTCCATAAACAAAATTTTACTAGAACATATTGCTATTTATTCATTTACATATATTCTGTGGCTGCTTTTGAGCTACAACAGAGTTGAATGATTGAAGCAGAGACCGTAATACGGTCTGAGAAACCTCAAATATTTTCTATCTGGCCCTCTACAGAAAAAGTTTTCCAACTCCTGTACAATTCTCTCTAATTTAGACACTTTCCATAGTAGAGTGTTTTTAAAAAGCTGCTAGTATTGCTGTTTCTCAAATGTGCCCAAATATGAACTAACATTTGAGGGGGAAATGCAGCCCACAA
>NW_012135959.1:2577-3297 GCF_000956105.1 Propithecus coquereli
GGGTTATGGAGTCCTCCAAGGAGTGGCTCAAAGATGATATTAAGGAATTGTTAATATTTTTAGATGGGGTAATGATATTGTAGTTTCATGTTTAAAAATTGAGTCGTCTTTCAGAGATAAATACTGAAATATGAATACGGATGAGATAATTTGCTGATTAGGGTTTGCCTCAATGAATCCAGGGAGAGGAAAAGGGATAGGAGAATAGATGAAACAAGATTGGCCATGAGTTGATTTTTGTTGAACCTGGGTGCTGGGGAGAGGGACTCCTTACACTGTTTCAGAGGTGGGTAAATCATGGCCTGTGGGCCAAATGTAGCCCCCCATCTGGGGAACTAAGAAGGCTTTTTATATGGTATCAAAATCAGAAAAAAAGAAGAATATTATATAACATGTAAAAATTATATGAAATTCAAATGTCAGTGTCCATAAACAAAATTTTACTAGAACATATTGCTATTTATTCATTTACATATATTCTGTAGCTGCTTTTGAGCTACAACAGAGTTGAATGATTGAAGCAGAGACCGTAATACGGTCTGAGAAACCGCAAATATTTTCTATCTGGCCCTCTACAGAAAAAGTTTTCCAACTCCTGTACAATTCTCTCTAATTTAGACACTTCCCATAGTAGAGTGTTTTTAAAAAGCTGCTAGTATTGCTGTTTCTCAAATGTGCCCAAATATGAACTAACATTTGAGGGGGAAATGCAGCCCACAA
>NW_012135960.1:0-376 GCF_000956105.1 Propithecus coquereli
CCTATCCCCCTCCCACCTTCCCCCCTTATTAATTTCCAATGTCTCCTATACCACTTTATGACTGTGTAAACCTATTGTTTAGCTCCCACTTATAAGTGAGAACATGTGGTGTTTGTTTTTCCATTCCTGAGATGGGATAATGGTCTCCAGTTCCAGCCAAGTTGATGCAAAAAACATTATTTTACCCCTTTTTATGGCTGAATAGTAATGTACACACACACACACACACACACACACACACACACACACATTTAATTTATTCACTCACCCATTGATGGGCACTTAAGTTGATTCCACACACTTGCTATTGTGAATTATGCTACAATAAACACTTGGGTGCAGGTGTCTTTTTTGTAAAGTGATTTTATTTCATATG
>NW_012135960.1:3116-3902 GCF_000956105.1 Propithecus coquereli
CATTGATTTTGTAACCTGAGACTTTGTTGATTTTATTTATCAATTCTAGGAGTCTTTTGGTGGAGTCTTTAGGATTTTCTAGATATAAGATCATATCATCGGTGAAAAGGAATAGTTTGACCTCCACCTTTGTGCTTTGGATACCCTTTATTTCTTTCTTTTGCCTGATTTCTCCAGCTGGGACTTCCAGTACTTTGTTGAATAGAAGTGGTGACAGTGGACACATTTGTCTTGTTCCAGGTCTTAGAGGGAATGCTTTCAAACTTTTCCCCATCTAGTATGATGTTGGATTTGTCATATATTGCTTTTATAATTTTGAGGTATGTTCCTTCTATGCCTAGTTTGTTGACGGTTTTTATCATGAAATGTTGCTGAATTTTGTTGAATGCTTTTCTGCATCTATTGAGATGATCATATGGTCTTTGTTTTTGCTTCTGTTTATTTGGTGAATCAAGTTTATTGATTTGTGCATGTCAAATCATCCTTGCATCTCAGGGATGAGGCCCACTTGATCATGGTGAATAATCTTTTTGATGTGCTGTTGAATTCAGTTTGCTAGTAATTTATTAAGGATTTTTGCATCTATGTTCCTAAGGGATATTGATCTATAGTTTTCTTTTTTGTTGTTGTTGTTGTATCATTTCCTGGATTTGGTATCAAGGTGATACTGGCTTCATAGAATGAATTTGGCAGAATTTCTTTCTTCTTGAATCTATGGAATAGTTTCTGTATGATAAGTACCAGCTCTTCTTTGTAGGTCTGGTAGAATTCAGCTGTGAATTCACC
>NW_012135961.1:0-690 GCF_000956105.1 Propithecus coquereli
ATGTTATTGATTTTCTTGCACCAAAGTTTCTCAGTGCTTGGTTTGCCCCTTATATCTAAAGATGAAGCTTGTGGAAAATGCTGTGTTACATCTATATCATCTCAAATACCTTTATCATCATTACAGACACCAACTCTCAGTGTGCTTCACTCACAACAATGAGCCTTGAGTCTCTGTTAGAGAACTGTCCTCAGGCCACCAGATTTATTTTCCTTGCCCTTAGAAAACTAGAAGTCCTTAGAATTTATATCCGCACCTGGCATAGGAGTAGCTGTTAAACAAGAACTGATGTATGCAGGGTGTAAATATTATAGTTCCCTTGCCTCTGACTGGGACAACTCTTCCTTATGAACTATACTGTCTCTAGAGCTGTTTTATGAGATTGTGTCCATGTTTTCCTCTTCTAGTATTTTACTAGGTATCATACCATTGTCTGGCTTTTTTCCATTTCTGTTCTCATTTCAGTCCCCTACTGTTTTTATCTCGGAAAATTTCTTAATCTTATTCATACATTCCTTGTCTCAAAATACCCTTCTGGACTATTCCTTTATTTCATGGAAGTTTTCTCCTTTTATGTAAGAACACTTTTTAGTTCATTTGTTATTTTCTAGTTTTAAAAATATAAATTATGCTTATGGTGGTGCTTGTTTTTTCATTCTTGTGATGCTTCACTTAGTAGAATGGTTTTCA
>NW_012135961.1:11771-12311 GCF_000956105.1 Propithecus coquereli
AAAAATCTTAAATGTTGAATTTAGCTTCTTAAATTTAACATCTTTTATTTCTTATTAATGTGATATAATCACATATCTGTTAGATTTCATGACCAATTCAAAAACAAATTATGAAAATAAAACAAAATGAATAACCTCACAGTTCAGTTTTTTTTTAAAAAAAACCCACTCATTAATTTGTAGTTTGAAATAAGCTATTTTTCCCTTAAAGTATGAAGTTTTAATAAGTATAGACCACCTTAAAGGATCATATTAAAGAATATAAATCTATAGAAATCATTTTTTTATAAAAACGGTTTTAAAATTAGTATCTAGTTAGAAAATACAATTTTCTCCATAAAAGTATGAAGTTTTAATAAGTATAGACCACCTTAAAGGATCATATTAAAGAATATAAATCCATAGAAATCATTTTTTTATAAAAACGGTTTTAAAATTAGTATCTAGTTAGAAAATACAATTTTCTCCATAAATTCAATTTTCTAACATCAAGAAAAACCATTTACTTACCCCAAATCATACAATTTAGGAGACTTTTAC
>NW_012135962.1:0-390 GCF_000956105.1 Propithecus coquereli
GTCAGAAAAGTTCACAAGAACAGCTTCCTTGTTTCCAAACTTTTATGTGACTCTCCAACAAGGATTGGCAAGCTACGACCCATAGGCCAAATCTGGCCCACCGCCCCCTTTTAAAAATAAAATTTTATTGGAATTTTCGGTTTATCTGGAAGATCATCAAATTATCACATCTCTTCTGCCCTAACTACTTTTTTTAATCTCACCAATTCATGTTTCTCTCTATTTCATTACAGATAACACCAGACATTCCGGCTTTGCTACATTCTTAATAAACACAGAGTACAGAGCACAGTAAACATCAAGAATCCTGCCTGATATATCTTCCCTGAGTACATGTGGGTCTTGTTAAAAACCAGAGTCAAATTCTTATAAAACTCTCATGAAATGTGG
>NW_012135962.1:1160-2487 GCF_000956105.1 Propithecus coquereli
GTCTCTTCTATGTCAGTAGAACTCTGTATAGAGGACATGTGTGATTCTAATATTGAATTTAAAGTGCAGACCTGAAGCTGTGATTTTCTATGATTTCATGAAATAAACCAAAATAGCAGCAGAGTTGGTGTTCTGGGCTGTCAAAGACTTGGCTGTTTTGATTATTTTTTTTTTTATCTGTTTAGCCATATACAGGTATAAAAGAGAAAGCCTAATATAACTTTAGTGGCAGGGTATTAATCTCAGAGAAGTTGGAGATGAGTTAAGGCATTAGAAATAACAGTGGCAAACGCCTGATGGTTCAATTAGAAAATAGTATTATTGAATGTTCTCTTAAACAGTGCCAGTGCCTTGCGTATTATTATAGTGGTCCCTAAAATTGATAGTTCTTTATGATACAACAATGATGGGATACTCTTTTTGCAAGTTTATGCGGGTGAATGAGTGTCTTCGGGCTTTTGCGGGTTTAAATACATAAGACTTTCCTCAGAATTGATGTAACTGTCACTTCTTTGGTGTTCGGGATTGCTTTTCAGTTAAAATCAAAAGTATCATTTATATTTGAACAGTCATTACTTTCTATAGTTCTGTTAAACATCATCTCAAAAAATATTGCACAGATGGCATCTGTCGCATGAATACTAAGCAAAATCGTATTGATTTTAGTTGCACTTTGTCTACAAGCATTTGCATCATAAATATCACAAACATAGAGCTTAGATATCACACAATGCAAAGAGAGTGAACACACTGATGCTTTTACTGCGGCAAATAACAGACTCAACAGCTTCATCTGCATTACTCTTGGTCTAGATAATGAGTTTTGATGTCCTGAGAATATAATAGTATTCTCTTTATTTCTTGCATTTATAGGATTGAAATTGGTGTCTCAGATGTGAACATGAAATTATGCTAATGTGGGGTTAAATGATTACTCGCTCACTTGCTAGCATTTTAAGAACATTTATTTGTCTCTTGCACGTAAGCACGAGTCTCCACGTGTCTAGTTAAAACCCACAGGTTTTCAAATCACAGGCCATAGCCTCGCCCAGTGTTGTGACCACATGACTCACCCCGAGATGCTGACTATATAAAGACATCTCACCCATAAAGATGAGCTCAGTGATATGATAAATTCTAGATAGTTTCATTTCAGATCGTAGGTTGGATAATGGTCAGAGCCTTTGCACTATATCATGTTCATATGAAGATATATTTTGTACTAAAAAATAGTAGTAATACTTAGAAGTATATACTACTGCATCTATATAGCTCAACTATCAAGAACAAGAATGAAGGCTGTCTTTCTCAACATGATTACATTATT
>NW_012135963.1:0-629 GCF_000956105.1 Propithecus coquereli
TAATCTCCTTTCCTTCATGTATGAAGATGACATTATTGATCTTAAAACATTGGACCTGTAATTTGGATTACTGTATAGTAATGAGGCAAGTTGGAGTACAGCTCTCTTTGGGGAGCTATTTATGGGCAGTGTCCGAGGCCTTAGCAAAATCACAGTCTCCAGGAGCCTCACCAGCCTGGCCTGAAGCTTCTGTTGCATGTACTTTTTCATTACTTATTATGGTTGCAAGAAAAGTTTGGTGTGAAATACGTTGCCTAAACTTCAATCATGAGTTTATTAGTGTAAAGAAATCTTTATGACAATTATTCAATGCAAAAACCAATTTTAAAAGGAACAGAAAACAAGGTTTGACCATAAGAAAAAAATTTCTATTTGCTCCATTCTAATTTTGTTTACTTAAAAACACGCTTTTTAGTGGAAAGTTTTTATGTGATCAGGATAAAAAATCAAATGTTCCTGACCTTCATTCTTAGTCCCCAGAGGCAGCTACTGTGTATATTTCCTTGAGTTTATAGAGCTCTCGTTATGTGTGTGTAAATCTTGCTTTCACTCACTATGCTTTGATATTTTCCCAATGAAAACTATAGGTCTATCATATTAAAATCTGTCATAGAATCCATTACATGGTT
>NW_012135963.1:6180-7359 GCF_000956105.1 Propithecus coquereli
CCAAATTTCAGTTGGCTCCCCATCCTTGGGCTATGAATGGAAAGTCTGAGGACAGATAAAGTTACCTCATCCACCTCATGAAACTTGTGGGATTCGTAAAAGCCTTTAAGGAAGTCTTCATTGTTTATCTCTCCTTTTCTCTGCACTTATTTCTCTTGAAAGTAGAATGTCCAGGAAATGGTTGAAGTCACTATATGGAAAGGGACAGGGTGGTTTGTAGGGAGCCAGACAAAGCCAGGGCCATTAGAGCCATGTCAATTTCATTGTATTCCCCCAGAAGAAAGAAACTCCGGGGGTTGTTTTAATTCACTCCCCTTCCAAGTGAATTCATCCTAATTACCGTATTTGCGGGATGTTAATTACCTGATTTTAATCCCCAATAAGCCAGAAATTCCAGAGCAAATACTTCCACAGCAACCTTAGCTCTCCCCTCCAAAGCGTAAGGATTCTTCTGGTCACAGGGTCCTCTTTACATGGTTATATAACGCAACAAATACTTCCACAGCAACCTTAGCTCTCCCCTCCAATGCATAAGGATTCTTCTGGTCACAGGGTCCCCTTTACATGGTTATATAACGCAACATCTCGAACACCCTGAAAACGCTCAGTTACAATGCAGCCATTTTGAATCTCTTTAGCTGACTTTAATGGTATGCTTTCCTTCTATTTGAAAAAAAAAAAAAAGTAAGTTTCATAAAAAGGTTATTTTCAAATCCAAAAAAGCTTTTCAACGTGTATAAAGTCTTTTCAATTTAAATATTTCTTTTCTCTCTTCTTCTTTCTTCCCCGTAAATGGAAAAGATCTTGGGAAAAGATTCTAATTTATGTAAAATTAAATTAGGCCAAGTAAGTAGAGAAAAGATTTTCTTGTTAAATTCTCATTTGTAAATTGAATTGTTAAAAAAGCAAAGGAAATACTCAGTTTCTACATTCTCAATAAAGACTGAATCATGGTTTATAGAAAAAGTACTAGCAAAGTAATTACTAAAGATTCTGATTTCACTTATATTCAACTTATCACTTCTCCATGAATCAGAACAAAGGTAGCCATAATTCAATAAAAATGATATATACTAATTTCTTGCACAAATTTTTTATTCTACACTTTCCCCAACTTTAGTGTGGGATAGTTCAGTGGGACTCACAATTAAATCCCTTGATAGCTGTTCACACTTAACC
>NW_012135964.1:0-335 GCF_000956105.1 Propithecus coquereli
TTTTTTTTTTTTTTTTTTAAATAAAAGAGACAGGGTCTTGCTCTGTTGCCCAGTCTGGAGTACAGTGGCCTGATCATAACTCATTGTAACCTCGAACTTCTGGGCTCAAGTGATCCTTCCACGTCAGCCTCCTGAGTAGCTAGTACTACAGGTGTGCACTATCATGCCTGGCTAGTTTTAAAAAATTTTTTGTAGAAATGGGGTTTTGCTGTTTTACCCAGGCTAGTCTTGAACTCCTGGCCTGAAGAGATCTTCCTGCCTCGATCTCCCAAAGCACTGGGATTATAGGAATGAGCCATGGTACCCTGCTCATTTTGAGCTTTTATAACAAATTA
>NW_012135964.1:1835-5228 GCF_000956105.1 Propithecus coquereli
TCCTTTGGGGCCATAGATGGAAACTTTCTTCCTCTGTGTTTCGTGTGCCTATCTAGATTCTGAGAGAGAGAGAAATGAATTGTCTCACTCAAAATGTGTCTTAAGTACAGTAGTAACAAATAGCTGGGGGTTTTTGCCTTAAAAAAATTTTAAATCTGGGAAGCTCAGGATAATTTTAGACACTAAAATGACTTATAAAAATGACTCCTGGGTGATAGTCCCGTTTGAAAATGAGTCCTCAGGAACTTTCTGTGACATTCTGCCATAGAGAATTGGCAGTGATCCGCTTAGAGATGCTCTCACGAGAGTGTAAATGATAAGAGGCTGACCTTTTGGGTGTAGGCTTGGATTGAAAGAATGGATTGATGGGTGTCCTGAGTTGTGGCTTTGGGTGGTGGTATGGAATATTCAAGTAAGGAAACTCCGATTATTTAGGCATGCTCATTTTGAGCCTTTTTTTTTTTTTTTTTAAATAAAAGAGACAGGGTCTTGCTCTGTTGCCCAGTCTGGAGTACAGTGGCCTGATCATAACTCACTGTAACCTCAAACTTCTGGGCTCAAGCAATCCTCTTACCTCGGCCTCCCGAGTAGCTGAGACTACAGGCGTGGGCCACCATGCCTGCCTAATTAAATAAATTATTTTAGAGATGAAGTCTTGCTATGTTGCCCAGGCTGGTCTCAAACTCCTGGCCTCAAGTGATCCTCTTGCCTTGGCCTCCTGAGTAGCTGGGATTATAGGTGTGAGCCACTGGTGACCAAAATGATTTTTGACTGATAAAAATATGTATATTCTACAAGTGATGAATCTGCCAACACTGAGATTGTAATTGAAAAATAGCATGGTGAAGTAGCTTTGTAGTTAGTTACACAGGCCTGTGTTTGAGTCTTAGTTCAGCTGTGTGGCCTGCCTTTGGGCAAATGTTTTAACCTCTGTGAGCCTTATGTCCTCAATAAAATGGGATAATATTACTGAGGTTTCAGTCTCCACATAAGGATTAGCAATAGGATATGTAGAACACGCAACACACATTAGGAGCTCAAAAATGGTAGCGATTACTGTTTACAATAATGTGCCACTAAGATGGAAATGCACTTTCTTTCCATTTTAAAATGGTTTTGATAAATTTGAGAACTAGAATGGAATTCAACCAGCCACCTCAAAGATAATCTTCAAAAGAAAAAATGCTACAAAAATGATGATAAAGTAGGCATGCAATTAGATCTTGGGGTAAGTAGATTACAAGTTTTTGCAAGTTATCCATATGGTAATTTATTTTGTTACAAGTATATAGAGGATTCTTGGCTGGCCGTGGTGGCTCACGCCTATAATCCTAGCACTCTGGAAGGCTGAGGCGGGTGGATCGTTTGAGCTCAGGAGTTCAAGACCAGCCTGAGCAAGAGCGAGACCCCGTCTCTACTAAAAACAGAAAGAAATTAGCTGGACAACTAAAAATATATAGAAAAATTAGCTGGGCATGGTGGCACATGCCTATAGTCTCAGCCACTTGGGAGGCTGAGGCAGAAGGATTGCTTGAGCCCAGGAGTTTGACGTTGCTGTAAGCTAGGCTGCTGCCACGGCACTCACTCTAGCTGGGGCAACAGAGTGACACTCTGTCTCAAAAAAAAAAAAAGAATAGAGGATTCTTGGCTCCTAAATGTCAGCAAGGGTTGGTTGCTGATGGCCTTTCCACTAACATTCTACACAATAGTATTTCTTTGTGTATTTCCTCATTTCTTTCTCCTTTATTCTTTCCTATATTGTTTCCTTTTTCTCCTTTGCCTTGCCTGTGCCTTTGAATTGTGGTTTGGATGGCTTATCCCTGTTAGTGGCAAGTGAAGGCATTCTGAAGAGGCTGAATTGATATAATCTTATCTGAGGAATAGACTAAATGTTTCTTTTAAGCATCATGAAAAAGACAAGCAAGACAGATTAATCTAAGAATCCCATAAGGAGGTTTGATAATTTTAAACATTCGCTATTACAGGTTGTAAGTAGTACAAGTCAAAGCTTCAATTTGTATATCCTGGTGTCCTGTAATTGTTAAGAAGCAAAAGCATATTCACTGACATACCAGCTCATACCACAGATTTGGTCTGTGACAGGCAAGGGTTGTGGAAGGGCCTGAAGTTAACTAATTTCAAATGATTAGGGGTATAGCCGGAGCTTCCCTCAGCAACCCGTTTTATTATGTTTATACTGGTCCTACCTTGTCAGGTAGAATATAAGCCATTAGAGGACAGTGATTGTGTTTTGTTCATTTTCTGTTCCCTACTCTTAAC
This sequence comes from Propithecus coquereli, assembly GCF_000956105.1. Lineage (NCBI taxonomy): Eukaryota > Metazoa > Chordata > Mammalia > Primates > Indriidae > Propithecus > Propithecus coquereli. Next base: position 4,116 of record NW_012135964.1, read on the forward strand.
TCAGTGATTTGTCTGTAGAGGGCAATAAATTATTTGTGGAACATTGAATCCATGAATACCTATATCTATACAGTAACTTTTTTGGTGGCTATTCTTTCAAATAAAAAAATCAAGATATATGGTCTGAAGAGGTGGAATACCTATGAGGACTATGTGGCAGAATATATGAAATATTATCTCAGAAAATATTGGGTAAAAATGGACTTAAAAGGAGTTTCTGAATGGAATTCAAGGGTCCTTCAACTTAAATGAAAAAAAAAATAACATCTTGGTTTACTTATGTCTAAACGAAATTTAGCATTCTTTCCCCATTGTGAATGTAGGCAACAAATTAGAATTAGTAATACCTTTCAGTCTGTCACCAACAGAAATCATTTTCATTTCACTTTATTATTGTAATGGATTTCTTGAAATATCACTTTAAAATTTTCAGTATTAGACTCGCTGCAAGATGTTAATATTTAATGTTAATAAAGAAAAAGATTACTATATCACGAATTTATTTTTAAAATATATTTTCTAATTGTATTTCAATATAAATGGTTTCATTTGTAATGCTACATATTTTATTTTATGCACTTAAACTGAGAGGAGATCCTGGCTTTTACCAGACTTTCAGATGGCACAAAACACATGAAGAATGCGGGAGCTATAGGCAGATTTATGTGAAGCTAATAAAGTTCAAGGTCTCTCACTTTTACAATGCCCTGCCAAGACTCTTCCTAAATTTGTATTTGTCATATTATTTTTCTTAAAGATCCCAGCATTTTTGTTAAGTTTCACACCCCATAACACAAAACTTGGATTTAAACTTGGATTTAGCTTCGACTGGGCACATAGTAGTTTTCAAGAATTAGATTTTTGGTTTGTAGGTTCTAAGAAATTAAATGATCCTCGAGTGCATCTGGAAATCCTGCAGACCACCGCTGGACCTCCTCCACTCCCAAGGAGGCGCGGGCGTTAGGCGGGTAGGGGTGCGGGTGGGAACGGCTGGCTCTACAAAAGTAAATTAGGTTTCTGCGGGATGAGATAGGTTTGGACTAAGGCGAGTACAGGGAACAAATCACATGGAAGGTGAGAAATAGGTTTAGGAATAACAGGAATTAGTCTTCT
>NW_012135965.1:0-2756 GCF_000956105.1 Propithecus coquereli
CCTTCACTTAGCCTCGTGTGTTCCGAGTTCATCCATGTTGTAGCTTGATCAGTACTTCATTCCCTTTTATGGCCAAATAATATCCCATTGTATGCGTAGAGCACATTTTATTTATCCGTTCTTCAAAAAAGCTCCGCTGCTCATGCCTGTAATCTCAGCACTGTGGGAGGCCGAGGCGGGAGGATCGCTTGAGGCCAGGAATTTGAGACTCATCTGGGCCATAGTGAGACAGTAGCGAGACCCCATCTCTACAAAAGTAGAAAAATGAGTTGGGCACAGTGGCGGGCACCTGTAGTCCCTGCTACTCGGGAGGCTGAGGCAGGAGGATCGCTTGAGCCCAGGAGTTCGAGGCTGCAGTGAGCTATAACGATGCCACTGCACTCCAGCCTGGGCAACAGAGTGAGACCCTGTCTCTAAAAAAACCAAAGACTCCACCTTTTGGCTGTTAAGCAGAACATAGCCTGTGTGTGAACTTGATTTTCAGTTCTCTTGGTAGATGCCTCGAGGTGGAATTGCTGGGCCACACGGTGTCACACCGTTCTTTTTTTTTTTTTTTTTTGAGACAGAGTCTCGCTTTGTTGCCCAGGCTAGAGTGAGTGCCGTGGCGTCAGCCTAGCTCACAGCAACCTCACACTCCTGGGCTCAAGCGATCCTACTGCCTCAGCCTCCCGAGTAGCTGGGACTACAGTCATGCGCCATCATGCCCGGCTAATTTTTTCTATTAGATTTTTAGTTGTCCAGATAATTTCTTTCTATTTTTTTAGTAGAGACGGGGTCTCGCTCTTGCTCAGGCTGGTCTTGAACTCCTGAGCTCAAACAATCCGCCCGCCTCGGCCTCCCAGAGTGCTAGGATTACAGGCGTGAGCCACCGCGCCCGGCCCGTCACACCGTTCTTAAAAGAGAAAACAGTTCCAGCTGAATTTCCCCTTCGTGTCCCTCTTGCTCTTCCCCTCCTCCCTGGTCTCCTGAATTCAGTGGTTTTTATTCCCATGTTCATTTTTGTGCTTTTATGCCTATTTAAACTTTATCCGAAGAGCACCACGGTCTCTGCTGCCCTTAACCAAGGTGATAAATGACTCTCAGCTCTTACTCCTTCGTTTTGCGTCAGCGGTTGTGTCCACAATGGAGAGGATACTAGAACCCACCTCTTCGAGGGCTGCGGTCAGGGTTAGACCGGTTCATACCCACAAGCGCTCCCAGCAGAGCTTGGCCCACAGCGAGGGCTCGGGAGATGCGAGCTACAGGGACGGTGGTGAAAATGCCACCACCGGTCGAGCACCGTCTGTGCAGACTTCTTGCTGGTGTCCGGTTTTCACTTGGTGAGCGTCAGGCAGTGCGTGTTTCCCTAGGGTGGGCGTCCAGGGACAGCAGTGCAGCAGGATTGCCGGTTGTTCTCCAGAGGGCCTGTGCCCTTGTCTCCTCCCAGCCGCAGCACACGGGGCTTCCCGTCTCCCCTGCCTTGTCCGGCCTAGCTGGTGGCAGGAAACAGCCACTGGGTCACTGCAGTGTGTGTTTCTCCTGCACGTCCAGGGAGATATGCTTTCACCGGGCCTTTGGCTCGGGCTGGTCCCCCCTCTTAGGGCTTCCCCGTGTCCTTTGCCTGGGAAATACTTTCCTGAGAGGCCACAGCCTCACCCCCCACAGACTCGTTTCTTTATCCCCAAACCCAACAAGCTCCTTATTTTCCTCAAGAGGAAACTGCCCATCAGAGAGGGTCAGCGACTTGCTCCAAAACCGCACCACACAGAACTTCACGCAGAGCCACGGGAGCACCTTCTAGAACAGCAGCACGCTCCCTGCTAGGAACTGGATTGGGACACAGAGTCAGTCCTCTGACATAGGACACTTGTTGGCTGCCAGGTTCAGTGCTGCATAAGTGCTTATATTAGTTCCCTGTGGCAATAAATCGCCACAAACACTGGCTTACAGCACCAGTCCCGGAGGTCAGAAGTCCAGAGTGACTGTCAGTGGGCTACTGTCTAGGAGTGGACTGGGCCGGTGCCTTCTGGAGGCTCTGGGGCGAGTCCGCGTCCTGGTCTTTCCTAGCTGCGAGAGGTCGCCGCGCTCCCTGGCTCGTGGCCCCCCCACAGCAGCGTGGCACCTCCTCTCCTGTCTGACCTCCGTCGCATCCGCACGCCTTCTGGCTGTGACCCTCCTCCTTCCCCATCGTAAGGACCCTGTGATGACAGGGGCCCAGATGGCTAATCCAGGGTCCTCTCCCCATCTCACGATCCTTAATCACAGCTGCAGAGTCCCTCCTGAGTGCAAGGGAACGTACAGGTTCTGGGGATTAGGGTGCTGACACCGTGGGGACCATCGTTCAGCCCCCCGCAGTGTTTGACAGGCTCCCCCCTCCTCTCAAGAGGGGAGCAGGGGTCCCATTTTACAGAGGATGATACGGAGGCTCAGGGAGAGAAGGGGATTTGCAGGAGGCCACACAGCCTCGGGTGCCAGTTTTGGCCCTGCCTGCCAGGGGTCACTCAGCGTCCGGTGTGTCATTAGCAAGGCAAACTCTGAATGTGTCCAGCATTGAACTTTGGTTCCCACCAGTGCCCCCTTCCTGCCCTAGGCACCAGGCACCAGGCAGCCAACAGTTTCACCACTCGACACATCTCTCGGGTCAGAAGCTTGAGGGTCACCTTGTCCCCTCTCCCCTCATCGTCTAGCTCACAGCAAGCCCCACTGTTTTGACCTTTAAAGATGTATCCAGGCCGGGCGCGGTGGCTCACGCCTGTAATCCTAGCTCTCTGGGAGGC
>NW_012135965.1:2806-3277 GCF_000956105.1 Propithecus coquereli
CCTTCACTTAGCCTCGTGTGTTCCGAGTTCATCCATGTTGTAGCTTGATCAGTACTTCATTCCCTTTTATGGCCAAATAATATCCCATTGTATGCATAGAGCACATTTTATTTATCTCTTCTTCGAAAAGGCTCCGCTGCTCATGCCTGTAATCTCAGCACTGTGGGAGGCCGAGGCGGGAGGATCACTTGAGGCCAGGAATTTGAGACCCATCTGGGCCATAGTGAGACAGTAGCGAGACCTCATCTCTACAAAAGTAGAAAAATGAGTTGGGCACAGTGGCGGGCACCTGTAGTCCCAGCTACTCGGGAGGCTGAGGCAGGAGGATCGCTTGAGCCCAGGAGTTCGAGGCTGCAGTGAGCTATAACGATGCCACTGCACTCCAGCGTGGGCAACAGAGTGAGACCCTGTCTCTAAAAAAACCAAAGACTCCACCTTTTGGCTGTTAGACAGAATGTAGCCTATGTGTGA
>NW_012135966.1:0-375 GCF_000956105.1 Propithecus coquereli
CTCCGGAACCATGAGAAATAAACTTCTGTTGTCCACAAGCCACCCAATCTGTGGTATTCTGTCATATCAGCCCAAACTCAGACAATATGTAAAATACTCATTTTATACACGTATTCGTTCATATGTCAACAAGTACTTACCAAGTGCTTACTACGTTCTTTCAGAGGTGCAAAGATGACCCCAATAAACTTTAATTAAGCACTTACTTGTCTCTGGAAGACTCACAGAAACCTCCATGATGGTTTGTTAGAAATATGTGCACTCAGAATACTGTCTTCCCCTCTCCCACACAGAATACTCCAGGTGGCAATTGGAGTGGTTTTTTTTGTTTGGTTTTTTTTTTTTTTTTGGTGGGGGGACAGGGTCTCACTCTGT
>NW_012135966.1:2330-3053 GCF_000956105.1 Propithecus coquereli
TAAGTGTAGGATCTAAAATCATAGATAGCTTCATGATGGGGGCTGGTCACTAGGAACACCAACTAAATGATTAGAGGGTTGGAACTTTGAGCCAGTCTGACCTCTGGGGAGAGGACAGGGTCTGCAGATTGATTTCAGTCCTGTGGGTGATGATTTAATCAGTCAAGCCTACTAACAAAGCCCACAGTAGAATCTCTGGACGCTGACACTCAGTGGCGCTTCCTGGTTTGTGAACATATTGATGTACTGGGAGCGTGATGTACCTTGATTCCAAAGGAGAGGGCGTGGAAGCTCCATGTTGGGAACCCTCCCAGACCTCTCCCTATGTTTAGAGGCTTAAAACACTTTTGCTTGTTATAATTTTTTTGATTGAGATAAAATTCACATAATATAAAATTAACTATTTTAAGGTGAACAATTCAGTGGCATTTAGTGCATTCACAATGTCATGCAACCACTACCTGCACCTGGTTCCAAAAGATTTTTATCACTCCAGAAGGAAACCTGGTTCCCATTAAGAAGTTGCTTCCCATCTCCACTCCCCCTGTCCCTGGAAACCACCAATTTGGTGTATGTTTGAAATTTTTCATAATTAAAAAGTTAAAGGCTGGGCACAGTGGCTCACGCCTGTAATCCTAGCACTCTGGGAGGCCGAAGCGGGAGGATCGCTTGAGGTCAGGAGTTCGAGACGAGCCTGAGCAAGAGCAAGACCCCGTCTCTACT
>NW_012135967.1:0-347 GCF_000956105.1 Propithecus coquereli
CAAGGAGAAGATATTTGCGATATATAAATCTTACAAAGGGCTCAAATCCACAGTATAGAAGTAACTCTCACAATTCAATTAAAAAAAAAAAAAAGATATGCCAATTTTTTAAAAAAGGCAAAAAACTTTAACAGTCATTTCACAAAAGAAGATAGCCACATAGCCAATAAGCATATGATAAGGTATTGATTTCTCTGATGATAAAGTAAATTAAAAACAAAATGAGATAACTGTATGTACCCACTAGAAATTAGAGTCTAAACTAAAAACACTGAAAATACTGTGTTGGGGAGGACGTAAAGCAACTGGATCTCTCATTCATGGCTGGTAAGAGTCAGTTACTTGAA
>NW_012135967.1:3232-4124 GCF_000956105.1 Propithecus coquereli
ATGACCCAGTACGTACCTATTGGAATGGCCAAATTCCAGCACACTGACACCACCAAATGCTGGTGAGGATGTGAAGCAACAGGAACTCTCATTCATTGCTGGTGGCAATGCAAAATGGTACAATCACTTTGGAAGACAATTTGGCAGTTTCTTTCCAAACACAACATACTCTTACCATATAATCTAGCAGTTGCGTTCCTTGTTACTTGCCCAAAGGAGTTGAAAACTTATGTCCACACAAAAACCTGCACATGGATGTTTATAGCAGTTTTATTTATAACTGTCAAAACTTGGAAGCAATGAAGATGCCCTCTAATTAGGCGAATGGGTAAACTGTGGAACATCCAGACAATGGAATATTATTCAGTGCCAAAAAGAAATGAGCTATCGAGCCATAAAAAGACAGGGAATGAACTTAAATGTATATTACTAAGTGAAAGAGGCAAATATATGAAAAGGCTACATATTGTTATGATTCCAGCTATTAATACATGACATGGTAAAGAGATCAGTGGTTGCCAGGGGTAGGGAGAGATGAATAGTTAGAGCATAGAGGATTTTTAGGGCAGTAAAACTGTTGTATATGACACTATAATGATGGATACATGTCATCATACATTTGTCTAAACTCACAGAATGTACAATACCAAGACTGAACCCTAATGTAAACTATGAACTTTAGGTGATAAAGATTTGTCAACGTAGGTTCATCAATTGTAACAAATTTGTTACTGTAGTGGGGGACGTTGATAATGGGGAAACTACGTTTGTGTGGGCAGGGGATACAGGGAAACTCTACGTACCTTTTGCTCAATTTTCCTGTGAACTTAAAACTGCTCTAAAAAATAAATTCTATTTTAAAAAGTAGAAATAATAAAGAAAAAAGATTAAC
>NW_012135968.1:0-358 GCF_000956105.1 Propithecus coquereli
TGGCCAACAAGGCACATCCTCAAACCAGACTCTTCCATTTTGCCCTATATCTAACTCATATTAAAGATAACTATTGCAAAGGCATAAAATACATCATTAAATATTGACAGCGATCCCAATCATGGCAAGGAACCAGGCTAGCCAAGGCAGATGTGTAGGTGGCTAGTTGCAATGGGAATGAGTGAGGGGAAAGGGTTCAGGGATTCAGGATTGACAGTAAATAAAGCAAACACATTGCTAAAGTGAGCTGATTTCCAATTTTTGCATTAGGCAATATCATCTTTAACCTTCATGTAAATAATAACCTGACTGGAAAGGCACTTATCTTCAACCATGTTTTGGTGAACTTTCATTCAAC
>NW_012135968.1:6993-10069 GCF_000956105.1 Propithecus coquereli
TTCATTCATCACTGAACTACCGAGAAGTAGGCTAATATCCAGCCAGTATGCACCCTAATAAACATTTTAACAATCATCTTTGTTAAAATATTTAATACTTCTGCACCGGTTGGTAAGTAGTCAGAGCTCTGGTCCCGCTCCCCTGTTTCACTCCTCCATGCTGGTCCCTGTCCCAGATCCCCAGACCTTCTCACGATCCAACTGCTAGAGGAACTATGCCTGGCATAGTTAATACGCATGCATGCCTAAGGAGCGTGCAATTAGAAACCTTAATGACTTCAAAATTGGGGAGTCCCAGATCACATCTGGATACGCTGGATTATTCTAACACAAGGCTAATAGTTACAGAGCATTCAAAGCTCTGAGAGAAATGTTTCCTTGTATTCTTTCTCTCCTACCTTCCCCAAACTGCAAACATACTGACCGGGCTAGCTGTCCCAGTCACTGCTGGCAGACAAAGCCTACAGACACAGCCTATGTCACCATCTGGACTGAATCTCACTGCATTAAGTACAGATTATTCCTGCCACCACATCAGTAATCCTCTTTGGATGCCACAACAATCAGTGCTACGAGTGAGGGGCCAAAGAAAACCAATAGAGGTTGAGAACCTACTACATGCCAGATACTTTGCTTTTCCACGTAGAATCTCATAGAAATCTCATGACAATTCTGTGAAGTAAGTATCGCTATCACTTTCTATAGCCAAATCAACCGGGCCAGGAAAGCTCACCAATTCACACAAATTCAAACAGTCGGTAAGTACTGGAAAAGCCAGGCCGTGCTGCTGGTTCCAAAGCCAGGCTCACAGCTCATTTCACAAAACCCGTTTCTCAGAAATATTAGGAAAAACAAGTGAAGACTTGGCCAGTGGCTAGGCAAGGGATGACTCTACCACTCCCTCTCTTAACCTCGTGCTGCTTCTCCTAAGTTCCTATTACAAGTGGCTTTCGGCACACAATTTCAGAAAACTTGTAACCCTTTAAACGCAAGCCAGCCAGCCAGCTAATGTAGATGGCCTGTTAGCGGAAACCTTCTAGGAGTGAATTTGGTGGGCAAGGGAGGCTGGAAAGCACAAGAAAATAAGGACGAAAACAGTGACTGGGTCTTAAATACATGACAGGGCAGGGGAGCTGGCCACACAGATTCCTGCCAGTGGCCGGTCTTCAAAAGCAATAACGAGTAAGAAGCCAAGTTCACTGAGGCAACTGAGTGCCTACTGCGTGCTGCTACCGGGAACATGATGAAGTAAACCCACATGGTCTCTGCCCTCTGAAGAATTCATAACCTGTGTTCCGAAGAAAACGGAAGGAAGGAGACTGTCATTGCTAAGCACCGTCTAGGGCCGAGTACTTCTAAAATAGTAGCTCATTTAATGTAATTCTAGCAACAACTCCACAAGCAAGGTATTATTATGCCTTGAAGCTCAAAGGTGTTAGGTAATTTTCTCCCACAAAAACCTGAGCTGTACCCAAAGCCTGCAACCTTTTCACTAGTCCACAACTTCTGGACATTTCTGAGTATGCTAAGATTATTAGAAATAGTGCCTTCTCCAGGCTGAAGATAACACAATCTTCTCCAACACAGCGCTTACCATGAAGATAGCTGACTTCTAGGAACGTCCACTGAAGACTGCCTCAAAATCTGTTCAATTTCAATGTCTTTAGCATCAAATACTTCAGGGTTTACAGATGAATTAGAAACAGGAAGTTCAATAACATACTATTAGTAGCAATTAATGTGGCTCATAAAAATTATTACCGCTATAATCTTAGAAACCTGAGGGGGAGGGGTTAGGTGAGGAATGCAAAGACACTGCAGGTAACTAAAGCAATACATATAGCAATAAAAAATAAGAATTATACTCAGATAAAAAAATTCTTGTTTATATATGGAGTGAATACTTTTTTAAGATCCTTGATATATCTATTAATCAGCTTAGAAGGAAATTATGTATCCACATAGTGACATTAATACCATGGCAGTATCTTCATTTGAGGACCCGATGCTTCTGGTTAGCTATAAATGAAGACTAGGTATCTGAGACACAGACACTGCTCTGATCAAAAGGAACTTAATTCAGACACACTAGGGAGATTTATATCATTTTAAATTTTGCATGTGCTCTCAAAGTTGAAGGGTTTCCTATAACTAACCAGATAGTGCTGCTGAGTGAATGGTATGTTTATATATATCTTCCATAATGAATTCCAATAATTTGCATTAGTATCTCATCTTTCCTGCATTATTAATGACAATAAAAATGATAAACCGGTCAGTAGTACCATGCTTGAAAATGGCAGACGGAAGAAAACACATTTTCATTTGAAAATGAACAACATGTGCTTCCTAAAAGTAAAATTAAAAAGCAGTGGCTTTTTGTTAAATCTGAGTGTCCTCCCCTCAAACAAACAAATACAACTTTTAAAAGATCCCTATCAATTCAAGCCAATTAGGAGCAATTTTGGAGTTACACCATTATCAGTCTATTATTTCACTCGATCTTATATTTGAGGACTCAGATTTGGAAGGAATCTCAAAAGGCAGAAAAGAAATATAAGGTGGGCCGGGCGCGGTGGCTCACACCTGTAATCCTAGCACTCTGGGAGGCCGAGGCGGGCGGATCGTTTGAGTCAGGAGTTGGAGACCAGCCTGAGGAAGAGTGAGACCCCGTCTCTACTAAAAATAGAAAGAAATTAGCTGGACAACTAAAAATATATAGAAAAAATTAGCCGGGCATGGTGGCGCATGCCTGTAGCCCCAGCTCTCGGGAGGCTGAGGCAGGAGGATAGCTTGAGGCCAGGAGTTTGAGGTTGCTGTGAGCTAGGCTGACGCCACGGCACTCTAGCCCAGGCAACAAGACTGTGAGACTCTGTCTCAAGAAAAGAAAAAAAAAGAAAAAAGAAGTAAAAGGTGGAAAATATCCAACGAATACTTCATACAGAAATACAATATTTCTAAAAGTCCATATTATGCTCAACGAAAAACTGAAGTATAGAAATATAACTTCAAGGAAGAAAGTTTAAGGAAAAGATTTCACATACTCAACAAAGTCACACTGTATCTTGAAGTAAGT
>NW_012135969.1:0-1641 GCF_000956105.1 Propithecus coquereli
TAGCACTCTGGCAGGCAAGGTGGGAGGATGACTTGAGGTCAGGAATTTGAGACCAGCCTGAGCAAGATGGAGACCTGGTCTCTACTAAAAATAGAAAAAATAAGCCAGGCGTGGTGGCATGGGCCTGTAGTCCCAGCTACTTGGGAGGGTGAGGCAGAAGGATTACTTGAGCCCAGGAGTTTGAGGTTGCAGTGGGCTATGATGATGCCACTGCACTCAAACAAAGCGACAGAGTGAGACTCTGTCTCAAAAAAAAAAAAAAAAAAGAAAGAAAGGTTGGATTCCTACCTAGTACCATAGGGAGACATTTTACCATATGTGCATGAGAAGACATGTAGAAGAATGTTCCTTATAATGTGCCATAAAAACATGTATGTTAATATAATGTTATAATATTGTTTAGGGATATAGACATTTGTGGTAAAAGTTTAAAGAAATTCAAGGACTATGTGCTCGAAACTTAAGAAATAGATAACAATGGTCAAAGAAAAATTTTAATGGAAATGGGAAAACATTTTGATCTGGATGTTCATGAAAGTACGACATACATTCACATTTGTGGAATGCAATTACAGAGATCCTAGGGGAAACTGGTAGCCTTTGATGCTTATGTTAGAAAAGGAAAAACTGCAAATTAATTAGCAGGGTACATCTCAAGGAGTCAACCCAAAGAAGGGAAGTATTAAAGCTAGGGGCAGATTTGATGAAATAGAAAACAAACATACCTTAGATACCATTATAATTTACAAAGTTCTGATAAGATTATCAAGGGGGGAAAAAAGGAAGAAAGCACAAATAACCAATATCAAGAATTAAAAAAGGGGCATACTAACCAACATTTCTGATTCTCTCTTTTTAGCACTGGGGATTTTAACGCATCCACAGAGTCCACTAACATAGTATTTAGGCTTCCTACATCCGCAGAGAAAGGGGCCCACCGAGCTCCTTTTGGGTAGAGGGGAAAGGTTGAGAAGGAGAGACCACACTGACCTCAGCCATTAGGGCAAAGGCCACACTCTTAGGAAATAGGATTTCTGGTTCTGTTTATCACTGCACTTGTAAGTAAGGTGATAGGCAGAACCAGATGATTTCATAAGTTCTTCCTCCAGTTTCAAGAACCAGATTATTCTATTTAAACTCTTCACCAGAATAGAAAAAGAAAGAAATCTTGCAGATTATTATTTTTGTTATTGTAAAACTGTTAATAAAACTTGATAAGTAGAAATAGACAAATAGAAAATTATGGTGCTATCTACCTTATTAATATTTATCATTGCTTAATAATTAATAGCAAATAGATGCATATACAAGAAACTAAAATATCGGCAGGTATATTTAGGAGTAAATTAAAAGAATAATAAACCATGGCTCAATTGGCTTCACTCTAGGCATGGAAGACTTGTCCAATATTAGGAGATTATTAATACCATGCTATTTTAAGAAGTCAAAGAAAGGAAACTTTGATCATCTCATTAGATGCCAAGAAGGTATTTGTCTTAAGTTCATTATTCTTGGTTTTCACAAATTCTTAGTTAAATAGGAATATATTAAGTCTTTTTTTTTTGTTTTTTGTTTTTTGAGGTTTTTTTGGTAAAGATGTATTTCAAACCAGATTATCATGCTTTTTGGTGAAACTCTTGA
>NW_012135969.1:3179-5331 GCF_000956105.1 Propithecus coquereli
ATACATGTATTTAAAATTCTGAGTGGAAAAATATTATAATCAAACTCAAAAGACAGATAACAGACTGAGAAAAAATATTTATAACACAAATGGAAAATTTCCTTAATTGACCAAGACCATTTATAGATGAAAAGGACTAAGTCCAATACAAACAAGACAAAGGATTTAAACAGGCATTTTGCAGAAAAATAAATATGAAAGGCCAGTAGCCGTAAAAAATGATTACTTGTCTAATAATTAAAGAAGGTTGAAATAGTATTTTTTTTTTACCTCTCAGTTGGGCTAACACCTTACAAGTTTGATACTAACTCAGCATGAGTGAAGGTGTGGGAAAGCCGGGTGGCTTTAGAATTGATGATAGCGTGATGTGCACAATTCTGAAGAGTAGTTTGGCACTGTATCTGTCAACATTTTAAATACAAGAACTTTTGGACTCAGCCATCCCACCTCTGGGGATACAGAGAGATACTCCCCAGGTTTACCAAGAAAGACATAAAACGTGGTTTATTGTAGCTTTGAGTGAAATCGCAAAACAAACACAGCAAAACTCTGAGGCAAGGCATGATGGTGCACACCTGTAGTCCGAGCTACTTTTAAAGCTGAGGGTGGGAAGATCACTTGAGCCTGGGAGTTCCACGTTGCAGTGAGCTATGGACTGTGCCACTGCACTTCAGCCTGGGCAACAGAAAGAGACACTGTCTCTTAAAAGACAAAGAACAACAACAAAAAGCCCTGAGCACTACCTGGAGGTCGGGAGTAGGGTTGAAGCTCAGCCCATTCTCCTGGCCAAGCTCTTAGTTGACAGAGACGTGAAAGGAAAGCCTGCCACCCACGAGTGTGTATGGAGTGGCTTCCTTCTTGGGGCCTGCAGGCTACCAGCAGTAGCAAAGGTTTCTGCCCAACAAACAGGACTGAACTCCTACCGAGCTTGCCTGTGTCACTGTTTCTCCCCTTAAGGAATTGTCTTGGTGGCCGTGAGAACAATAGAAATGTACCCCAGAAGAGCTAGCATTACAGATTAGCTGTAATACTACCCAGCTGGTCTGGCATCCTCCACAAAGTGAAGCCTTTGTATTTGGCAATGAGAAAAGAGAACACCAAGAACACAAACTGAGTACCCTGCCTAGCTGTGAGCTCCCAGGCTGTCACTGTGCTAGCATTCTCCACACAGTGCTCCGTTCCTGGCCACTGTCAGTGTAGATGGCTCGGTTGCTGTGCTGTACTTGGCCTTTCACACGTGTGTAAAAGGCAAGCCTACAAAAACTCTGAGAAATACTACTTGATCCTGGCACAATCACTCCCTCCTTATGCCTGTGGGCTGAGACTGTCAGGTCATCCACCTTGCTATGCCTGTAGAACTTGCCCTGCTCCGGAGTTCCAAGAGTGTTGGCAGATGGATAGTATTTGAATTAGCAAGTTAGTTCCCGGTGAAAATCCACTCCCTTTCCCCTCCTCCCATCAATTTATGAGAGACTATCAGAGCCTTATGGAGAATGTTTGCTATACTAGTTGTGTGCAATTAATAGGTATGAGCTCTCAGCCTGGGGAGGCTGTACTCTGGGGTCCTACAATCACAGGGACACAAAGCCTTCTGAAAATGGGGAGGGAGGAAAGATGGGGGCAGAGGGAGAGAGAGAGAGATTGATTTTTTATGGGGGGAATGGAGATAAAAAGAATTAAATCCCTTCCCACTTCTTTCCAGCACCACTACCCCAAGTTGACAAAAGTTCTCTCATCTTTCCCACATAGCTGTGCATAAGAAATTGGCTGCGTCTGCTTAGGATGCGATAAAGCAGTTCTGCCACTAGAGCTCTTAGAGAGAGGAGCTTCTCTCTTTTATAGGTTTTGGTTCATGTCTCTGTTTATGAGAAATATTCTCCTTCATGAAAATCTAATCTAAATATAGAGCCTCACCACAGGCCTGCCCCTTACTGGTAGCAGTAACTCCTTTCCTGCCTGAGAATGAGTGTGGCCTGTGCTTTATGTCCAGTGATTGAAATCCTTCCTCATGCCGAAAAGTGGGAGCCTCATGGGCCACTTTCTCTGTGGATGTAGGAAGCCTGAATACTATGTTAGTGGACCCTGTGAAGCCTTTAAAATCCCCAGTGCTAGAGAGAATTAGAAATATTGGTTGATAAAATAAATGTTTTTG
>NW_012135969.1:5381-7517 GCF_000956105.1 Propithecus coquereli
GAGAGACCACACTGACCTCAGCCATTAGGGCAAAGGCCACACTCTTAGGAAATAGGATTTCTGGTTCTGTTTATCACTGCACTTGTAAGTAAGGTGATAGGCAGAACCAGATGATTTCATAAGTTCTTCCTCCAGTTTCAAGAACCAGATTATTCTATTTAAACTCTTCACCAGAATAGAAAAAGAAAGAAATCTTGCAGATTATTATTTTTGTTATTGTAAAACTGTTAATAAAACTTGATAAGTAGAAATAGACAAATAGAAAATTATGGTGCTATCTACCTTATTAATATTTATCATTGCTTAATAATTAATAGCAAATAGATGCATATACAAGAAACTAAAATATCGGCAGGTATATTTAGGAGTAAATTAAAAGAATAATAAACCATGGCTCAATTGGCTTCACTCTAGGCATGGAAGACTTGTCCAATATTAGGAGATTATTAATACCATGCTATTTTAAGAAGTCAAAGAAAGGAAACTTTGATCATCTCATTAGATGCCAAGAAGGTATTTGTCTTAAGTTCATTATTCTTGGTTTTCACAAATTCTTAGTTAAATAGGAATATATTAAGTCTTTTTTTTTTGTTTTTTGTTTTTTGAGGTTTTTTTGGTAAAGATGTATTTCAAACCAGATTATCATGCTTTTTGGTGAAACTCTTGAGGCATTCCCATCAACATTCAGAGGAACAAAACAAAGATGCCCACTAACACACTGTATTTTAACTTTTCCTGAAAGTACTGGCCAGTGCAATTTGCCAAGAGAAATAAAACATATAAATATTGGAAAGATATATGCACAATTATTATTTCATATGCAGTTGCTCTAATCATGTACTTAGGAAGTGCAAGAAAATTAACTGGAAGACTATCAGAAACAAAATGAAAAATTCTGAAAAATAAGGTGGGCAGCATACTGAACAATCGCTTTCATGTATATAGTCTGAGTTAAAACAGCAAATTAAACACATTTAATTTTGTTCGCTGTTCTCCACTAAAACTATGGCAAAGGGATTTTTTTTTTTTTTAAGTTATAGACTCAGAGGGACAGGGAGAACAGCAAAGAATACAGCACCAGTAAAATTCTGGAAGCAGTAATGCAGATGGACAAATGGTAATCTACTCAAGAAGGCCATATCCCAAGTCAGTGGGGAAAACAGAATTTTTGCAGGTTATACCGCATAGCCTTTAGAAAGAAGAAAAGCAAGAAGTACATAGCAGTCCACTTCGGATCATATTGTTATATCATGCCTACTGTATACTGCAGTCCTGCCAGACACCCTGATTGTGCTGAGCCCTATATCTTCCAGGCCTTGCTTGTGACCTCACTCACTGATTGCACCAAAAGAGGTCTAGTAAACTTTCCTGAAAGCTACAGCCAGACTGTGACCCAGAGAAAAGTTTGTTTTCTTGGGAACCTTCTTTAATAAGTGACAGTATTGCTGTTATGCTCATGCAGCTAGTTTTATACTTGCTGAGTTTTCAAAAGCCAAACTTTATATTATTTGGGATACATGCGTAGATGATAAAACTATAAGGAAAAGCAAGAGAATGTTTAACACAAAAGTTAGGATAATGGTTACTATGTGTGGGACACACAAGCTTCTGATGTATTGGTTATTGATAAAGTTTTATTTCTTAACCTGGTTGCATTTTATGTATTTTTAAAAATTATAATGAAAGAAAAGATTTTAGCAACAATAATAACAACAACAAAAAAGCCTCAAACACCTAGGAATAAATTTAACAAGAAGTATTCCGGGCCTGTGTAAAGCAGTCTTTAAAAGGATACTTTGTAAATAGGATTTTTTCATCCTGAAGGCAGGGGAGGCTTGATTAAAATGATACTAATACTTCAACTAGAAAAATTAATGTGGAAGAAGAGCCAAAAAGGGAAATAGGTATTAGGAAAAAAAGGGAATAGATAGATATTAGAGCATATTTTGAAGCTACAGTAATAAAAATAATTTGTCCTACAGAAGAAACAAAGCAGTGGGATAAAATAGAGAATCCAGAAATAGACCTAAACACGTGTGGAAATTTAGCTATGGTAGCATCTCACATCAGAAAGGAAAAGAGGGCATGTTTGGGGAAAATACCACTTAGGTCTGTGCCTTAATAAAAACACTCAGA
>NW_012135969.1:19663-20667 GCF_000956105.1 Propithecus coquereli
GGGGTCTCGCTCTTGCTCAGGCTGGTTTCCAACTCCTGAGCTCAAACAATCCGCCCGCCTCGGCCTCCCAGAGAGCTAGGATTATAGGCGTGAGCCACCGCGCCCGGCCTATAGTTTCTTTTATTACCATTTTGTTGCTTCAATTATCCATGCGACATTTAGAATTATAGAGAACTTTTTGTTTAATTGTATTTGGCTTGGTTTGTCCTATGTAATAAAATACAGATGATCAACATACAGAATATTTAGGCTTTTGCAGACTTATTTTAGATCCACTTTCCTTAGCATAAGATTTTCGATTGTTCAAATTGTGGACTTTTATCTAGTTGGGAACCAGGTTGGTCTTTCTTGAGCCTTTCTTCCCAGGTAGGAGCAGGCAAGAAAGCAGGAATGCACATTGTCCAGGGCTCTGGGCTTAGCTTAACTACAGAAAAGGAATTACAGTGATGGCAACAGTAATCACCAATTAATAATGTCAGAACTATTGGTACCTGTAATAATGGCCGATCTAGTATGATCATATGGGGGAGGACAGATGTGTTGAAAAACAGAGAAATGCAGTTTAGGGAACACTTGACTCGGTGTCAGAAGACCATAGCATTAGACTTGTTTGGCTGCTGATTGTGTGTCCCTTATCTCTAACCTCTAGTGAAACTCTAAAGCTATGCATTTGTGTTGCACATTAATTTTTAGGCTTCAATAAAGAATATGTATGGGGTATTCTTTATGTCAAGAAGACAAAGGGAGGAAAAACTCTAACATTTTATAGTTGCCTATTTTATTTTATTTTTTTCGAGACAGAGTCTCGCTCTGTTGCCCGGGCTAGAGTGCCGTGGTGTTAGCCTAGCTCACAGCAACCTCATACTCCTGGGCTCAAGTGATCCTACTGCCTCAGCCTCCTGAGTAGCTGGGACTACAGGCATGCGCCACCATGCCAGACTAATCTTTTTTCTGTATATTTTTAGTTGTCCAGCCCATTTCTTTCTATTTTTAGTAGAGACGGG
>NW_012135969.1:22300-22625 GCF_000956105.1 Propithecus coquereli
GTGGAATTACTGAGTCATATGGTAACTCTGTGTTTAACCTTTTCAGAAACTTACATTGCCTTTTGTAAAAAGTAGTTTTTTAAAAACTAGATGAACTGATAATGTATGTGCCAAAAGATATTTTATAACCTTAAAAGACTATACATAATCATATATGAAGGTATTGGGGTATACGATAGCTTGTCACATACTAAGTAATTTTTTCATTATGGTATTCCATCATTTTTAGATAATAATCAGAATATTTAAATATTTGGAATATGTGTATTTTTTAACCTTTTATAAAGTTTACCCCTGTCCACTGACCAATTTAATCATATATCAG
>NW_012135969.1:22690-52619 GCF_000956105.1 Propithecus coquereli
TATATTTTTAGTTGTCCAGCCCATTTCTTTCTATTTTTAGTAGAGACGGGCTCTCACTCTTGCTCAGGCTGGTCTTGAACTCCTGACCTTGAGTGATCCTCCCGCCTTGGCCTCCTAGAGTGCTAGAATTACAGGCGTGAGCCACTGTGCCTGGCCTATAGTTGCCTATTATAATTATCAGGGTTCTTACAGCTGTTGCGGGGCTACCATTGGCATATAAAGCTCATTTTGAGCAGCTTGAAAACTGAAAAAATATCACCCAGTTGTTTTTAAATAACCAAAGAAGGATTAAATGAGGAAATGTCAGTTTAGTTTTTTATCCTTTTGTTACCCATGAGGTCCGGATGTGTACGCTTTTCTGTGATTCTTTTCTTCTTTTACCAGTATCTTGCTAGTACTGTTTTTTTGTACTGTTTCCTTCCCTCAGTGAGACCTTTCTGGAAGAAATCATTTACATAAAAAAAAATTAAGATGTTTAGGTTCAAGTGAAGAAGAAAGTAAAAAGTAGAAAAATGTCTCTTAAGGCCCAAGATTAGATTCATCTAGACAGTAATTCTGGGTTTGGGGGTTTGATTTTTTTATTATTATTATTATTATCAAAAATCTGAAACTGCACAAATGTAAAGAGAATAGAATAGTGAATTCCCATGTAACCATCATTCAGCTTCAACAGTAATCACATAATCAAATTCTGTCATTCTTGTTTCAATTGTTGCTGCCCACATTTTTAATCCTGCAATGTTTTAAAACAGATCGCAAAAATCATACTGTCTCACCAAAAGAAGTTCAGTATCTATCTCTAAGTGAAATGGACATTTCCCCCATAACCGTCATGCCATTATCACATTCAGTAAATTAACTATAATTAACAAATGAATCATCTGATTCTCAGTCCATATTCCAATTGCTCTCGTTGTCTTAGAGACATCTTTTTACTGTTGGGAGTAAATCAGGTCCAAACAAGGCCACATACTGCATTTGGTTATTTCTCCGAAGTCTTTTATTCTGTGCTGTAAACTTAAGTGTTCTTAATTTGCAGTCCATGAGGACCTCAAGGGGTCTAGGAATCCATTGAAGCAGATTACAAAAGTTTGTACATAGCATTTGTCTAATAGGGCTGTGTGATGGAAAGTGCATAGGGAACCAATGGTGCACACTTTCTGGAGTCATTAAACAGATTGAGATAATTTTTCATACACAAAGATTTCTGAAACATGTCTAAAATTCAGTGGATCCTTGTGTACTTTAGGTCAGCCAGACTTGCAGGAAAGTATATGGTACCTTCGACTTTTGTCTTGTTTTGTTTTAGAAAATATGAAATATAACTTGCTGGAAAATACTTATTTCCACTAAACTAGATTTATTAAAGTAAATTGTTAATGCTGGAAATACCTTTAACTACCATATAATGTACTTGGTTAATTTTAGCCAAAAATAACATGGATGAAAAGATGGATGAATCAGATAAAAGAAAAAGTCCACAAAGCCCCCCAAAAATAAAAACAGAGCCTGATTCTGAGAAAGACGACGTAAAAGATTCAGATGCTACAAAAGGGCCCGACCAAAGTGAAATGGATATCTCAAAGATCCCTGAGAAGAAGGACCCAGGTAAGAGAGTTGAGTGTGGAGGGCGGCCTGGGGGTGACAGTGCACTGGATCAGGTTCTCACAGTGGGAAGGGTACTGCATTTTTTTGATAAAAGCTTTATCGAAATATAGTTCATGTACCATATAATTCACCCAATCAAAGTGTAAATTCAGTGGTTTCTGGTATATTCACAAAGTTCAACCATTACCACAGTCAATTTTAGAACATTTTCATAATCCCAAAAGAAAGCCTCATACCCAGTAGCAGTTACTTCCCAATCCCTCCCCAAATGCCCCCAGCCCACCAATCTCCTCCTGTCTCCATGGCTGTGCCTATTTTGGACAGTCCATATAAGTGGAATCAGATAATATGTGTTCCTTTGTGGCTGGCTTCTTTCATTTAGCATGTTTTCAAGGTTCATCCATGTGATAGCATGTATCAGTACTTTATTCCTTTTTATTTCTGAATAATATTCCATTGTGTAGATATGCACATTTTATTTGGTCATCAGTTGGTGGACATTTGGGCTATTTTCACTTTTTGGTTATTATGAATAATACTGCTATGAACTTTCGTGTACATGTTTTTTTGTGGACATATGTTTTCCCTTCTCTTGGAGATGTACCTAGCAGTGGAATTACTGAGTCATATGGTAACTCTGTGTTTAACCTTTTCAGAAACTTACATTGCCTTTTGTAAAAAGTAGTTTTTTAAAAACTAGATGAAGTAGATAATGTATGTGCCAAAAGATATTTTATAACCTTAAAAGACTATACATAATCATATATGAAGGTATTGGGGTATACAATAGCTTGTCACATACTAAGTAATTTTTTCATTATGGTATTCCATCATTTTTAGATAATAATCAGAATATTTAAATATTTGGAATATGTGTATTTTTTAACCTTTTATAAAGTTTACCCCTGTCCACTGACCAATTTAATCATATATCAGGAACTTTGATATATATAGATATTTATATTTGAGCTCTAGAGTGGAAATGAGAAATATAGGTATTTTTTGAAATAAAAATAGTCTCATGAATTCCTCATTTCAGCGTAAAAATTACATTTCTGTGAATGTCTTTTTTTTCACAGATGTAAAAGAACTTTTAGATTCCGACAATGATAAATCTTTCAAGGAAGAACCAATGGAAATAGATGATGATGTGAAAACAGAGTCACATATAAATTGTCAGGAAAATTCTCAAGTAGATGTAGTCAATGTCAGTGAGGGTTTTCACCTAAGGACTAGTTATAAAAGGAAAACAAAATCATCCAAACTAGATGGACTTCTTGAAAGGAGAATTAAACAGTTTACACTGGAAGAAAAACAGCGCCTTGAAAAAATGAAGTTGGAGGGTGGAATGAAGGGCATGGGAAAGACTTCGGCAGGTTCTCTGAAAAGTCTCTCTGAGTCACCAGTAACAACAAAAGCAAAAGAAGGGTGTCAAAGTGACTTACTTAGACAAGAGCAAAGCCCTAATGCAAGTAATGATAAATCTGAGGACTCAATTCAGGGGTGTTCACAAAGTGATTCCTCAGTTCCTGGACTCAGTGGTCCTAGTCATACCACAAACAAACTTTATCCAAAAGATCAAGTGTTAGATGATGTCACCATTCAAAGCCCAGAGACAAACTGTCAGAAACAAAATTCTGTTGAAAATGACATAGAAGAGAATCTCTCTGAACCTGCCAGTAAAGGCCAGGAATCCAATAAGATTAAAACAAAAGGAAATGATTTTTTTATTGATGACTCTAAACTAGCCAATTCAGATGATATTGGTACTTTGATCTATAAGAACAAAAAACCACTCATACAGGAGGATAGTGACACCATTCTTTCTTCTTCTAAGAGTACTTTACTTTCATCAGTACCCAAAAGTGCCAGTGACAGAGATGCCCCATCTCTTTCAAAAGCAATGGACTTTGAAGGAAAACTGGGATGTGACTCTGAATATAATAGCACTTTGGAAAATAGTTCTGATACTATGTCTATTCAAGATAGCAGTGAAGAAGATATGATTGTTCAGAATAGCAATGAAAGTATTTCTGAGAAGTTCATAACGCAAGAACAAGGTATTGAAGGCTTGGAGCCATTGAAATATGAGTTTGTTTCTGCTAAGTCCACTGGAAAGTGTGATGACAGGCTGCAGGGTAAGGTAACTGAAGCAAATGGTAAAAAACCAAGTCAGCAGCAGAAGTTGGAAGAGAAACCAATTAATAAACATATTGATCAAATAAATCTAAAAAATATCACTGACAAAAAGAATAATGAAAATCGAGAGTCTGAAAAGAAAGGACAGAAAACAAGTACATTTCAAATAAATGGAAAAGATAATAAACCTAAAGTATATTTGAAAGGTGAATGCTTGAAGGAAAACTCTGAGAGTAAAATAGTAAGTGGTCATGTTGAACCAAAGGTTAATAATATAAATAAAATAATCCCTGAAAATGATGTTAAGTCATTGACTGTTAAAGAATCTGCTATAAAACCATTCATTAATGGTGATGTCATCATGGAAGATTTTAGTGAAAAAAACAACTCGGAAACAAAATCATGTTTACTGAGTTCTTCAGATGCTGAAGGTGACTACCAAGATAGCCTTGAGACCCTGCCATCAACCAAAGAGTCTGACAGAACACAGACTACCACGCCTCCACCATCTTGCCCAAAAAGCAGTTTGGTGAACCAGGTAGAAGATATGGAAATTGAAACCTTAGAAGTTAAGAAAATTACTCCATCACCTATTACTTCTGGAGAGGAATCCAATCTCAGTAATGATTTTATTGATGAAAACAGTCTGCCCACCAACAGAGATGAAAATGTCAATGGAGAATCTAAAAGAAAAACAGTCATCACAGAAGTCACCACAATGACATCCACAGTGGCCACAGAATCAAAAACTGTGATCAAGGTAGAAAAAGGCGATAAGCAAACTGTGGTGTCTTCCACAGAAAATTGTGCCAAATCCACTGTCACAACCACCACCACAACGGTAACAAAGCTTTCCACGCCCTCCACAGGCAGCAGCGTGGACATCATCTCTGTTAAGGAACAGAGCAAAACTGTGGTCACCACGACAGTGACAGACTCCCTAACCACCGCAGGAGGCACTCTGGTAACATCCATGACTGTGAGCAAAGAGTATTCCACAAGAGACAAAGTGAAACTGATGAAATTTTCAAGACCAAAGAAGACTCGTTCAGGTACAGCTCTGCCATCCTATAGAAAGTTTATTACCAAGAGCAGCAAGAAGAGCATATTTGTTTTGCCTAATGATGACTTAAAAAAGTTGGCCAGAAAAGGAGGAATCCGAGAAGTCCCATATTTTAATTACAATGCAAAACCTGCTTTGGATATATGGCCATATCCTTCTCCTAGACCAACCTTTGGTATCACTTGGAGGTATGTACTTTAAAATGTATTTGGGGGAGGAAGAAAGTTTTAAAATAATTATCTCATAAATATCAAATAATTATTTTTTTCAAAAATGAGATAGTAGAGATAAGACAGGGAAGCATATATTTAATGGCCAAAGTTAGTAATGGAATTAAGATACAGGAAGCTTCAAGCTCAGCCACCTGGTAGGTACTAAAGTTTACTTAGGGAAAAATGTTTAAAGACTTAAAATTTAAGGGAATCCTTTAAAATGAAATTCAGTTGTAACTTTCACAAGACAGAAGAAACATGTCGGCCGGGCTCGGTGAGTCACGCCTGTAGTTCCAGCTACCTGGGAGGCTGAGGCAAGGAGGATCGCTGGAGTCCAGGAATTTCAGGTTGCAGTGAGCTATGATGACGCCATTGCCCTCTAGCCAGGGCAACAGAGTCTCATTCTGTCTCCAAAGAAAAAAAAAAGGAACATGTCAAATGTGATTGTTTTTGTGGTCGAACTTTCCAAGTTATTGTCATATATTTGCCCTGGGAACAAGATAATCACAGAATTGGATATTCACCAACTTGCTGGATGGAATATTTGTATTTTATTTCTATTAGATAATTCACAAAAACATAAGACATAAGGAAATATGCCTATAAATTTCATGAGGCTCATTATAATATGGAAATCTTCCTGATGTGATTTATTTGCAGGATAAGCATTTGTTTTGGAGTTCTCTGTTACTTTATGTATGAACAGGTAGTATCTAGATTACTTAGGAATTTTTTTAAACCCAGAAATAGTCCTAATTTAAAGTTTTCTGGGCACTTTAGGTTTGGGGGGTAAGTCATAAGTATGTAGCCTTGGCGGTTGTGTAATCATATAGTTTTATATTGGGAAGGGATCTTAGAAATTCTTATCTTTTGTAAATGTGCAATAATTTACGTCCAGCTACAGACAGTTAGGAATAGTGCCCAGTTTTTGTAAATCCCAGTCTGGTACTTTATTTGCTATATCACATTTCACATATTTGTCCTTGCTTTTACCTTTTTCATTGTCCTTGTCTTTATCTTTTCACCCTTATAATTGAGAAGGATGGGACAGAAACATTGAAAAGATAAGAGTTCTGGGAACATACTTAGAAATCAGCATTGATCTTAGTTGCAGTTAGATTTTGCTAGGAATCTGAAATTATTTCAGCAAGTTACTAAGCAAACTTCATTTCTTTTTAGACTTCATTTCTCTGTGTCTTTTAATATGTTTCCAATTTCTTTAAGTTAAAAATCACACTTTGTTTCCTTTATATGACAATCAGCTATTAGTAGACCAAAAAAGAATGTAAATAAGTGCTCTCTATAAAGGAATTCATTTATTAATACGACCATAGCTTGTTTGACCAAGTTTTTTATAACTCATCTTTTGATTTGAAATAAAGTATCATCACTCCATTACACATTCAATAGAGACAGCTGAAAAGTACAATTTCTCTGCAGGGCCTGCAATGAAGGATTTGCAGAATCCTGCAGGGAATCAAGGAACTCTTCATTACAATTCATGGATTTATAGGATTACTCTGCACTTTTCTGCTTTCTTCATTGAGAGCGGTCCCAAAATGTATCCTTGACTGTCCTGCAGGTAACTTCTTTCCCACTGGAAAAGTTACTATGTACAAATACTTTAATTAAAATGACCTGGCAGTTGTGGAGGCCAACCTTTCTGCTCGTTTGTATTCTGAAATGGAGGATAGGCTCAACTGGGAAGCACTCTCCTCTGGACTCTCCGGGAGAACTAGGCCCCAGTCCTGATCCAGTGTTGCTCAGGGCCCTGTTCTGCATGGCTGAGTTTCAGGAGCCTTGAATTATCATGTTTTAATATGCACTGTGGCACAATTTGTATTACCTGTTTTCTCATTTTTTTAATGGAAGGAAATACCTTCCTGTACATTTTAAACAGATATTGCCCTCAAATATATGCTAACATCTTAATTTGCTGAAACAAATTTTAGAGAAGCATAATCTCTTCTATCTAATGGAGGCATGGGTAAATACATAAATTGTTCTTGACTTTAGAATGCCTTTTTAAAAAACATATTGCTATTAAAAAAACATGCATGTGAAATATATTTTTATACTAACACTTAAATAAAATGTGTCTGGTGATTAGAGTAGGGGCTAAGAGCGCCAAAGGCACATGTATGATCTTTATTAATCTAATGATAAGGCTGAAGAATATTGAAAACTTGTCTCGTAGGCTCATTAGGACCTCCTTCCCTCCACGCCGTCTGTTCCCACGTACCCATTTTCCCCAGGCCCTGACTCTGTGCTTCATTATCACTTTGGACTGGCAGTTGTCCTCCGCAGTGCTGCCACAGGGGGATGGACATTCTGACTGAGCTAAGGGACTTGCTAGCGACTGCAGGGAGGGCCAGGGAAAGGATGGGAAAGCATTTATCACCTGTAGATCACGTCCACAAGAAGTACTTGTCTTTACAACCCATCCAATACTGAGTAAATCTCAGAGGACTTAATATACATAGCCTTTAATGCTCTTCTTTAATCCTTCGATTTAGTGCAGCACATTCTGGCTTACGCCTTCCTCTCTCGTGCCAGCTTCATCTCTTTCTGTACCTCCACACCCCTTCCCTCCAGCCATAACACACTGGATATGGTTTCTGGGAACAAGTGTGTGCTCTTACACACTTCCCTGCTTAGCATATATGTGCCCCTCACCTTCAGTCAGCCATCCTCACACCCTTAATTTGTCCTTTGAGACTCCAGCAAAACTCTGATCCCTGTCCCTGAGCCAAATCAGATGTCCCTCCCTTATACTTTTCTCTCTTACAGCTCCTTGAGAACAGAGACAGATGTAGTTCACTTCTATGTCCCCAGCTCTTTTAACATAGTCTAACATACAGAAGACACTCAAAGAATTTTTGCAGGAATGATTGAGCAGGCCAATGTAATGCATGAGGTGTGTTCCTTCCCTGGTGTTATTTCAGTTTTAAAATAGGGATGATTTAAAGTTATTATTTGACCATAAAGAGTGATTGGGGGTAGAAGAGAGAGAATGAGGATGAACTTTCTTTCCAAATAAATGTTCATCTGCCTTCTCTCGTGAGACTGAAGTTCCCTAGGAATTTCTGTGGGTGGTCTGAAAGCGGCAGACACTTGCCCTCTTTTGGGGCATCCCTGCATTAGTTAACATTTTTCCTCTAATTTAGGAGTTCTTTCCAGGTTAGATGATTTATAGTGTAATAACACAACGAAGAAAATCATGGTGTCACAAGGGGAGATGGGACGTTAAAAAGCTGCAAGAGCTTTTTGGCTAGAGCCTTGTCTTTCTCACATTGTCCATTTTTCCAAGGGAATACTAATAATAGAAAGCATTACCTTTCAAATACAACGTTGTCTAAGATTTACCTTCTACATCTGTTAGAGGAGAAAATTATTTTCATTTTATAGGCTTTATCTACACTGCAATCAACAATGTATTCATTTAAGTAGTATAGAAATGTCAACAAAGTATTTTAATTACACAAAGACCCTAATGGAGAACTGACAGCCTAAGGCTGCTTTAAAATGTTTTATAGTGAATTCCATTTTAGGACATGATATTCATGTAGTTAAATAAATTCATTTTGAAATGTGTGTTTAGTATTATTTTTTAAAAGAATGTCTAAAATGTTCAATGACTTTATACACGAAGCTTAGGAAAACACAAACATGGATGGGCATTAGAAAAACAAAACAAAAAAACCCACAAACACAGATTTCTTTGTCTCCTGATTAGTAACTAATATAGTACTACCTTTTTCTAACATTATTCGTTGTAGGATTGCAAAACAATACTAATGTCAAAGTTTTATTAGTATTCGCAGTATTCATCATCCAGTAGTTCATGTTTTGAAGAGCCACCATTTGGATACAAAATTCTCTGTCAATTTGGAAAAATCTTATTAGATTTTTAAGGTGTTTTTGTTTTGCCTTTTGAGAAAATTTAAACATGTCTAGGTTTTTCATTTTAGCAAAAATTAATCAGTTATGATTTTTCTTTTTCGGAAACTCCTCTTTCAGTAACATTTATTTCTCGGTGTCTACTCTTCATAATTTTCATAACATTTTAGAATTGAGTTAAATTTATAAAATTTTCACAAATTAATTGCCTTATCAACCTTACTGTGGGACACACTTTATAAATTTATATGGCATTTAAAGTGAATATAGACCCCTTTTAAGTGATAGATGCATGTTATGCCTATGAACAAAAAAGTTCTTTTTTAAAGGGACATATAATACCAAAGTCTTAACAAAACCATATTATAAATACTGAAGTCATAATGAGGACAAGGAACACAATCCTTCAGTTTAGTAAAAGAGTGTGTGTGTGTGTGTAAGTAAGTATATATATATGAATTTCTTGGGTTTTTCTTTCAGATACAGACTGCAGACCGTGAAGTCCTTAGCTGGAGTGAGCCTGATGCTACGGTTACTGTGGGCGAGCCTGAGATGGGATGACATGGCAGCCAAGGCTCCTCCAGGAGCAGGGACTACACGGACAGGTAATGGGGGTTACTTTCTCATTTAAGTTTAAAAGATAAAATCACTTGACCATTCACTTAATTTTAAGTGACCATTCACTTAATTTTAATTTTTGTTATTTATTAAAATAAAACGCTTGTATTTTAAAAATACAGCTTTGCTAAAATACAACACATGCTATAAAACCCGAGAGGCATGGGGGGGCTCACATTATAAGGTGAGTCACTTATTCATGAACCAGTCTACATTTTTTTTTAAAGATAGTTTATTATTGTAGAGTATAAGTCATAAACTAAGACTTCTAGAACCCTGTGCGTGTTGCTTCTGTCTTAGGCTTTTTATTATTTTGACTGAGTTTTGGTACCAGGAGCTAAGCTGTGCCCAGCAGCATTTTGTTCAGTTTAGAAATTTTCAGGGAGGAGGAAGTATTGTCGCAGTCTAGCAGTGATCCTGTAGTCATTAATGAATCAAATGTTTCCAAAAGTATTTTCCACGTGTCTCTTTTTAAAACACCAGATGTTGTACCTTTTTAGTCTCTGAGTATTTTAGGTGGTTATTAATACTTTGTGAATTAAATCACCATAGAAACATCTGAAAGTGAAATCACAACAACTGAAATAATTAAGAGGCGAGATGTTGGTCCTTATGGCATTCGATCTGAATATTGTATCAGGAAAATCATTTGCCCCATTGGAGTTCCAGAAGCACCAAAAGGTAAGGAATGGAAAGAATTCTGTTCTTCCATTATTGACCTGTCAGCCATATCTTTTATGAATTGAAATTTGATTATAATTGTTTCCTATAACTGTGTTCAACTTATGAAAAACATTTTTCATAACTGCTATATTTTTAAAATGATATTTAAGTAATAAACATATCAAGATTCTGTTAGGCACATGTTGATGCCTACAGGTATTATGCCAAGCATGGACCATGATAATACCTCTTATAATTAAAATGTGAGGCATTGATTGACTCCACACCATCAGCTCCAAGAGGGCAGCCACCTAGTCTGTCTGGTTTGTTGTAGTCCTGGCACCTAGTGCAGAGTCTGACATGTAAGTGGTCAGTCAAAGTTTGTTGACTCAAGAGTTAAAGCTATTGTGAAATACTTCAGTGCTCAGGTAGATATAATAATAATCTAGAGTTACTCAGGAAACATTTATAGACCACATGTAGAATAGGCGTTGAGTAGCAAGTGTATCTAGAAGAATGAGATTTGGCCCCTGTTCTCAAGGAAGCAAAGACAAGGTTATAGTATTATAATATCAAGTGTTAATGTGTTCCAATAAGATAAAAAAGAGTAATAAATGGTAAATACCAGAAAAGAAGCAAGATTAACACTATTTTGCAGGTAATTGTGAATGCCTAGAAAATTTGTGAGAACCAAAAGTATTAACGCTGAAAGGAGTTCATTGTGGATTCCAAATTGAAAATGTGTAAATAAAAGTCAATAATTTTATATAAGCAATAAAAATATTTAGGAAAAAATCTAAGAAATGTATAGCTTCTTGGGAGGCTGAGGCAGGAGGATCACTTGAGTGTAGGAGTAGCGAGCTATGATCATGCCTCTGTACTCCAGCCTGGGTGACAGAGCGAGAACCCGTCTCTTAGTGAAAAAAGAAAGAAAGAAAAAGAAATGTGTAAAAAGAAAATGATGTCCTTAGATAGAATAGATAGAAACATATTGTTTTATAAAAGCTAGTTCTCCCAAATACATACATTTAATTCTCGAAACTTGATTAAATTAACTCGGAAGTTCTTATTAGAAAACAAATGACTGAGAATGGCCTTTTTGAAAATAACACAATAAGACAGTACCTGTCCTAGCAGATGTTAAATTTTAGTTTAGTTAAAGCAGTGTTGTCCTGGAATAGAAACAGTCATCTCTGTCGATAGGCAGAGATGTAGATGGGAGAAGACAATCCTGACAGGTCTTCAATCTCCTTGACCACACAGCCTTCGATGCAAACCAGTGCAGTCTCCTTGAATCACTTTTCTTTGGCTTGTATCACTTTGTACCATCTAGGTCCTGCTATTTCAGTTTCCTTCTGCTGCTTCCCTATGATTGTACTGCTTCTCTGTACCCTGAACATATGGGAAGGTTTCGAGGCTTATCCCTCCCTGATTTTTTTTTTAAATCTTATCATTAGGAGGTTTTATCTATTCTTTTAGTTTCAGATCTCCCTTTATATTAGCAACTCTCAAATCCCCCTTGTCCAACTGTGATGGGAAAATATATATTACATGTGGCAAGGACACCCAGCCTAACTGTGAGAGGAGCATTCTAGGCCTTTGAAGGATGTTATATCTGAGTTGGGATCTGAAGAGTGAAATGAGGGGCCCTGGGGCTAAGAATAGTGTTCCAGGCAGAGGGAGCAGATTGTATAAAGACTCATATGCCTCTTATATCAGAGGTCAGCAAACCATGGCCCATGAGCCTTGGCCCACTGCCTGCTTTTTTATTATAAGTAAAATTTGATGGGAACACAACCACATTTACTCACTTAATTATTATCTTTGGCTCCTTTTCTTGATACAAAGGCAGAGTTGAGTAGTTGTAACAGAGACCATCTGGCCTGCATAGTCTATACCATCTGGCCCTTTAAGAAGAAAAAGTTTGCCAACCACTGCTTTTTATGATAGAAGATGCCAGAAGTACTCTAATTTTTAAAGCAATATTGCTTTTAAAATACTCTGATTTCTTTTCCAAAGAAACACCTACACCTCAGAGGAAAGGCCTTCGATCAAGTGCATTGCGGCCAAAGAGACCAGAAACGCCCAAGCAAACTGGCCCTGTTATTATCGAAACCTGGGTGGCAGAAGAAGAGTTGGAATTATGGGAGATCAGGGCGTTTGCTGAGAGGTAAGGAAATGGTTAACACCTGGTCAGATATTTGAAGATTTTATCACTTCAGAACTGAAGAGTTATCACTTTGATGGTTTATTCAGTACATCCTAGTTAATTTTACTCCACTTTTTGATTTTGACTGCTAGCTCTCTATAGTTTATTAAGGTCCTGTTTCTGATTTTTAATATGTTACTATCCATTTGTTAATTTCCAATTATCTTAAATATTTTTAAATTGCAATAATTTCATATCTTTGTATGATATGAAAGCCAGATTTCACTTATATTAGATGCCAGATGCTTAACAGGGTAGTTTCTGATAAGTTCCTCCTTTTTTTCCTGCAGAGTGGAGAAAGAAAAGGCACAAGCAGTTGAGCAACAGGCTAAGGTTAGTGAACAGAAGAAGGGGGAGGACTTCAAGGCCCAAATGAGGAGTCCCCTAAAACAGTGGCAATTGGCTGTCCAGCCGGTGGGGAGTTGGTACTGGTCCTACCTGACAACAAATTTACATCGTTAGCCCAATTCCTGAACACCAAGAGCACACTAATTATATATTCATGTGGGTTTTTTAAAATGTATCTCACGTATACCTGGTTTTTATTAATTGAAAATAGTTCTGTGGATACAACAAGCGATGGTTTTGTAAACAGCGTATATAGTTGGAGGACATGTGAAATAAGATTTCTATTTATTATCTTTATAATTTCATGGGTAATTTCTGGAAATAATTATTTCCTGCAAAATTCCAATCTGGAAAATCTCTGTAGTCTGTGAAAAAGCAGATTGTACTAAAGCTCTCTAAGAGTTTGTTGTCATCAATGATTATAAAGCTGCTGCTGATTTCTTAGCATGTTCATACTGCAAATAATGTACCATATGTGGCTGGGAATTTTAGACCCAGATAAAAGGTGATTACCCCTTATTTCTATTGAGAACATATTATAAAAGTTTTTAGCCAACTTGAATGTATAAACTTTGAGTACATAGGTGAAACAGACTATTTAAAAATCACGTTAACCAAATTATTTGTCTCAAACTATTTTTTTCTCTAACATTTTATAAAACATTTTCCCAAATTCTTACATATCTTTTGGCTTACTATATATAGGTCCTTATCTTCACTAACGTCAAATTGGACATAACAGCACTTTTGGATTCTATGTATGATGCTGTCACAGGAAATTTATCCCCAAGCACACATATCTATTCATGTAACAACTGGCTAGTTGTTTTATTAATATTTCTCACTTATGAGTGTATTTTGTCATCTCCACAATGTAACCTAAAGTATTACTTCTTAAAAGTTCTTTAAAATGCTTATTTGTAAAGCTAGCCAGCACTTCAATTTTGAAGGTTTATCCCCCAGTAAATAACTGCTAAATATGTGTTCGGTTTCTTTGCCTCCTTTTTAACTGATTTCATCAACGATGTCTCTAAGTATTCACAACTAAATTTCTTTTCTTCTGGGAAATGAGAAATTGTGTGAAGTACTTTATATCATATTCAAGTACATAAGGTGTATACAAAAGTTGTCCTAAAAAAACGATGGGTGTGATGTCATAGGTAAGCAATTTGCAATGATAGGAAACCACACAGCATTGGAATTTAATCTTAGTAAACATCCCAACTCCACCATTAGCGAGCTCTGTGGCCTCGGGCCAATTACACAAGCTCTCTGAGCCTCAGTTTCCTCATCTTAAAGCATCTACCACCATGTTTGCAGTAAATCTCACCTGTTGTTTTTACGTGTGCGAGCTTATACTGTTACTCATCAGACCACTGTTGATAAGCTGTTAGAAAATTGTAGCAGTCTGCAATAAAAGATATACAGATTATCTTTAATAACCCTGTAGTTTAAAGATCAATATTATACCTCTCTGTATAAAATAATCTAAAGTATTTTTCTGTAAAAGTGTTTGAATGAATAACATAAGAAGTCTAGTAAATTGTTTTATAATTTTCAGCTTGCTTGATTACGGGTTTGCCAACTCGAATAGTGATATTTGCTATTGACATGCTCTTTATGATTGGATAAGTCAACATTACAGTAAATAGAAACCTTTTACAGCTCCCTTCATTTGGTCTCTGCTTTGAATCGCACCACTGAGCAGCATGGTGTTCCTGTCTCCAGTAAGATTACCTGCATCTATTTATTTTCAATCTGAAAGCTTGGATATTTGCACAGGCTAGAAAAACTTGATTACTTTCAATTTTCTGTTATGAACAACTTAGTATTTTAATGAAATACATGTGGTATAGACACATGAAAACATTGCCTTCATCAAGACATTAAATTCAGGGGTAAATTTATATGGGCATATTTTCTTTTCAGAAGTAAAATATCTTAGAAATTGAGTGTGGTTTCTTAGGGTTAGAGAAATTGTGTCTGGACTTCTTGCAGAATGGTATTGTTTTTATCTGGAACTATTTTGGCTCATGTTTTCTCTCCGTGACTTTTTTAGAAACGATTGGAGCAGCAGAAGCCTACAGTGATTGCAACTTCCACTACTTCCCCAACAAATAGTACAACCAGTACCATCTCTCCAGCACCAAAAGTTATGGTGGCCCCCATAAGTGGCTCAGTTACAACTGGAACCAAAATGGTACTGACTACTAAAGTTGGATCTCCAGCTACAGTAACATTCCAGCAAAACAAGAACTTCCATCAAACCTTTGCTACATGGGTTAAGCAAGGCCAGTCAAATTCAGGTATACAACTGTGATTAAATAGAAGATCATTTTCATTCAGGAAAAAGAATTTTCAGTCCTTCACCTACTGAAATGAAACATCTCTTTAGAAAATTGTTTTTCTTTTCAGATTATTGAGCAAACAAGCTGTAACAATTGGTTTGTTACAGATAATGTTCAGAATATTACATTAGCAAACTCCTCTCTTACATTATTTCACTTTCAACATTTACATGGTTCACTTTGAGTGGAGAGGAATGTTTTTTATTAAAAATACAAAATGAGCCACATTTCATGCATTGGTGCCTTTCCTAGAAGTCACTACGTTGCTGGTTATTTTAAATCTAAAGCTTATTAAATGTCTTATACCCCATTAGCCACCAGCACAGCTGCCACATCTGCTACAACCATTGCCAGCACAGGTCAGACGTTCCAAATTACAGGCAATCCAGTCACTATGGCAGGAAAAGTAATTACCAAACTGCCACTTCCTGCAAACAGCAAGATTGTCGCTGTAAATGTGCCAGCAACACAAGGAGGTAAGGGAAATGTGAAGAGTTTTAATTCACATTTGCCAGATCATACTGTTGCCATTATTTTTCATTTCCTTTTCACTGGTTTCAGTCCTCGGATCTCACATTCTGTGTAGCCCACTATAAAACCCTGCCACACGTAGTTTCTCCTCAGAAACCAAGCAACACTTAATGCTTTTCATTGAAGGGACAGTTGTTAATCATTTCTTCATCTTTTTTAAGGTGTTGTTCAAGTACAGCAGAAAGTCCTGGGTATCATTCCATCAAGTACAGGTACAAGTCAGCAAACCTTTACTTCATTCCAGCCCAGGACAGCAACAGTCACAATTAGGCCCAATACCTCAGGCTCTGGAGGAACCACAAGCACTTCACAAGTAAGATTTCGTACAGACTTATTTTGTTTTGAAGTGTTGAGCACATCAGGTTGAAGTTTTTAGAATGGCCTCTTCCAAGATTAATCCAGCTAATTTTGCTTCCTTTTGCTTAATCTGTGATAAAGTACTAATTTGGAATAAACCTATTTGTTCTGTAAGTAAATCCATTTCTTATCTAAGTAAAAATGATACATGAAGTATGAATTTTTAACATTTAGTTAATAGCACCTTAGTAAGTTTATAAGTAAAAATAATTGCTTTCTAGGATTTTTATAAAGAAAATTCCTTTGTATGAAAGAATAGACAGCACTGGACCACTGAAGCTTGCTGTGCAGCCTAGTTAAGAAATAGAATGAAAAATATAATCTACAGCACTATATTGAATGGTTTGTTATTAGCTGATATGTGCACATATTGAATACATCATTTCTTTGGTACTTGTATTATGGAAAAGTTTTAAAGTTTGCAAACTTGAAAATGTTCTGAACCTAACTGTAAAACTGAAAATAACGTGCTCTCTAGTCTCCCCCTTAAAACTATGACAGAACATTTGCTTTCTGATTTACTCTCGGTTATAGGAGTAAATTGGAGCCTAGAGAAGGTAGGACTCAACATTTTTCTGTGACAACTAGTTAAAGAGCAGAGCCTTGCTGGGTCTTGTTCGTTCCTTTTAGTCTGTAGGCTGTTCTTGGTATCAGTGACAAGGAATTTTATATGATAGCATTTGAATTAAATTAGATTTTCTCTCAAAATTCCATCTTTATTCTGATGCTTAATATAATTTAAAATGTAATATCTAAGAGCCTCTGTCATTTCTATAGACATTTCTGTCAATATAGAATGTTTAAAGATCTTGTGTTCTAAGTCCATCATTCTGTAATCTTTTAAAAACATTTTAATTCATTGTCCTTTGTGTCATTTATAGGTAATCACAGGGCCTCAGATCCGCCCTGGTATGACGGTGATTAGAACACCACTCCAACAGTCAACACTAGGAAAGGCAATTATTCGAACACCTGTGATGGTACAGCCAGGTATTCATCCATCCAGCATTACCATTTTACATCTAAACAACCAGTCTAGGAAATCTGTTATATTCTGTATTTGGCACTCTACATACTATAAAATACCAATTTCAATTAATACTTGAAACCGTACTAAACTTCTAATCTATTGTGAGATGCATCCAAACATATTACTTCATTTTTGGCATTGCCAATAAGAGAAAAATAGGTTCAAGTATGCTTACTAAAAATGTAAAAGAAGCAGCAAATAAATGGAATATATAGATTCAAATAATTGAAGTAAAGAAAGCAAAGAAAACAGTCTATATGGCAAAAGTCATAGAGAAAGTCAAGGAAACAGCAAAGAACATAATTTTTACAAAGGCAAGGCCAGACCTCCTTTTATCACAATTAATATGAATAGGTTAAAATTACCATGTTTAAAGTTGAAGACTGTAAAGATTGAGAAAAAAAACCCTATACATATATGAGAAACATACCTAAAATCAAATTACCACAAAAGCGACAAAAGGTAAAAAAAATTAAAAGATGAGCAAGGATACATGAAATAAAGGCCAAAGAAGAAAGGACAAGGATAGACCTGATAATATTGGACAGAGTAGAATTCAATATTTTATTCATTCGTTAATTTTTTTTGCCAGGAATACTGTGTTGAGAAAGAATTCAATATTTTTAAAAAGCAGAAAATAATTATGACAAAGAGTTTCATTTTATAGTGGTTTAAAGCTAAAGATTGAATGAAAGTGTAATCTCGAATCATTATAAATTAAATAAGATGCCATTAAAGTATCTGAAGCAAAACTATTTGAATTCAAGGAGGAATTAACAGCAGCATAGTAGCCTACAATTAAACTGTGTATCAAGTTTTGTACTTGTTCAGAAATACACATTCATTTTAAATAGTCATGGGCTATTTGGTGGAAAAATGATCCTTGAGACATAGATAAAACCTTGGTAAATTCCAAGAAGTAGAATGTATATAGGCCACATTCTTTAAAATAAATCTAGAAATTAATATTAATATATTACACTAATAACCTTTACTTGCTTGGGAAATTTTAAAAATGTGTGTTTTAAGTAATTTTTTTTTGGATAACTTTTAGGTTAAAGAAACATCAAATATGTAATTGCAAATTATCAAATAGCAACATTAAGCCATGATGGCAAAGCCGAACTCAGAGGCAGATTCAATTCATTCAATAGATACTTGAACACCTACTCTCGACAATTGAAATGCATTAGTGAATAAAACAGACTAAAAAACCCATATTTTGAAGTCTT
This sequence comes from Propithecus coquereli, assembly GCF_000956105.1. Lineage (NCBI taxonomy): Eukaryota > Metazoa > Chordata > Mammalia > Primates > Indriidae > Propithecus > Propithecus coquereli. The sequence goes on from NW_012135969.1 coordinate 40,949, forward strand.
AATCACAAATTAGAAAAATATATAAAACAAGTCTTAAAACAAGGAGGAGGAAATAAAATAAAAGCACAAGTAATAATTATTAGAAAATAGACAAGGCAAAAAATGTTAACACAAACTATTCTTTTGCAAGTCTAATCTGGAAAAAAGGGTGGAAAATGCCAGTTCGCAGAATTAGGCAACGAAAAAGTGCAATAAAAATAGAATGAGCTTTTTAAAATCAAAAGATAATTTTGTGTAGGTGTCCTTGTAGTGAGACTTTCAGAATTCTCACTATCCATACTTAGGAACTAATTCTATTTGACTAGCAAGGCATAATGAAATACTGTGTTTATAAACTGAAAGTCTCAATGACTCATATCAAAGGAAGAAATTTGGAAAGTTGTCATAATGTTACCTACAAAAAGGAATCGCAGACTTCATGAGATTATGGGTAAAAATTTCTTTGAAATAGTTGGGAAACAAATAATTTCCTTATTGTAAAACCTAGTTCTGGGACATGGGGGAAGGATAGGTAAAACCTTAACCATTCGTTTTACAAATTTAGCACAATTCTAATATGAAACGTAGCAAAGCATTTTTTTCCCCACAGGCAGTCTTCTGTGCCTAAACAGCATTTAACTCAGAAAAGAAAGGAAGATTATTTCAGTTAATGCTGCAGAGATAGTTGATAAAATTCAGTATCTATTCCTGTTTAAAACTTACAGTTGTCAGGCAGCTTACTGAAAGGAAAGACATAAATAATGTAAAGGAGAAAATTTGTAGGTGATAAAAGGTAGTATACCTAGAAAACTGAAAAATCTGGTAAATTGCCAGATAAACTACAAATATTGGTAGTACTGTAGTTATATGGAGACCTTGTTGAGTAATGCCTTATGTAGCTGTAATTTTATGTTTGTCTGATACCGACACGTGAATCTACAGCTTCCAAACCTCCCCCACCACTACGGTTTTGCCACTTTTTTTCCCTGAAGTCTTAAATACCCAGTGAGAATGGGGTTTGTGAAATGAACTGCCCAACCCTGCCACCTGGCTATGCAGTGCTTATTTAATGTAATTTAGCCAAAGTCTACCTTTAAATAATTGATTCTTAGTAACAATGATGAAATAACAGCTGTAATACATTGATCATTTACTTTGTGCCAGGGTGTATGCATTTTATAGGTTGCTTTCACATAATCTTCATATAAAATAGGTACTTACATTACCTTCATTTTACAGATGAAGTTTTTTTGTTTTATTTTTTGATTTTTGTGGTTTTTTTTTTTTTTGCTAATTGAAACTCTGAATGTTGAGGGCTTTCTCAAGCTGTTACTCTGGGACTTAAAGAAGATTTGTCTGATTCCCAAGTACTCAGTACTAGTTACGTACCAGACCCTGTTCCAGGCCAAGATGACTATAGTTATGAACTAATCAGACAAAATAACTGCCTTCATGAATCTTATAGTCTAGTGGAAAAGGTAGACAATAACCAGATGAGTTAATTGTATATAATTTTTTTTTTTTTGAGACAGAGTCTCACTGTGTTGCCCGGGCTAGAGTGCCGTGGTGTCATCCTAGCTCACAGCAACCTCAAACTCCTGGGCTCAAGTGATCCTACTGCCTCAGCCTGCCGAGTAGCTGGGACTACGGGCATGCGCCACCATGCCCGGCTAATTTTTTCTATATATTTTTAGTTGTCCAATTAATTTCTTTCTATTTTTAATAGAGACAGGGTCTCGCTCTTGCTCAGGCTGGTTTCGAACTCCTGAGCTCAAACACTCCGCCCGCCTCGGCCTCCCAGAGAGCTAGGATTACAGGCGTGAGCCACCGCGCCCGGCCTAATTTTAAATACGTTATTATATAAAATAGCATATGAATTTTACATATATATCGTGTTACATAGTAATAACTACTTAGAAAAGCAGAGGTGGGAGATAAAAAGGTTGAAGAATTGGAGTTTGAGAATGATTTGCAGAGAGGGTTGAAATTTTAGAAAGGATGGCCACAGAAGGACTCCCTTAGAAGACCTGAAGGAAATAAGAGAGCTGTGCAGATACCTGGGGAAAGAGTTTTTATGAAGAAGAACAGTAAATACAAAGGCCCTGAGGGTGAGTGGGCCTGGTATGTTGAAGGAAAAGCAAGGTAGCCAGTGGGTCAAGGGCAACCAAGGGAAGAGGAGGAAGATGAGAGAGTCAGGGGAGTTATGATCAGAGAGGCAGAGGCTGGGTGGGTGGGTGTGGGGTGTGTTTCCATGTGTGTGCAAATCAGACTGGAACTAAACCACCTTCCTAGCCTTTCTTAAGATGGAGTCTACAGACCCCTGGGATATAGTTGGAAATTATTACATTTTTTCATTTGCATTTTGATCTAAAAATAAATTAACATGCACATATTGGGTCTCATCTGGATGACCATCATAAAATCAGTCAGTACCGGTCCTTTTATCTGTGTTTATCATGGCAACATATCAGTACCAAGTGATCACCTTTAAGTGATAACTTTTTATGTATTGTTTCGCAAACTACAGTACAAGGATATAGTGTTGGGGTATGGGAATTCTCAAATTACAGCACTTGACCACACTATGCTGTATTGTCTATCAGTTAATCTTGAATAAATGGATGAGAGTAACCAAGAAAAGTTTCGAAGGAGGAATAATAATGGAAAACTGGCACTGTCAGTTATATGTTAAAGCATATTATAAAGGCACCCAAATTAAGAGCATGATACCAAAGGAAGAAACACAGGTGCAATTAAAGAGGCATATATGAGAACTAGCTGTACGACAAGGTGTCATTTTGAATCAGTCAATGATACTAGAATAATTGGTTTATAGTTTGCAGGGGCTGGGGGATGCCAAATAGACTTCTGACTTACAACATATACCATGACTAAGAACATACTTGGGAGGATATATCTAATGAGAGAATACAAGAGAACTTTATAAACAATAATTAAAGCCAAGAAAAAAGACTGGTCTATTTGACCACATTTAAAAATATTTATAGGTTTAGAAATAAATAAAACTAAAAGGCAGATGGGAAACATACATTATTTAACACATTAACTGCCATGTGAGTTGTATTTAACTCACGCCAGTTTTGAGCTAGGGGCCTCATGAAGCATATGTAACTCACGCATCTCTTTACCTTGGGAGCCACGAGAACTATTTTTCAAGTTGCGTATAACTCACCCACAGAAAATAATAAAAAATAAACTTTTTATTAAACTAGAAAGGATCATTTTATTTTTGAAGTTTTAATTCTGTTTTCACAATAAAACGCTGTGGCCCAAAGGAAAAAGATTTTTTTCTAGTATGGCAGTGTGTTAAAAATACATATTAAATAAGTAGAAAAAGTAGAGAAATGGTCAGAGTGTGGAGAGAGTGTTCACAAATGAAGCACAATGACTTGAAACAGTTTTAAATGCCAACCTTCTGTAGTAATTGAGGAAATTCAGGCACTGTGATACCATGATGTTATTTCCAGTTGCTGGAATATTTTATTTTAGTGGTGATACCTAGGTTGGCAGGGTTCAATGAGATGGGCATGCAGAGATGTATGACCTCCTAATTCGATACTGTGGGCCTGCTGTGAACCCAGTAATATTTTTGGAAGTTTATTTTCAAGAAATCATCAGAAGCACACAAAAATGTATAAGCAAGGATTTCACCATGGCATTATTTTAACGCACTTCTGAATGTCAAAATAGATTCAATTTTATACACATGCAATGTATAGAAAACATCATGTAGCCATTAAGAGAAACAGAAAAATGTATATGTACACACAGAAGGAAAAGAGGCAGGAAGTAAATATAAAAACTCGAGGAATCTGATGTTACTCGCTTTTTTTTTTGGAGATATTGTCTCACTCTGTTGCCCAGGCTGGAGTGAGGTGGCATCTTCATAGCTCACTGAAACTCCTGGGCTCAGGTGATCTTCCTGCCTCAGCCTTCCAAGTAACTGGGACTACAGGCGCACACCACCACACCCAGCTAATTTTTAAATTTTTTGTAGAGAAGGAGTCTCACTTTGTTGCTTAGGCTGGTCTTGAACTCCTGACCTCAAATGATCCTTCTGCCTCAGCCTCCCAAAGTGCCAGGATTACAGGCATGAGCTATTGCACCCAGAGGTTATTGACTAATTAGTAATGAATCTGTAAATGTCAAAATAGCTACCAAATAATTACTCTTAGCAACTATTCCATAGGGAGGAAAATTCCACTTGCCTTTTTTTCTAGTTTTAGGAAGTTAAACTAAAAACAGAAGTTTTTGGAAGACTATAAAGCCATTCCGGTTAAACTTCCATTTATTCAGCAGACATTTATTGAACAATTACTGTGAAAGCATTCTTTGAGCACTTTGCCCTAGTATTGAGAATATAGTGGTCTTTGCCCTCATAGTTCTCCCAAACTGTCAAATAGCTGTAATAGAAGCTTATTTATAAATGCACTTGGCCCAGATACTCTAGATTCTTTATTTTGTTTAAAATTCATGTGAATTAAATGTTAAATTATCTTATATTCAGTATTCCTAACAAAGGGCAGCGTTATATATGGCATATTTTACGTATTCTCTTTTGTCTTTCTGATTGTCATTTTGGCTTTACATTTATAGGAAGAATATTAATTGTTTTTTCATTTGACTACAGAAAGCAGGGGCTGAATAATGGTTTTCAGTGAGCTGAATGAAAACAGGCTTACTGCCAACCAGGCAGGTCTTTTGGGTGTGAGCATATGTCTGAGTGCATCCTTGAGCTGTTGGCACCCCAGTGTCTTTTTGACAATTGAAAAGAATACATTCATCTGAAGTGCTGAATTATTTCAGTTCGAAATAATGCTAAGAGAGTGTAGGATTTCATAATGTTTTGCTGTTTGTGTAGGTACTCCGCAGCAAGTGGTGACTCAGATCATCAGAGGGCAGCCTGTTTCCACTGCAATCTCTGCCCCTAACACAGTTTCCTCAACACCTGGGCAGAAAAGCGTAACTTCAGCAACATCTACTACAAATCTACAGTCATCAACCTCACAGTCCCCTCGCCCCCAGCAAGGACAGGTGAAGCTTACCATGGCTCAACTCACTCAGTTAACACAAGGCCACGTATGTAATGTAACTTTATTTTAATGTATTTATTTAATGTATTTTAACGTAACTTTAGAGGCAATCTTACTTATCTTATTCTTGCTATAAGTTTAAAAACATACTTTTTTTTTTTAATTAAATAGATATGGGCTTTCACTCTTGCTCAGACTGGTCTTGAACTCCTGACCTCAAGCAATCCTCCCACCTTGGCCTCCTCGAGTGCTAAGATTACAGGCATGAGCCACCATGCTCAGCCTAAAAACATAATTATTTTGATAAGTTTAAAAATGTACTGATTTTGATAAGTTTTAAAAATGTGCTGCTTCCTGGACTCAAACAAAAATACTTCTAACATGCAGGATATAATAAACCTCAACTATCTAGAGTCCTTAGTGAGTTAATACCAATGAGATGGATAACCCTTTCAACCACCAAAATTTTATTAATTGGCCAATTTCCATGGAAAAATAAAATTTAAGTACATTAAGCTGCTGCTTGCAAAAATAAATACTGTTATCAAGTCTTCCAATATTGATCAATACATTGAATGCAGTTCCTTTCAAAATTCCAAGAGATTTTTTTTTTGGTGGAACTTCACAAGCTGATTTTTACAATTTGTGTGGAAGTGCAAAGGATCAAGAATATCCATGATATTTTTAAAGAACAGGAGGATTTTCCCTGTATGATAACCTAATATCAAAACTTATTATAATACTTCAGTAATTAATACAGTGAAGTACAGATGCAAAAATAGGCAGATAGACCAACAGAAGAGAGTACAGAACATGACCCCCACATGTGTGGACTCTTGTTATAACACAAAGGCATTCCAGATGATTGAGGAAAAGACAGACTTTTTATTTTTCGTAAATCGTGCTGGGACAACTGAATATATGTGGGAAACTGTGAAATTGGACCACTGCCTCACTTTGTATATAAACTCAACTTTAGCACACACAGGCACCACAGGTAATTTAGTACATACTGAAAAGAAACAAAATTCAGGATTCACGTCTCTTGGGCAAGAGACTTGACTTTCTAACCTGAGTTTCTTAATTGGGAATGAGATTATAGTAATATTTTCTCTGCCTATTCCATGAAGTCACAAGTCCATTGTGAGAATCAAATGAAGCAGTCAGTATAAATAAAGATGCTTTAAAATCAGAATTTTGTGGAGACCATGGTCATTCACTTCAGTGCCCTTGTTTTTTTTTTTTTTTTTGAGACAGAGTCTCACTGTGTTGCCCGGGCTAGAGTGCCGTGGCGTCATCCTCGCTCACAGCAACCTCAAACTCCTGGGCTCAAGCAATCCTCCTGCCTCAGCCTCCCGAGTAGCTGGTACTACAGGCATGCACCACCATACCCGGCTAATTTTTTTTTTTCTATATATTTTTTAGTTGTCCAATTAATTTCTTTCTAATTTTAGTAGAGACGGGGTCTCGCTCTTGCTCAGGCTGGTTTCGAACTCCTGAGCTCAAACAATCCGCCCGCCTTGGCCTCCCAGAGAGCTAGGATTACAGGCGTGAGCCACAGCGCCCGGCCGTCAGTGCCCTTGTTTTATAGATTGAGAAACTGGAGCAATGATGTTGCTTGTAGATAGATACCTGGCTGACCATTGGGAGAGCTTGACCTAGAACCCTGGATTGTTTGTGGTTTTTCCACTAGGCAACATAAATATTCTTATTTTACTTTACCTAAGTTTCTGCTGGTGCCATTTCATAGATATTCAAATATACATGTACATTATATTAAAGGATCTTTATAGTATAAAAATGATTTAATAAAAACACTACAAACTGGGCGTGGTAGCACACACCTGTAGTCCCAGCTACTCTGTAGGCTGAAGCAGGAGGATCGCTTGAAGCCAGCAGTTAAGGCTGCAGGACACGATGATCACGCCTGTGAATTGCCCCTGCACTTCACCTTTAGCAACATAGCAAAACCCTGTCTCTATAAAAAATTAAAATGCTGTACATACAGATTGATGTTTTGCATCATGTGACTATTTACATGTTGTGTGTTTTTTCCACAGGGTGGCAATCAAGGTTTGACAGTAGTAATTCAAGGACAAGGTCAAACTACTGGACAGTTGCAGTTGATACCTCAAGGGGTGACTATACTCCCAGGCCCAGGACAGCAGCTAATGCAAGCTGCAATGCCAAATGGTACTGTTCAGCGATTCCTCTTTACTCCATTGGCAACAACAGCCACAACAGCCAGCACCACCACCACCACTGTTTCTACTACAGCAGCAGGTAGAGCTTTGGGTATATAAGAAATACTAGGTGTTATTACCATACACTATTGGGCTAACAGAAGGGTTAAAAGAATCAGTACTTACAGCCTGAGCAAGAGCGAGACCCCATCTCTACAAAAAATAGAAAAATTAGCCAGGCGTGTTGGCTCACACCTGTAGTCCCAGCTACTTGGGAGATTGAGGCAGGAGGATCACTTGAGTCCAGGAGTTTGAGGTTGTAGTGAGCTATGGCAATGCCACTGCACTCAAGCCTGGGCGACAGAGCAAGACCCTTTCTCAAAAGAAAAGAAAAGAGAAAGAACGAATACTATCACCGGGAGGATATACCTCAAGCCAGGGAGCTTAACAATTGACATAGTCAGTCTCATAACATCTTGATGCTTTCATGCCTTATTCGTACAGACTCCCTGTTACCACCACCTCTCTACCCACCTTTGTTAAAAAAAGATATAGAAAGGGGGCAAAAACAATGGATATCATGGTAATCATGCTCACACTTACTCCTTGCCAAGCCTTGTAGATGCTAATTGAGTCGTGGAGGAGATCTCAGGGAGGGCAGATATATCCAGCTCATGACCTGCGATCGAGAGCTGCAGGTCCAGAACCACTTTGTTAGCCTCCTACTGCAAGGCGTCACTAACTGTCACCATGCTGTAGAAGAAAAGTGAGCCTTGGCAATTAGTCTGGGCCAGAAGACCTGGCTGGTTTCCAGAGGTTGCACCTTGTTTTGGAAGACAGCCCTCTGGAGAGTTAGCAAACTGTACAGAGGACAGCCAAGAAGCAGGGCCCAGGCTCCCCAGTTTAGAAGAGTCCTACCCCGAGCATGTCTAAATGGAGCATTTTTAAGTCATAAATCTTCTATACTGAAATAAAGAATTCTGAACTGTAGCAAACCCCATCACATTCTTCTTTAACCACAGTCTTATGTTCTGGAGTAATAGAAATGGTTTGTCTTTCCCTTTCATAGGTACGGGTGAACAAAAACAGAGTAAATTATCACCCGTGACACAGGCGCAACAAGCCAAAGCGCCGCCAGCAGCTCAGTCGTCAAGTGTGAGTCCTCCAGAAGCCCAGCCACAGACCACTCAACCTCCAGCTCAGCCCCAGCCCCAAACCCAGCCCCAGTCCCCAACTCAGCCTGAAGTTCAGACTCAGCCTGAAGTTCAGACCCAAACAACTGTTTCATCCCACGTCCCTTCCGAAGCACAGCCCACCCAAGCACAGTCATCCAAACCCCAAGTTGCAGCACAGTGTCAGCCTCAAAGTAATGTCCAAGGACAGTCTCCTGTTCGTGTCCAAAGTCCACCACAGACTCGAATACGTCCATCAACTCCATCCCAAGTGTCTCCTGGACAGCAATCCCAGGTTCAGACTACAACCTCACAACCGATTCCAATTCAACCACATACATCTCTTCAGATACCTTCCCAAGGCCAGCCACAATCACAACCCCAGGTACAGTCTTCAACTCAAACTCTTTCATCAGGACAAACGTTAAATCAAGTTACTGTTTCATCCCCATCCTGTCCTCAGCTACAAATACAGCAGCCACAGCCCCAAGTCATTGCTGTGCCTCAGCTGCAACAACAAGTCCAGGTTCTCTCTCAGATCCAGTCACAGGTTGTGGCTCAGATACAGGCTCAGCAAGGTGGTGTGCCCCAGCAAATCAAACTCCAGTTACCTATTCAAATTCAGCAAAGCAGTGCTGTGCAGACTCACCAGATTCAGAATGTGGTTACAGTGCAGGCAGCCAGTGTGCAAGAGCAGTTGCAGAGGGTTCAGCAACTCAGGGATCAGCAGCAAAAGAAGAAACAGCAACAGATAGAAATTAAGCGTGAACACACCCTCCAAGCTTCTAATCAAAGTGAAATCATTCAGAAACAGGTAAAGTTATTAAGTAAAAGCAGCATGTTCAGTAGCTTGAATTATTGTGCTGTGCATTAGACTTAGTGTTTGGTTGTGTTAGGTTTCCTAACTGAGACAAAGTCATTAATGTTTAAATTTAGAAGAAGCTCTGGATTGACCAAAAAATATTGAATGACTACTATGGTTTGGAACTCTTCATTGGACATACATATGTAGTCAGTGCTTATTAGAAACTGCCTGTGTTTTGGGAGGACTAAGATGGGAAGCATGGAGTTAGGAGTTTTAAGTATCATTAATGTAGAACTTGAAGGTTTCACTAAGTTTTAAAGCCACTTCAGGCATCATAGCAATTTGTTTGAAGTTGTCATTTCTTAGTTTGCATGTAGACTATGCAAATTATAGACAGATTAGACTCATTTGCATTTCTAGTCACATATTTGTGAAAAAGTTTTCAATACATATTATTCCATAGCCTAAATAAAGAGTGGCATCATGCAGTGGCATCTTGCATTGGCATTTTAGTGAAGTAAGGTAATTTAGATGAGTTAGAATGAATGATTCTACTAAAATCAAGTCACATAAATAATTCCCTGTAGCATTACTGGAGAAAACTTTCTCTTTGTTTACAGTGTGCTCCACTCAGCACTAGGCCGGAGTTTGAGTGTGGATTTCCAAGTCATGAGACCTTCATTCAGTTCCTTCCTCTTCCATTCACAGTCCATGAAACTCACTTATCTCCCCTGAGCTATATCCTCATTAAAACCCCTCTCTTTCCAGCCACACAAGATTACTGTAATGATTAAATGAGCTCATATATATAGAAGCACTTTTTAAACAGCAAAATGATTTTAAATATGTAATATTCCTGTAAAATTGGTGTCATATGTAATATGTTTAAATGCATTGTTACCCAGCTTTCAGTACTGTAATCTACCAGTTGAGAATTATTACAGTATCCGTCTATCCCCTGATCTTTGGGTAAGGGGGGATGAGGGGCAGCTCTTTAAAATTAATGCCTGGGAGGAGAACATAACATTAAAAACATGGCCTTTGGCGAACAACAGCCAGATTAAAATTCCAGCATATTATTTACTATTTAATCTCAAACAAGTTGGTTAATTTTTTTATGTTTCAGTTTCCCATTTATAAAATCATCTCTATGGTTCAGTGTCTTTTTGCGGAATAAATGAGGTAATGTCAAGTGATTAGGTCAGCACAGTGCCCAACACGTGGTAAGCACCCAGACCATCTTGTAGCTGCTAATTTTATTTGTATTATGATATAAAATTCTTAAAGGTTCTTTGAAAAACACATGTATGTGCTCAGATTTCTACTGTTGTTACGTACGTGCTAACTTGTGAACATTATAAAATATGTGCTTTTGGATTTGTTCTGTCCTGAAGGTGGTGATGAAGCATAATGCTGTAATAGAACATTTAAAACAGAAAAAGAGCATGACTCCAGCTGAAAGAGAAGAAAATCAAAGGTAGGGGAGATGGGGAGACACAGGGTCTCGTCTATTCATCTCTTCTCGTTAGCATCCACGTGCACAGAGTTTTGAGTTTATACCTTTTTTTCTTTTTTACCATAATTGAAGTTCATTAAATGAGAGCACTTGGCACTAATAGTTACTCATAACTGGCTTGAATCACTCTTGGAAGGTTTCCAGTCACAGAAAGTCTGTGTTTCATCTGTAGAGGTGTAGAAGAATCGTATTTTAAGCCTTTCATAAACACCCAGTGTTACATAGGTGTGTGTTTTTCTCTAGAATGATTGTCTGTAACCAGGTGATGAAGTATATTTTGGATAAGATAGATAAAGAAGAAAAACAGGCCGCAAAAAAACGGAAGCGCGAAGAGAGCGTGGAGCAGAAGCGTAGCAAGCAAAACGCCACCAAGCTCTCAGCTCTGCTCTTCAAGCACAAGGAGCAGCTCAGAGCCGAGATCCTGAAGAAGCGGGCGCTGCTGGACAAGGATCTGCAAATCGAGGTGCAGGTAAGGGGCACTTCCTTTCCTGCTGTGTCCAGCTTGCAGCATCCACGGTTCTTCTTTTTTCCCTTGACTTTTTGCTTAAACTTAAAATTTGAGCTTGTTTTCTGGAATTTCCATTTGTGTATATAGAGTACATAGAATAAAAAGCAGTGGGACACAACGTCTTAAAACAAGACAAAACTTTTATATCTAAATGTGTAGTTATAATGTATTCTCTCGACTAGCCACTCTGAGACGTGTCGATTAAATTGTTGTAGAACTCTGTTGGAAATGGCTTTATTGTATATGACATAGTCTTGCCAAAAGTCATTTAGGAGCCAAGTTTCATGAGAAAGGTAGACAAGACTTCAAATGATGTTGAAAGAATGAAAAAGTGTGCCCATTAAATAAGACAGATTTCTTCCTTGTAACTGATTTCTGTAGGCATTATTAATCTGCTTTCTTGGAGAATTTATTGAAAAATGAAAAGACATCTATTCACACATATTTACACAGC